>NC_133000.1:20385606-20688636 GCF_048564905.1 Vicugna pacos | reverse complement strand
CCTCCCCCTAACCCCCAAAAAAGGTTCTTTACAAAATGCTGCAATATATATTGTGTACAAATATTCTTTTTTATGTACTGATTTTTCCCTTAATGGATAAAACTTAAAAGAGAAACTGCTACATCAAAAAGATATATTTTTTATTTTAAAAGCTACTACCATATTACTTTCCAAACAAGTCATATGAACTCACACTCCTATAGCAATGTATGACAATGTCATCTCCCTACAATCTTGTAAGTACTGGACATTGTAATACTCCCTCTTATAATAGTTTAATTTTGGCATAAAAAAAGTATAAATATTGGTATCTTATTGTATAATTTGCATTTAACTATTAAGCAGGCTTATAACATATGTACATATACGTATTAGCCATTTGAATTTCCTGTCCTGTGGCATGCTTATTTAAATCTTTTGTCTATTTTCTACTGATCATATGACACGATTTTATAAGATATATTGGTATAGTAGGGATTTATAATTTATAAGATATATTGGTATAGTAGGGATATTAAACCTCCTTATGACATATGTTATATATACATTAAAATATGATTCTTAAGTTAGGGATTTACTACTTAAATTCATTTAAACAATGTCATCAGTGGTGGTTAAATTGCCAGGTAGATCCAAGGAAGCCTATTTAACATATCACATAGCTCAAAAATTGTATATCTGCAATGAAAGTTGCAGAAAGCAGCAACAATCATTAAATAGAAAATAAAAAGCAATAAAACATATCCCAAAAATTTAAATCATCTTCAATATGGTCGTTGGGAGAAAGAAGACTAAAGAAGAAGGAGGCACTGAATACAGATTGTTGTAGAGACTTCAGGGCACGTTAAAGAGCGTTAAAAGTTGACAGGAATTTTTCTGTTGAGGGCTGTATTCTTTAAAATATATCTAAAGGAATCGCAAATGAAATCCTTTTTTCAAAGTAAATTCCCGGCTAATGAGAGGCAATTAAGGCACTAGTGAAAATAAGGCAAATCTGAAGGATTGGAGGCCTTGCTTCTCAGATTGTTTTTCAAGCACTACTAAGTCAGGGAAGCTTAGGTAACCCCTCCCTGGAGGCCTTTTGTGTAACCTTTGTCACTAATTCATTAAAACTGACAATTAGCTGCAATGACTGTTCCACATTTCCCACCCTGACACAAAAACGACATAGTTTTCCCATGCTATTGTGTCATTTATAACATTGATGAATTTCTCAAACCTCTTAAAATTATTTACAAACTAAAGACAAAGTTTCCACTCCCATCACCACAAAAAAAAAAATCTCTCATCCTGTTAATTATGCCAAATCTCACCATTTTAAGAGCACAATGTTGTAATTCTTGCTGTAAATCTTTACGGGCCCTAATTGCTTGGCTAAGAGTTCAGTGTGTCCAGTAAACCTTAAATGACCTCACATGTAATTGGTTCACTGACTGTAACAAGGAGATTATGTAAGGAAGCAGAAATAAAACTCTGTGGTCAGGTTTAAAGTCATCTACTGAAAACCTGCTACCCTGGAGCACCACTTCATAAGTTAAACCCTGGAAGAAATATCAGCTTTGATACAATATAGTTTAATTTCAAGCACAAAAACATGAAGGAACCCCTTTTCAACAGCTGCCAATTTCATCTAAGCCTTGAGATTTGGTTTTCATACAAAAAGGCAAAAAAGCTTCAATTATCCACTTCAACACTTGCAGGTAAGAGACTAGGGACTAAGATGATAAGTGGAAGTTATAATGGTCAAGGCAGGAGGTGACAAGACCTAGATAATAAAAAAACTAAAGAACAGTCCAACTCCTGGGTCTATTATGTGCCAGGCACTGCGCTAGACACTGGAGCTAAAAAGATGTCCTGCTGCCCCCAATGCTGTGAAGACAGAAACAGTTCAAATGAGAAGCTGACAACTAACTATAAAATATAAGTATTCATTATCTCAATCAAATGGTTAACAAATTAAGAAATTTTACTTTGATGAGATGATACTGCTTTTTTGTGGTTTTTAATTGAATTTTAGACTTCCACTTAAGAAATTTCTAGTCTATAGCTTATTCCAGTTAGCAGGATTTCTACCATTCCATTAAATAGATGTTAAATATGGATATCAGGGTTCACAGTTCAACATTGTGACTTATCTCATTACTAAAAGATAACAATGATTTTCAGTGTGCTGAATAATAATTTTAATAAAGATAGAAATAAAATAGCACTGCCATGCTTCAGCTATTTTAATATTTTTCAATAATCCTTTATACTTTTAAATTCCAAAAGAGTTTTCTAACATCTTAGGACTTATTCTAAAGCAAGCAGCCAGAGACACTGCAGCAGACGATAAAAAGAAAACCAAAAGGAAGTCAGGAAATCTGGGCTTTGCTACTAATTAATTAGTCTTCTGACCTCTTTCTTGCGGTCCTACTTTCACGGCTATGAAATGAGTTTCAGAGAGGATAATAATTGCTAAAGTTCCTTTCCTTAATAAAAGTGTATCATTTTATGTTTCATGTGAAAATATTAAATATTCAAACGGCAAAAAGCTCAAATGAAGCATAAATATGGGAAGGAAAGTAATAGGATATCAAACTTCAACAAAACACCATTTCCCAAATATTTTAACACATTTAAAAGAAATAACTCCGAAGGAGAAAAAAGTACATCAAAGTTCTCTCATAATCAAAACCCATAATCTCTGATCAATCATGTAGTAACAAGAATGAACTGTAATTTTCCCATTTTGGAAATAGTCCCTGAGAGAGGGAGAAAAAGTTCAAAGAATATAATATTTGAACATAATACAGTAAATAGAGGCATAAAAACATGTTATATTATGCAATACAACCTATCTGTCCAATCAGTCTATAGCAACCACATAATGCTAATGTGGCCATGTGAGATTTTGGTTAACTTAATTAACTCAGCCACTCCTACTTCAAGTTAACCAAACTCCAAAGGGTCCTTTTCTTACAAATGGCACACTTGTTCATAAGAAAGACTAGTAGAGACAATGTAACAGTTTACTACTGGGATGCTGTCATCATCTTGATATACAAACAATAACAGATAAGGATACTTACATTGTAAATATGGTAGGAACAAGGATGAATGGATAGCAAGCATAGAAAATGCAAATCAGTATATGGACCATCCAACTGCCTTCAGTATAAATTCTCTCCTGATAAATTTCAAAGGGTAAGCTACTAAATAACCAAGCAAAAGAAATTTAAAAAAAAATTATTATGTGAGAGATGTATGCAAACAATAATAAAAATTGAAAGTATGTAAACCAGAAAATGTTGAGGGTTTTTCTTTTGTTTTTCTGGGGGTTTTTTGTGATAATTTATGGGAGTTTTCCTATATTTAGAAACAGACACTTTGGGACTTGCCTCTAAGTTATTTACAAAATACATGAATATGTTCATTCAAAGCATATGCTTATATGTTTTAAAATAGATATTATTGCTGGGTGAAGGCTGAGAGAATTTATTTGCTCAAGGCGTTTAAGAAATGTCTGTCCAATCATTCAATGACCACTAAGCTAACTGAGCACAAACTTCAGTAGCTGCACATGACAAAGAATACAGACTTAAAAAAAAATCGTGTACGAAAGTCACTAAACAAATAACAAGGAGTAAAAACAAACCCTGAGGAAGGGGAAAATCCAATTTCCAGAATTGCTACATTATACTAATTAATATGTATACTTTTCAAAAAAGAGTATAACAAACACAAAGAAATGGGAAAGCATGACTCATACACAGAGGAAAAAATCAGTAAAAATTATCTCTGAGGAAGCCAGATGTTGGACTTAATAGACAAGCACTTTAAGTTAGCTATTATAAATATTATAATTTTAGAAATATTATGATATTTTAAACATAATAGTTTCAAAGAACTAAAGAAATCATGTCTAAAGAATTAAACGAAAGTATGACAACAATCTCTCACCAGAAAATATCAGTAAAGAAATCGAAATTATTTTAAAAATCCAAATAGAAATTCTGAAGTTGTAAACTACAATATGTGAAATGAAAAAATTCACTAAAGGTGCTCAACAACAGACGTGAGCAGGCATAATTACCAGCAAACTTGAAGATAAATCAATTGAGATTATCCAATCTAAGAAACAGAAAGCAGAATGAAGAAAAATTAACAGAGCCTCAGAAACCTGTGGGATACCATTTAGCATATTAACATGTGCATAATGGGAGTCCCAGAAACAGAAAGAGATGAGCAAAGAAAGAAATAATAATGATGAATAACTGCCAAAAACTCCCCCAAAATGATGGAAAAACATTCATCTGCATATCCAAGAAGCTCAACAAACATCAAGTCAGTCAAACTCAAAGAGATACACTAGATTTAGACACACCATAGTCAAAGTATCAAAAGACAAATAGAATATTTTAATAGCAGAGAGAAAAATGAATCATCATATAGAGGGGATCTTTGATAAAATTAATAACTGACTTCTCATCAGAAACTATGGAGGCCAGAGGCTGTAAGATGACATACTCAAAGTGCTGAAAGGAAAAAATGCCAAACAAGAATTCTTCAAACAATAAAGGTGAAATTAAGAAACTTCTATACAAACAAAAACTGAGAATTCATCACTAACAAATGTGCCTTAAAGAAATACCAATGGGAGTCCTTCCTTCAGGCTAAAATGAAAGCACACTAGACAGTAACTCAGATCCCCACAAAGAAATAGCATACCAGTAAAGGAAACTACATATGTAAACATAAAAATAATATAAGCATATTTTTGTTTGTAACTCTTTTCTTCTCTTATCTGATTTAAAAAACAACCTCATAAAATGATAATTAAAAAATTGTGTCATTAGACTTTTAATATATCAAGATATAATTTATATAACAATAATAGTACAGAAGTCAAAGGGAACAGAGCTATATTGGAGCAAAGTTTTTGTGGACTATTGAAATGAAATTAGTATTAATCTGAACAAGTTTGTTTTAAGTTAAAGTGTTAATTGTGATCCCTAGAGTTGTGACTAAAAAAAAAAACTCAAAAAATATATAGTAAAAGAAAAATGGGACAAAGTGGAGAGAATAGATCACAGAGCCATTTAGGAGGTAAAGTCAATAGAAATTTATATTGGATAAAAATGAGATATTCTCCCTCAAGGAACACCAGTCTCCTGGAAGAATCTGAAGAGTGAACAAAAAAATATTTTATATTGTGCCCAATGACTGGAACACAGAATAGAAGAAAGACATTGACAGATGAGGCTGAGACTAGATCATTAAAGATAAGGACTGATCTTTGTTCCTAAAGTATTAGAGAATCCTTTAAAGAACTTTGAGAAAAGAATTGACATGATTTTGAGCAAAGAAGTGACTGTGAGTCATAGGGAAATGCAAATCAAAACAATAATGAGATACCACTTCATACCCATGAAGATGGCAACAATAAAAAAGACAGACAATAGTAAGTATTGGTGAAGATACGGAGAAACTGGAACTCTTATACATTGCTGGTGGGAATGTAAAATGGTACAGCCTCTTTGGAGAATAGTTCGATAATTCCTGAAAATGTTAAACAAAGAGTTACCACTATGACCTATCAATTCTACTCCTAGGTACATAACCCTCAAAAATTGAAAACATTATGTTCATACAAAAACTTGTATATGAATGTTCATAGCAGTATTATTTGTAACAGCCCAAAAGTAGAAATGACCCAGGATGAGCATCAACTGATGAATAAATAAACAAAAAGTGGTATATCCATATAATGGAACATTATTTAGCCATAAAAAGGAATGAATTACTGATACATGCTATACCATGGATGAACCTTGAAAACATGGGAAGTGAAATAAGCCAAACACAAAGGCTACATATTATATGATCCCATTTATATGAAAATGTTCAGAATAGGCAAATTCATAGAAACAGAAAGTATATTAATGATTTACAAGGGCTGGCGGGAGGGTGAGGGGGGAGGAAAAAGAGGAGGAAATGGAATTACTGTCAATGGGTTATGAGGTTTCTTTTTGGCTTGATGAAAATGTTCTAAAGTTAGACAGTAGCATGGTTGCACAACTGTATGAATATACTAAAAACCACTGAGTTGTACACTTTAAAAAGGTGTTTTATAGTATATGAATTATATTTCAACAAAGCTGTTATAAAACAAAAACCATGACCATACCTAACAGAATGAGTAAAATAAAAAAGACTAGAAATACCAATGATGGCAAGGATGTGGAACATCACTGATGGTCAAAGGGTGAAACAGTACAACTACTGTGGAGAACTGTTTGGCAGAGCTTAATAAAGTTAAACAGGAATCCACCCTATGACACATCAACTCCTAGTTATTTATGCAAGATAAGTGAAAACATATGATCACAAGACGTGTACAGGAAAGTTCACAGCACCTTATTCACAACAGTCCAAAAATGGAAACCATCCAAAGGTCCATGAACAGGACAACAAATAAACAAATTATGGTATATTTATCCAATGGAATATTATTCAGCAATTAAAAACAATCTGATAGGTACAGGAATATGGATGAACCTCAAAATTATTATCTTGATGGAAAGAAAGCAGATACGTACACACAAAACTATACTACATGATTCTATTTATACAGAGCTGAAGAACAGGAAAAACTAATCTACCAAGGTGGAGAAGTGAACAGCGGCCTCCGGGGCAGGGCAGAGGGGAAGGGGCACAGAGACCATCTGGAGGTGACAAGAGCAATCCTGGCGGTTATACAGATTTATAGAATTAAAACTAACCAAAATGAATACTTAAGATCTGTTCATTTTCCTAAATGTAAATTTGATTCCAATTATAAAACAGAACAATAGTATGTGGTAAAGTAAGTATTTCACTGAACTATTCATGGGTGAAGTGATACAAAATGATAAATTCATAAATAAATGACTATTTCTTACTGTAGTTCTGTGGCACAAGTTCCGGGCTCTTAGGAGTTTTCAACTTGTAGGATACATCTCCAATATTAACTGTATCACCTAAAAAGAGAATAAAGAAACAGAGCCATTACAAGAGACAAGGAAGAAAACAACACACTAGGCCTTTGGCAACAGTGATTCTCCTGACCTACAGAGGAGGATGTGTCGGGTACCATAGACACACCTAAGTCATCACTATGCACTAAAGCTGGCATCCATAGTATATGTTATATACACAAAGGAGACATGAAGAATTGGTGAAATTCACATTTTAAATGCTATTTTAGCAAAAAAAAAAAATGTGAAACACAATCAAATATATTAACCAGCTTGATTTTCTCATTAACAGCAATACTAAAAAAGTCAACAACAATACAGAAGGATGCATTGTGATTAAGGTCATCCAAAGCATCCATAAAGTGGTGTTGTTAACATGTATCTGCAACCTTTTTACATCTTTATTATAGGTTCTTATTTTTACTACATACACCTTCAAGTTCTTTTGCAACATAACCCTACAATTCAACATTGCTAGGTACATAAAAGAGCAAAGCCCCAGTGGGGCTTGTTCAAGAATTCCGACATGAAACAAACAAAACAAAGCAAAAGCTCTTGGTCACTTCTACACGGTTCTAATTTTTTAGAGTAACACCAATTTCTGGTTGATCTTCTAAAGTGCTGGACTAAACCAAACAATCTCTGCCTTGTTCTCTCCAACAGCGAAATAGGCTTATTGATCTCATCTGCCCCTGGAACCTCACTTGGAAAGGGCTCAAAAGCACTTAGAAAAAGTAGCTGTGCAAAACACATCTTTCAGCACTGTCAGTTTTGAGCTAGGGAGGTTCCTGGAGACGAAACCCTTAAATCATGATCGTAACAACGACCAACATTTGTTGAATGATTACTATCTTCTAACTTTACACATTTCACAAATATGTGAGACAGACACTTTACAAACAAGGAAATGCGTAAATCTACAAAAAAAAAATTTTACAGATGAAGGAATATATTAGAGGTACGTGGTGAATTGAGAGATAAGTAGAAACATTGTATAAAACACCGGTAGACTTTTTAATAGAGAACACATGTATATTTAGAGTGTAAATCAATGGAATTTCCCTCTGAATTAATCTAGACATCAGCTAATACTTATAACTACTGGCTATTTGGTAAATATTGTTATAGACACATTTATTTCTGTTATTTCATTTAATCTTGACTCTTAAGTAACCCATGGTTCCTGTGAGCTGTTTCATAACTGCTGGAACAGAAAGTCCAACTCAAACCAGCTGAGTCAAAGGCCATTGGGGTTTCTGCTGAAATAGCTCACAGGAACCATGAACCCATCATGAAGAGACCTAGGCTCAGAAACTAGTCCATGGTATGTTAGGGAAGGCAACAGGAAACACAAAGTCACGCCCCAGGGTAAACTCCCTGAGATACCACCCCTGCCACCACTAGATCCACACCATGGGACACCGTGATCAGAGGACAGCATTTTCCCCCATTTGATTTTGATACTTTTCAAACCTGTAGGAAAGTTAGAAAAACACTATCTTAAGCTGCAGAAGTCATGACTCTAAGCTGAAGTCTTCAGATACATCGTCTGATAAGACGTTGCCATAAATAAACTCTTCCTGCAGCCTTTGCGTAACTCCCTCATGATTCAAAGTTGTGGGCAGTGACATCTCACTGGCCAAGCCCATGTTATTAACCACAGCCTGGCTGCCACAGTATACAGGTAGCAGGAAGAGCTAACCACTGTGATTTCCGGAGTGGATTCCACCACGCTCTCCCTCTCTCCCCTTCTCCTCCTTGCCCCCTCGCCTCCTTTCCCTTTCTCCTACTTCATGATGACCCCTCAGGTCTTCTTTGCCTTTTCTTCCTCTTCTCCTCAACTTCTTAACAAGGGGTGCGGAGGCCCAGCTCTAGCCTCTTTTCTTTGTATCTATAACCTCTCCTTGATGAGCTCATCCAGTCTCATGCATTTAACTGCAGTTAATATACCGCTTTCTCCCAAATTTATATCTCTAATGCAGACCACAGAACTCCAAACCTAGATACCAGCAGACTCTGAGATGCCTAACAGCTGGCTTTAAGTTAACATACTCAAAACTGAACTTCTGATCTTTCCACAAAAATGTGCTCCACCCACAGTATTCCCCAATTCTGCTAATCCTCCCACTCCTCAGACCAGAAATCTTGCAATCATTCTTTTTTTTTTTTTAAGTTTTAGCTTTTATTAAGAAGTCAAGCAAATACCATTTGTTTCTCACTATGCTATATGTGAGCATTACCCAGGGACAGGAGCAGCAAGAGTCCCTTGGGTTCCAATACTAATCTCACATACTGTATTAATGGCTTGCATCTTTTTTGTTATAGTTGATTTACAATGTTGTGTTCATTTCTGCATATTGATTCAGTTATACATATATTCCTTTTCATACTCTCAGGTTATTATAAGATATTGATTATAGTTCCTTGTGCTATACAGTAAGTAACAGTTTTTTTATTTTATATGTAGTAGTTAGTATCTGCAAATCCCAAACTCCTAATTTATCCCTCCCTCCCTTCCCTGCCCCACCCCTGTAACCATAAGTTTGTTTTCTATGTCTATGAGTCTCTTTCTGTTTTGTAAATAAGTTCATCTGTATCATTCTTTTTAGATTCCACATATTAAGTGATATCATATATTTGTCTTTCTCTTTCTGGCTTACTTCACTTAGTATGATAATCTCTAGGCCTATGTTACTGCCAATGGCATTATTTCATTTTTATGAGTAGTATTCCATGTGTATATATATATATACACATGTGAGATATATATATATATATATCTCACATCTTCTTTATTCAATCATCTGTCAGTGGACATTTAGGTTGCTTCCCAAGTCCTGGCTATTGTAAATAATGCTGCTATGAACATTGGGGTCCATGCACCTTGTTTAATTAGTTTCCTCCAGATATATGCCCAGGAGTGGTATTGCTGGATCATATGGTAAGTCTATTTTTAGTTTTTTAAGGAATCTCCATACTGTTCTCCATAGAGGCTGCACCAGGTTACATTCCCACCAATGGTGTAGGAGGGTTCCCTTTTCTCCACACCCTCTCCAGCATTTATCATTTGTGGACTTTTTAATGATGGCCATTCTCACTGGTGTGAGGTGATACTTCATTGTAGTTTTTATTTGCATTTCTCTGATAATTAGCAATGTTGAGCATTTTTCATGTGTCCATTGTCCATGTGTATGTCTTCATTGGAGAAATGTCTGTTTAGGTCTTCTGCCCATTTTTTGATTGGGTTGTTTGCTTTTTTGTTATTGAGTTGTGAGTTGCTTATATATTCTGGAAATTAAGTCTTTGTCAGTTGCATTATTTGCAAATATTTTCTCCCATTCTGTAGGTTGTCTTTTTGTCTTGTTTATGATTTCCTTTGCTGTGCAAAAGCTTATTAGTTTAGGTAGATTCCATTCGTTTATTTTTGCTTTTATTTCTATTGCTTGGATAGACTGCCTTAGGAGAACATCACTATGATGCATGTCAGAGAATATTTTGCCTATGTTCTCTTCTAGGAGATTTATAGTGTCCTGTCTTATGTTTAAGTCTTTAAGCCATTTTGAGTTTATTTTTGTGTATGGTGTGAGGGAGTGTTCTAACTTCAGTGATTTACATGCAGTTGTCCAGCTTTCTCAACATCACTTGCTGAAGAGGCTGTCTTCTCTCCATTGTATATTCTTGCCCCCTTTGTTGAAGATTAATCGATTGTAGGTGTGTGGGTTTATTTCTGGGCTCTCTATTCTGTTTCATTGATTCATATGTTCATTTTTGTGCCAATACCAAACTGTTTTGATTACTGTAGCTTTTGGTATTGCCTTAAGTCTAGGAAGTTATGCCTCCAGCTTTGTTCTTTTTTTTTTTTTTCAGTATTGCCTTTTGTGATTCCATATAAATTTTAGGATTATTTGTTCTAGTTCTGTGAAAAATTTCTTTGGTAATTCGACAGGGATTGCATTAAATCTGTAGATTGCTTTGGGTAGTATGGTCATTTTAACAATATTAATTCTCCCAATCAAAAGCATGGGATATCTTTTCATTTCTTTGAATCATCTTTAATCTCCTTTATCAATGTTTTATAGTTCTCAGCATACAAGTCTTTCACCTCTGTGGTCAGGTTTATTCCTAAATATTTTATTTTTTGATGCAATTTTAAAAGGGATTTTATAAAATTTCTTTTTCTGATATTTCATTGTTAGTGTAAAGAAATGCAACAGATTTCTGTATGTTAATCTTGTATCCTGCTACCTTGCTGAATTCGTTTATTGGCTCTAGTAGTTTTTGTGTAGTCTTCAGGGTTTTCTATATATGGTACCAGTCATTCTTAACTTTTCCCCTTCACGTCCCAACAGAAAATCCTACTGACTCTATCATTAAAATATATTTAGTTTGCCCACTTCTCACTGTATCCTCTACTACCCCAATGCTGACCCAAGACAGTTAGGGAATTACTATTTAAATTCGTTCTCTCATTTAAACAGCATTATCTCTTACCTCCTAACAGATCTCCTGTCACAGCTCTTACACGGTACAGTTTATTCTCAAAAGAGCAGCCACAGTGATATAAGAAAACAGAAATCAAGTAACGCCAGTCTTCTGCCCAACCCTCATCTCTGCAATGGCCTAAAAGGCTATTTCCGACCTGGCTCCCCCACATCCTCTAGGAGCTCATCTCCTACTAGTGACCTCCTCACTTACTCAACTCCAGCCACACCGGTCTCCTTGCTATTCCTTGAACATGTCAGACATACATTCATTTCAGGCTTTTGCACTGGATTTTCCTACTGACTGAAATACTTTTCCTAAATATATCCCTTATTGGTCAGGGCCCCAGCAAGAAACTGATCGTACGTTCAAATCAAGTAATCGAGTAGAGAATAAAGGAACCACTTATGAAGGTGTGTGCAGAGTTTGGGAAAACCAGCAAGGATGGTGCAGTTCCCTGGGACTAGAAAGCCATTACCACTACCAGGCCTGAGGGAGCAAGGAGAGAGCATGCACAGAGAGTGACTGTGTTTAGAAAGACTCCTAAAGGAGCTGTGACACTTTGTGGAGGGACACAGCAAACCTACGGTGGTGACCCGGCAAAGAGGGGGCTGGGGAATAAACACAAAACAAAAGTTGACAGAACTAAAAGCAGGAAGAGACAAATTCAAAGTCATATCTGGATATTTTAATCTTTCTCGGTAAGTGATGGAAAGCAGGAGAAAAAAACAGAAGGATATAGAAGTAAGGACAATGGCTTCTTGACCTTTTGACTAAGACCAAGTGCAGAAGTAAAGATGAAAGACCTGAAGACATTATTAGCCACTCAACCTAAACTTTATAGAACACTACAACCAACAATGGCAGAATGCATATTCTTTTTCAATGCACATGAAGCATCCACCAAAGTAGATCTCAGGGTGGACCATGATGTAAGTTTTAATAAATTTAAAAGGATTGAAATCATACAAAGTATACCTTCTGATCAAAATGGAATTAAACTAGAGCTCAATAACAAAAAGATAACTGGAAAATCTCTAAACATTTGAAAATCAAGCAACAGGCTTCTAAAAAAAAACCTAAAGAAGAAATCACAGTGGAAATTGAACTCATTAAGATAGGGCAGTGATCAATTAGCCATGCCTGCTGCAGGCAAAGAGCAAAATGACATTCACTGTGGGTGAGGCACTGGCCCTCCCTGCCTTAACGGTGGATGTTCTTGGTGGTTACCATGGTACACTTTACTGAGTCATCTAATCCATACCAATCGCCTACCTTTGACCTGCATATAATTAAACTCTTAAATATCTACTTTGGCTCAGATCGCTCTCCTGAGTTCATATCTGTGAGTAGCCTACTGGACACTGTACATACATATTCCTGAGACACCCCAAGTTTAACATGAGAAAAACAGAACTCTATATTCTGTGTGTGTCATCCAGCCATCTCCAACCAGCTCTACCTCTCGTATTCCTATCTCAGCAACTGATGCTTTATTCCCCTGGCCCAGAAGGAACACTGCTTTTTCTTCACAGGACTACTCCTCAGATATCTTCATCTCCCCGCTGAACCTACCCTAACTTTTCCTTTTGCATGATCTCCACCTCCATCAAGAATCGGTCACTCCATTTCCATCTTTCTGCTAGCACAGTATCTGGCCCACTCTTCTATAATGGCAATTCTCACACTTCACTGTTTTCATTATGGCTCCTCTAGAATGAGTCTTCAAATCAGAGTACATAAACACTTTCCAAGGGGACAGAGCATGACAGTCTGAAGGGGACCAGTTTTCAGATCCTCACTTCCATGTGCCCTCCCCTAACACTAACCTGCATTATCATATATTATGAAATTCTTTAAATATGTAACCACTAGAGTCCTTTATCCTTGCATTCCTTGACTGAATTTAGTAAACTAGCCTTCAAACTACGTCCCATAATTTATTTTTCAGTGGTTTTCATAACATTCTTTAAAATATATTAACACATTCATTTGAATTGAATTGAAAAATACCTTTTCTGTCAGAAAGTCTAATTTGGCTGATTCAATTGACAGTACAACCTCCCTTCGTTAATTATGAAAACTAAGAATTTGATTTAAAAAGTATTTAAATATGGGGTAAGGTAAAAGAATTTTCTCAACGAATATTGTATTGGCAAAGGTATGCTGAATGGAAGTTTTATTTTAACAACTCTTTCTGAGCATATTAGAATAAATAAGCAGAAAGTAGCCTCTAAGTGAGAAAACCACCACAGTCATTTGATAAATTTTGGTGAAGCCTTTTTAGTGCACTTCTAGAAAGTGAGGCAGAATCGTTCTCCTGGCTGGCTCACTGACTTCACTTGCAAGTCACGTGGTTTCCAGTTCTTTGCTCCAAACAAACTTGAAAAAAGGCTATAATCAAGTTGCCAGTTGATTTAATGCCATTAAAAATATCATTTTGAGGGGGGAGGTTATAGCTCAAGCGGTAGAGCACATGCTTAGCATGCATGAGGTCCTGGTTCAATTTCCAGTACTTCCTCCAAGAATAAAAACAAAACCTAATTACCTCCCCCAACCAAATAAATAAGTAAATAAATAAATAAATAAATAAAGCTATACATTGCCTTAAATAAAAAAAAAAGCCAACATATTATTTGTGGCTTATAACTTAGAAAGCTTGCAAAGAATTGAGTGATATTGCTATATAAAAAGTCTTTATATTCTAGCAATAAAATATAATTAGGAATATTAATTACAGCAACTTATATTCAACTGGGGAAAAGTGATATTAACAGGTGTGTTTCCACAAAATTTTAGTTTTTAAGAAAATCTGGACTATACTGATGTTCTTTTGAACAACTGTATTCTAATAATTGTAATGATAGAAACATTTTAACATTTG
Source organism: Vicugna pacos (assembly GCF_048564905.1). Lineage (NCBI taxonomy): Eukaryota > Metazoa > Chordata > Mammalia > Artiodactyla > Camelidae > Vicugna > Vicugna pacos. Next base: position 20,674,272 of record NC_133000.1, on the reverse strand, counting down.
GACACTTTGTTGCAGAAAAATATGATAAAGATAAAACTTTCAGAATAAAAAAATTAAGATAAAATTATGAGGAATAAGTATAATTGAAATACAAATTCAATAAAGAAATACTGTAAATTTTCTTTTTGTGGGGGCAGGTAATTAGCCTTATGTGTTTATTTATTTAATGGAGGGACTGGGGATTGAACCTAGGACCTTGTGCATGCTAGGCATGCACTCTACCACTGAGCTATACCTTCCCCCAAAATAATGTAAATTTTCTGATACTTTCTGATAGAGATAGTATCTAACAAATTACTAGGATATTCTGATTCCATTTAAAAGATACACTTTAAAAAGAACTGTAACAATTTTTTGTTTTAAATGTCAATATGTACAACACAGTGGAAACACCACACTCTGCAACTACTTATCCTTATCAGGAAAATTTCAAGATATGAAACTAAAAACGTACAAAGGGGTACAAATTTGCAAAATCATTTTAGGAGATAAGTGAGAAAAATGTTTGAAGACCACAGCTGAGTCTCTAGGAGTATAGCATTTTGTTGGCAAAGCCTATGTTTTAATCCTCTTTGTATTCCCTAGTGCCAAAAAGAATACCTCAAACCAAACATTTGATAAATGAATATATGAATGATTATGGTTTCTAATTGGATATTGTTTTCTTAACTAAGTATTGTTTTAAGCCCTCGTTCACTGATTTTCTGCATACTTTGAGAATAGCCCATCTTCCAAAATACTCAGAAATCAAGTCATTGATTTGTAAAGGATTCATTTAAGTGAAGTAGTATAAATATTAAGCTAAAGAAGAATAAAGATACTTATCGTAGTGCACCAGGTAACACAATTTAGGCAGAAGGAATTAATATATGCCTTTCTTCAAATAAACCAAATAAATATTTTAATTAAGTACAATCACTTTTTAAAAAGTATTTTAGTTAATAATATAAGATACTCATAATGGAAATTTTTACAGTAACTAAGAATGAGTCAACAAGCAAATACAAATTGGTATAGAATATGCTGCTTAACATTCAATTACATTTATTATCACAAATAACGCAAAGCGCCCACACATAACTCAGATTAGCCTAAACCCCTGTACGGTACACAAACTGTCACACAACTACTACTAATAAATTAAATTATATATTTTAGTCAAGCATGGAAAATATGGAATTGAAAATTAAAAACCCTGAAAAGAATATAAAAGTTAAAACCTTATCAATGAAATCAAATTTAAGGCCACATTTAAAGTAACAAGGCTTGACTTTATCACTTGCAATGATCCTAACCTAAAGGGATTTGCCAAAGGTTCACAGGAAAATAATTTCTATGTTTAAGATAATAATTAATAGTATCTTTTATACAACACTTAATTGTGTAAACCTGTCTGGACATTGGTCACTCGATTCTTAGTGGACAGCTGTTTTGTTTTACATGCCCAATATTCTTTCCCCTTTGACAACTGAACCGCTCTCTCCAGTGGAGAACCCACCTCGTTTGGTTGGAGAAGAGTTAAAACCACTCATCCCAACATCTACCCTTGCACTCAAACTCCCAGAAATGAGTCCTTTCACAAGCCTTGCCAGAACATTCCACTCGCTGGCCACAGTGATTGTTTTAGAGATGGGCACATGATCCAAGCTTGGCCAATGAGTTCTTGCCAAAATTTTTGTTAGAGCTCATAGGAAAACATGTTCTGTCTTCTGGCATTGTGAATTGTAAGGACAATCAGAGTCTGGGGCGGACAGTAAGGCCATCACTGCTACCACCTGAAGAAAGCCTGCCAGACAGTGAAACCAATACAGCAAAGAGTAAATCCAATAAAGGGAGAGTGGAGAGTCGGGGGTATCCTGGGGAAAGGCAGAGAGAGCCCAAGCCCGAAAGATATTTGAACATCCTGCATCTAGTCAGGCCTGAACCCACTGGAACTCCCACCTATGTGAACCAATCAATAGCTTTTCTGTGCACATTTCTGTCACTTAAAATCTAATGACTGCTAACAAATATGACAATTTTTGTAAGGTAAAGGTAGGCAGAGCAAGTGTTAACTATCCTTATTTAACAAAGAAGATACATGCTTAGAGAGGAATACAGAACATTTTGACCCTGAGGATATTCTGAAAAGCATTTTCATCAGAATAATACTAGCATTCATAAGTTTGCATTAAGTAACTAGCATTTACAGCAAAATTAAGCCAAAAGAACTTCTTGATCAATTTTTATTTTTATTTTATTTACAGTATTATTTTATAGTGATTTGATTTATCAATCACATTTTTGGTCCATGTAGAATTTCACCACTCTGTTTTCCTTTGTGGCCATCAGCATGGATTGGTTATCAGAAAGATTGTGCTCTTTCTTCAGTATTAACCAGTAACAAAGTTTGCAGTATTGTAGAATTTTATTTTATATTGATAATTTCTAGTTAGTCTTTGAATTTTTATATGACTGATAGTTTTTATCTAATTCTTGGCTAAGCCATGAGAAAGATGGGCATTTTCCTCAAATATCTCAAGGCTGTTCTATTGTCAAGATCTTTACCAATCTCAAAAATGCTTTTCTCAGTTACATATTTCAGGCACATTTGTGGTAGCCCTTCTTCTAAAATGTGCTTATGTTAATGAATATACACACTTTAGGACAATTAACTCTGAAATGGACTCACAATTCAAGGACTTGTCGCTCTGACGAAGAAGTTGGTTTATCAACAAGAAGCAGGGTTTATCAACAGCCAGCACTACTGACATTTCGGGCCAGGTGGTTCTTCTTTGTGCGGGGCTGTCCTGTGCGTTGTGGAGTGTTTAGCAGCATCACTGGCCCCTACCCACTAGACACCAGTAGTGTACCCTTCCTCTTGGTCATGACAATCAAGAATGCCTTCAGACACTCCCAAATGTCCCCTGCAGGAGGGGAATCACCTCTGGTTAAGAATAACTTTAGTGTCACCATTTTTTTAAAATATAAAAGTTAGACTCAAGAGAAAACCAAATATATCAGCACTTTCCAGGTTGGTCTGCATGCTCCTAATATGGGTCTTCCTAACAATTTATTAGGATACAACTGTTCCAGGATTTTACTGCTAAATTCTTTGGTATCTAAGAGTCACAATGTCCTCAGGGTCAAAATAGCCTGCTGCAGGTTCAAAGTAGTTAATAATTTCCCCACAGTTTAATACCTAGTAAATACAGAGCTAAGACTTGCACACACAATAGGTTTTCCCTTTACATCATTATTTCTCAACTGAAGCAGGAGTTCTGTATTTCCCTTCCCCAAAGTCATTAGTTCTGTTATAGCCCAAGGATATAATTTTAAAATCACAAAAACACATATGGATAGATGTTTATTGCACTGTTATTATATATTTAAAAATAGACAACCTGAATATCTAAGAATGGGAAACTGGTAAAAGAAATTATATGGGTAAATATATGAACTTAATGCCTAATTAAAATGATCATGTACAGCAATATTTATCACTATGTTAACACATTAACAACCATGGCTAAGAATAAATTATAAAACATACATGACCCTATTTTTAAAATGAAATATGTATTTATGTAAACATACAGTTTACAAAATCTGATAGTATTAACACAAAAAAGGTGACAATTATGAATTTGCACGGAAGGCTTGTTTTAGGGAATTTGTACTTTTCATTGTTCTACAATGAACATTCATTTCTTGTATAAAAAGTATTGATAAATATTTCTGTAAATAAACTTATCTCATACAGATAAAACTGTGAATCGCTTTAATAATGGTATAAGAGGACAGCATGAAACATGTCACAGTGGGTTTATGCAGAGTTGTTTCCAGATTTTTCATTTGATCTTGATCTCTTGTATAACTGAGTCTGTTAAACATCGGAGCCCTACTGAACTCATTTGCCTTCATCTGTGAAAACACTACAGCAATCTTTATTGAAAACTCTTCGCAGTAGCTAACCTTGTCACTCTTTATTCCTCAAACCAAGGGACAATACAACTAACTGAAGTGCAAAGAGACATAAAGAATTTACAGATTATGGGTGCTTAGACTACCTAATAGCAAAGGATAAAAAGCAGTGGGTTTGGGGATTTTTTTTTTTTTTAACAAAATGACCCTGTCTTCCCTCTGCTTCTCAAGCTTTATAAAGCTCCTACCTTGAAAACCAACAAGGCAATTCTAGCCTCTCCCACTCCCTCTCTGTATGAACTGGAACATACGTCACCGAATGCTTATTAGGTGCACGGAGTTGACAGGCACAAAAAGGAATATAAAGATCAATAAGACATAATACAGTCCAGGAGAGAGAAGAATAGTAGATAATTTGTATCTATTGTTTAAGTACCTTGCTGCTCTTTTTCCAAACTACTAGGAAGCAAGGTCAACTACAAGCACAGAGGAGATGAGTTACTGGTCACATGTGTGAGTGCAGCTGAGAGCATCTTTCCAGCCTAAACTGTAATTAATTACGGCATGCTGCTATTTGTGGTTTACATTTGTCTGTGTGTGACCTCTGGTTCAAAATGGGACACTCCAGCCTTGGTGGCCTATACTATGTCCCAGGGAAGCCCAGGGCTTGCCTTCTGCTTACCTGGCTCAAAGCTGTTCTCACTTGAGTCCAGATCTCTGGTGAGTTTCCACCTGCATTTATCCACAGTCCCTATACCTTCAACCTTGTGATCTTTGTGGCAGCAAGGCCAGTGGGGTTAACATCATTTACTTCTCGTGCTATCATCCTACCAAAGTCAATGACTGAGTCTAAGAAGTTAATACGTTGTCTGTAATATATTCATGACTCTCACATTTGAAGCAAGGCCTATAGTTTGATTTGCTGGACATAACACAAATTTTTAGGACATTTCTAATGTTTTTATAATTAACATGTACCACTCATGTACAAAGAACAATCTTTATTATTTTTTTAATGTTCACATGAATTAACCCTGCTCCATCAGCCTACCTACATAGTTGTGACAGTTCTAAACCTAAAAGGAACTGGCTTCACTTCTTCTAAAGCCAAGGAAACAAAATAAATCTCACATAGCTGAAAATATATGTACTAAAAACAATAAAGATGCCAACTTTTATTGAACATTAATATGTGCCAGGGATTGTATGAACTAATTAAATCATCACAACAACCCTATCAAATATACTGTCCTTATTCTCATTTTACAGTTAAGAAGACTGGAACACAAAATTAAGTAACCTACCCTCAAATACCCCTATCTAGACAGTACAGAAATGGGCTCCAACCCAGACTGTTTAACTCCAAAGCCCAAGTTATAGATTATGCTACACTTACTTCTCTTGACCTCTCTGCCTTCTAGGACAAAGGAGCAACAAACAAACAAAAAAATCAAAGAATAAAAAACAAACGAATACACAGTCAACCTAGAAGCATAATCACTGATAAAGGGGCAGATGCTGAAATCACCACAACTCTATACAGGAAAAAAAAAAAATTTCGTTCAATGGATGGAAGAAAGTATGAATGAATGAATGAATGAAACATAAAAGACTTAAACTCTCTCATTTCCTGTAGAAGAAAATTATTGGGGGCAACAGGAACAAGGAAACTAGCAACTTCATGGAGGAAATCTCTTTTCTAAGCAATAAAGACACTGACAAAATCTTGCCTAGCATCACTTTGCCATTCAAGAGGAGCAACAACATACATCCCTGACCTTAACCAGCACAAATGCTCTAAGTCCAGCACACACACAAAAAGACTCCTAAAACCAATTCAGGTAGAGCCAAGAAAAACTGCGCTTAGAAATCAGAGCATGTGATTTGACTGTAGTCACTACTTAGCTGTGTGCTCTTCAGCAAGTCACTTTTCCCTTTTTGGGTCTCGGTTACCTCAATTGTAGAGACAGGGGTTTTAATTAAACCAAGTTGTGGGTTTTTTTCAGCTCTAAGATGATGTGAACCTGTGATAGATGAAAACTCCTGTAAAACTTGGAAAGGCTCGTGGACACATTTAAAACCTAACGATGGGTTCTTTGCCGAGAATGTACACTTCTAAGCTGCCACTAGCCCTGGCTGGAACAAGGCACAGACTGACTTCCAGGCCCTTGGGACTCAGCGAGCAAGGTCAAGTCTAGCTTTCAAAGCCCTCTGAGGGCTGCTGCATTAATCTCTGCGTGTACTATAATCCAAGTCAGAATTCCAAGGGTGAAAGCAACAGTGGGGGAAGAAGGACGCACTATTCCAGGTCATCAGAAATCTAAATTCAGTTTCCTCGGGGTACACAATGAGGCTCAGAGAGGGCAAGCGCGCAGCCCCGCGTTACACAGCAGTTAGCGACGAGGTGGAGACCAGAACCTCTATCCCCAGGCTCCCCGCACAGCGCTCCTTCACAAGCGAAGCAGCAGAGACTGGGGGGGGGGGGGGGAGCGGAGGAGCGCAGGGGCCCCGCGCGGACCGCAGGGCGGCGGGGGCGCCCGGGGTTACCTGTGTCGGCCCCCGCCCCGGCGTGCACCAGCCTGACCTCCGACCGCCGCGCGTCGCCGCCCGGCCGACCCCGCATCACCTGCCGCAGGAGCAGCCGCACGCGCCGCGCAGCCGGGCCGCCGGGGCCGCCGGGCGCCCCGAGGAGCCGGAGCCGGGACTGCATGGGGCCGGGGGCGTTGTCGGGCTCGGCGAGGGGGTCGGGGCGAACCGCGCTCCCGGCGGGCTGCGTGAGGCTGCGCGGCGTGGGGGACAGGAAGCAGCTCCGCGCCGGGTCCGCCGGAAACTCCTTCCCCCGGCGCGGCCGGCTCTGCGGTGTCGGGCCGGCCCCGCCCGGCCCGGCCCACGGGGGCAAAGGGAACCGGCGTTCGCCCTCGGAGGCCCGGCCGGAGCCGGCCGGGAGGAGCACCGGGCCGAGCTCTGGGCCTGGCCGGCCGCTCCGGTTCTCCCGCGGACCCTTGGCTCCGGGCCCGCGCGCTCGCCCTCTTCGCCCTCACCTGCGACTGTTCACCTGGGTTCCCCAGGCCGGCCTCTAGTCGTTCCCCGTAGTCCTGTGAATGCGGGGGAGTCCAGGAAATGCTTGAGGGTTCCAGGAGCATTTGAGGGTGTGACTCCTCAAATACTTATTCTAAGTCTTCGTTTCTTGGTTGATGGCCTAATCTTCTTATATTTCGCTTTGCCTGAACGCGGCTTCAAACCCCTTTTCAGAAATTGAGTACGTATTCTGGAGATTGTGGGAACTGACACCTGTCTGGATTCATTGTAACCGTACCTGTGTTTCCAATTAGTACCTGAGAGCCTTACCCTTTGTTTATTTTTAAAACGTGTATTATAACCATACCTTAAATTCTAATTGGAAAACACATCTTGGTGATATATAGAAATTACCATAATGTCAGAAAGGACCTAAATCAAGCACTTTTTCGATCATTTCTGCAGTTCAAGAGTTATGTAAACATACTTTATATCTTTAGTAAGTTAAAAAAAAAAACCAACTAGATTATTAGCTAAGGCTGTCTCCCTGCATCCATACCAAAAGCAGAAATGGTCCTACCACAAAGCAAACTGAGCCTAATATAATTATATGGCATCTTCAAAATACCAGGAGTGAATTGACCAAGGCAAAATGCTTAAATCAAATTACACAAACATCAAACAGAATGCAGAAGGCTTCACTTTCAGCTAAAGGCCTTGTTAATTCTACAGCAGTTAGTATCTTTAAATATATACCAAGCACCTACCATGGGCATAACCCTGTGACTGGTGCTGAGCAGAAAGTGGAGGAGACAGTAAAAGAAAGAATCTGAACTGAGGAAGGCTGGTACATCTTGCTGAGGATTGGGCTTAACATGTTAAGGCTGAAACAGGCTTCTAACCTAGTTGGGGAGAAGGTGAAAATAAAGGTAACTGCATACTGTATTACAACATGGTTTCACATGTATGTTCTCATATAATCTTCACAACAGCCTTGAGGCAGCTAGGCAAAAATGTAATAAATGTAGAATGTAACAGTTTACAAACTGATTCTCCCACTTTGAGTATATGCTATGTGGCAGGCATTGGGCTAAGTATTTTAATGCATTATCTCATTGAACACAGCAGCACTTTGACTGAGGTATTATTATTATTCCCCATTTTACAGATGAGGAAACTGAGGCTGGAAGAGTTAAATACCTTGGTCAGGTCATCTCCAATTAATCTTACTGGAATGCAGAAAAATCTTCCAACAGTGGAAAAACAATGGGAGGTAATTGAGCAGAATGATTGGTGAAAGCACTAAGAGCTCTTGGAGTTGAGATACTGGGAATACAGTTTACAACATTCAGTCATTCAACAACATTTACTGAACAACTATGGGATAAACAGTACCCTGCTAGGTACTGGGTAGCAATGGACTCACATCAAGTATAGAAGACAAACATATGCATAAAGAATTACAACACAATCAGGCATATGTTTAGGATATTTAGACTCAGAGTACTCTGGGGCAGAGTGCTTTGGCTAGGAGAGATCAGGGAGGTTTCACAGGGAAGATAATGCTTGAAGTGCTTCTTGAAGGATATGCAAGAATTTTTCAGGCTGAGAAAAGGGTACGTCGTATCTGGCAGAGGGAAGAGCAAGTACAAAGGTACAGAAAGCTGAAGTGCGTGGCAAGACTGACTCAGAAAGTGGTTCACTGTGTCTAAGGTCAAGTACTTAAAGTAGTTTGTAGAGATAAGACCAGAAAGAGAAAGTGAGGCTATGTGGTATTGGAGGGGAAAGAGCTTGCACATTAACCTTCAGGAAATGGGAAAATAGTGAGCATTTTTTAGAGTGACAGATCTGCAATGTGAAGGACAAAATTGAGCCAGAGAAAAAGGTAGCACATAAGCTTCCCTTTGAATGCTAGTTTAGATTTGGATACACAAAGAAGACTGATAGAAAGCATAGAGTCCTGAAAAGCATGATTAATTTATAGAGACAGTGAGACCAGCCAGGTGAGAGGGCTATCTTTGGAGAGTGGGAGAAGGTATTGTCAGAGAAAGAGGAAAAGATTATAAAGAATCTTGAATGGCTGGAGAATCTCAAATGAAGAAGTTGGACTTCATCTTATAGGCAAATTGGGTCACCACTAGACAACCCAATGGATCATATTTGATCAATTTGATCATAGTTTAAGCAGTGACATGAACTATGAATTGAGTAAGACAGGAAGCATCAAGTTCTAACTATGTGGAAGTCAAAAAATTCTCTGCTTGAAACAAATGGACCCCAGTGGTGGCAGTGAGGCGGAATGAACCAGATGATATTTGGTTTGAAGAGATAACCGTCATAACCTCTCACTCAAATTCTCACTAAAATAGTACTTGGGATAAACCACACTGCCAAAATCTGGTATTTACTGTTAAGCTTTCCCCAGAGTCTGGGAGGAATGTTTCTTACCTGCCACATTAATGTAACTGGATGGAAAGTGCAATTAATAATCTATCCATGCTACATCCAATTAGAAGAAGGTAGTTTCTCCATCCCTCCTTACTGCTCACCCTACTGAGTAATCAAAGGTCCGTGCCATGGTTCCCAGACCTCAGCGTTCACCCTGGTCACCTGGACAACTTGTTAAAATATCAACTCTCAGGCTTCATTCCCTACCCCTGTCCTGAGATTCTGACTCAGTAGGTCTGAAAGGGCCCAAGAAGATGCATTTTCAGCCACAGCTATAGGAGATATATACTTACCACATATTTCAGTTACAAAGCTGGACAACAGTTCTTTCTGTTGCTGTTTGGCTACTAAGTTTGCCCCACCTCTTTATCCTCTTCAACACTTTGTAAAAAAAATACATAAGTACTCTTCCTCATCCACAAGCAACCAGAAAAAAAAAAAGATATAATAAACTGAGCAGGGAATTGCAGAAAAGAGGAAAGAGAAGAACAGATGATGGCCCTTTTACGTCATAAAATGTTTTTAGACCAGGACGCTGGCAGGAAAAGAGAGAGGGAGGAGAGATGTGTGAACTAGTGGAAACTCTCTCACTGCAAAACACCTAATAATGCTGGACAAAATATTTTGAAATTCCATTTAAAATGAATTTTTAAACATATGAAAATAGGAAAAATTCTCTAAAACCAGGAATGAAGCTGGAGGAAGAGTCTGGGAAGGTAAGGACACACTGAAGGTGCTGGCTGCCCTAGGGACATCTACCTTCCTTGGTGTCCATGGCTGTCGGGGCACCAACAGTGCAGGGAGTAGACTGAGGACCCCAGCATAAAACCAGAACTGACAAAGGACTACACAGTTAGCTAAATGGTAAACTATGGGAAAAAATTGCAAAGGGAGACAGCAAAAAGTCACATCTGTCTGCTTGATTCTAGGTAGAACTGTTTCTTTTTTCCCCTCTAAAAATTGTGGCTTTCTACTTGGAACTCAGATGAGTTTAAGGCATGTTACAGTATTTGCTTGTTAGGAAGAAAAATATAAGCCAATAATTTTAATCTAACATGGATTCAGTAAATGTACAGGGTATTTGAACAGTGCAATTAACAAGTTTTATTTGATGAATATACAAAAAAGTAAAAAAAAAAAAAAAAGCAGCAGTTGAAGAGTGTTCACTATTTGCAAGAACAAGTCCAGCATTAGAAATGGGTTCTATGAAAAGCCATGAAGCAAGTTTCAACACAAATCAAAGAATAGAGGACACTGTTTCTCAGTTTACTGCAATTAAATGATAAATCAATTTTATGACAAGTAAAAAAATAGATATACTTCTATGTATTTATGGATCAAAGAAGAAAAACTAGAAATCATTTAGAAATGCACAACAATGAAAATATTTCCTATTAAATCCTGTGATGTGGAGTGAAAGCCATATTGTGCTTAGAGCCATAAAATGAATAGGCTAATTTTCAACTTAAGAAATTTAAAAAAGAATAATAGATTAAATCCAAAGAAAGTTGCAAGAAGGAATAAGAAAGACATAAACAAAAATTAATGAAATGAAAAAAAAAGATGAGAGAAAGAATCAACTAAGACAAAAGTTAGTTGTGTGTGTAGACTAATTTTTACAGCAGAAATCCAAGAAACTCAATAGAAAGGTTAAACGATAAAGTCGGATAAATCCCCCAGAAAGGGGAACAAAAGGACTAATAAAAGATTTCAAAGTTAGAGGATCAGAAAGAAAAGAAAGAAAAAAGGAAGGAAGGAGGAAAGGAAAGGAGGAAGGAAGGAAGGAAAGAAGGAAGGAAGGAAAGAAGGAAGGAAGGTAGGTAGGAAGGAAAGAAAATGAAAGGAAATCATTGTATATTTAGTCCTGCAAAACTAATATCTCATTGCTATTGTAATTTGTATGACTTTGAATACCAGTGATGATGAACATTTATTTATAAGTTTTAAAGTCATTTGTATTTCTGAACTGTCTAATTCTCCTTGTATTTTTCGAAATATTGTTTTGATTTTAATGACTTTCTCCATATTAAGAATATTAACACTCTTTCAGTAGGTTGCCAACACAGTTCCATTGCTTTTCCTTCCTCTACATCCTCTGTACTTCTGCAGCTCAAATCCTCAAATACTTGTAAGCAAACAAGTTGAACTAAAGAAGAAATGTGAAATTGGAAGACTATGGGCTTTGAAATTAGGCGAATCTGGGCCGCAGTCACACTTCATCACTTCTAGTTGTGCATCACTGGGCAAATTACCTAGCCTTTCTGGCCCTCAATATCCTCATCTGTGAAACAGAAATAATGATTCTCAATAGGGTGTTATGAGGACTTAATATATGTAAAGTATTTAACAGATCATACTGTAGGTATTCAGGAAAGGTTAACTATTTGAATAACTGATCTTCAGAAGTTAGGAAACTTGATAATTTAAAGGGTTTTAAGTGCGTATTAAAATATAAATTCAGTGTTTGGAGGAGAGTCTCAAAGTCTTGATCACTATGATAAGTAGCTTCAGTTGTATCTATAAATTTATAAAAAGGCACAACATTCTTTAACCTTTTTCCTTCAAAGAAGCAATATCTAGGTTTCTCTCTCTACCAGACAACCATTTGCCTGTCAGAGCTCCCCTTCCAATTCCTCTAATGGGGGTAACCCCTTTTCCATTCAGTGCCTGCAGCTCCCAGACCAGGTGAAGCTGTCAATCACCTAATCCCACTTCAATATGGCTCAGACTCACAGAGCTTGATTCAGCACCAAACAGCTTTATCAGAGTTGGCGATGGGTGCAGGGACTTAATAAAATTATGATGCTCACAGTCCTCACGTAAGTCGAGAACTGTCAGGGCCATCTTTGCTGTGATTCAGGGAGAGGGGGCCTGAACCAGAGAAATGCAGAGCAAATGATTAAGACAAAAGAAACAAAGTGACCTGGCAGTATTCTTTGAACCCTGAATCAGCCACGTTTGAACCATCCCTTTGTATGTCTATGCGTAAATAAATATTTATTTAATGTCAGTTTGACTTAGTTTTCTGTCACTCATAATTTCAAGAGTTCTGACTGATGCCAGCTCTTATGCCCAAAGTCTTGCCAGAGATACTTGACTGAGAGATTTGGCTGTCCTTGCTACTCATCACTTCATGGTGCCTCTCTATATATGTGGAAATATGGTGACTGTAGATTATAACTATAAATTACATTAAGGTCCTAACTTATAAACAAACGAGAAAAAAATCTTGGTGGAAGCAAGATGGCCACACATGGTATTTCCCTTGGTCCCCAAAGTTCCTAAGTGGGGGAACATCCTTTAGCACAACTGTCCCCTCAATGTAGGGTCTTGCCAAAAGTCGAAAGCTCAGTCCTTGTAACACCATAATTTCCATCACACTCAAGGCCTATTCAGGAAGAACTTAATCACCCTGTGTACTTATAACTAAGAAACTACAGATGTCAGGCTCTTTCGGTTTTTGACTTCACTCCTGCATCATCAAAGGCCAGCAAAGGAGAGCAGAGTGAGCCCAGGGGTCCCTGCTCCCACACTTTCCAGCATTCTAGAAATCTGTTCTCCCAAAGCCACTCTTTGACTCTGATTTAAAACCTGTTACATCAGTTGTTCTAATACCAAATCTGGTCTAAGGACCACAACTGCAAATCCATTCACCATATATGAGTTTATCAAGAAGCTAAATTAGAGACCAATTTTCTCAGTTTAAAAGGATTATCTATAAGGCTTCTTTAAAATGGTCAACCCATAATGTATATAATTAATTGATAAAAATCAACACATGCTCATATTGTTAAGAACTATTTATTTTAGGGATTTTTTTCCTTTGTAAAAGCATTTATCCTCAAAATATTTCTTTAAAAAAATCTAGTTATATCAGAACATTAGCCTCTTAATTTATAGCCAAAAAATCACATCTTCTATTCCATTATTCTGAAAGCTTCATTCAGTACCATTTAAGGTAAGCAACTGCACGTAAGTACCACGTTCTTAAGTAGTTCAGGAATTATTGTGTTCTTGCTCTTGCTGTTCCCTCTTCCTATAATGCTCTTCCCCCAATGTTTCCATAATTGGTTCTTTCTCAGTTTCGGTTCTCGGCTTAAAACTCTACTTCTCAGAGAAGCTTCCCTATTCACCCTATCAAAGTAGGCCTCCTTCCCTATTTTCTATCTCATTACCCTTATCACAGTCTGTAAGTTAACTATCTGCCTTTTACCATCTCTCTCCTTCACTGGACCCTAAGCTCCAGGTCTGTCTGGTTGAGCATTTTCTCATTAAGTATTTCTTGAATAAATGATACTGTTCTTTTTTATACATACTTAACAAGTCTCAAGAAATTAGCAAAGGCTGGTGATGTCTGCCATTCTTCCCACCAATACCAGATTTCATAACACAAACCATGGATGATGAGGTTGGAAAATAACACAAAGGTAATTACATTGTCTCATTTGGTTACTGTCATCACAGCTAACTTTGGTATGTTTAATAAGTAAGACTATTATTTTTTTTTAAACTTAAAAAATTTTTGATTGTGGCAAAATGCATATAACATAAAATTTACTGCCTTGACCATTTTTAAGTGTACAGTTCAGCGGCAACATTAGCATTGTTGTGCTACCATCGCCACCATCCATCCACAGAACTCTTTTCATCTTGCAAAACTGAAACTTTACCCATTAAGCAGTAACCAACCACCATTCTACTTTCTGTCTCTAGGAATTTGACTACTGGTGGTACCACATATGTAATAGTCAGGGTTCTCCAGAGGAACAGAACTAACAAGATGCACAACTACAAATACAGAGATAGAGATGCAAAGAGATTTATTACAAGGAATTGGCTGATGCAATTATGGAGGCTGAGAAGTCTGAAGATCTTCAGCTAACAAACTGGAGACTTAGGAGAGCTGATGGTATAGTGCCAGTGTGAAAGCTGGCAAGCTTGCAACCCAGGAAAAGCTGATGTTTCAGTAGGAGTCTGAAGGCAGGAAAAGACTGATGTCTCAACTCAAAGAGTCAAGCAGGAGGAATTCTCTCTTGATCACAGGAGGGTCAGTCTTTTTATTCTACTCAAATCTTCAACTGATTGGATGCAAGCCACCCACATTAGGAAGGGCAATCTGCTTTATTCAATCTGCTGATCCAAATATTAATCTCATCCAAAAACACGTTCACAGACACACCCAGAATGTTTGAACAAATAACAGGACCTCCCATGGCACAGTCAACTTGACATATAAAATCACATCTGTTGCCTCAAAAAACGAAAGTACAACCTAAGAACTGTGAGTTGAGTTTCCTCAGTGTCTTACTGAGGACTATAGCCTGGGAGGCCATCTCTCAGATAGCTCTGAGAAACTGTTCCAGAGAAGCAGTGGGGGAGCCAGGATATATATGAATTTTTTGGTTGGGAAAAAACATGTAGTCAACATCAAAAGATTATTGCTCATCACAAAGAACAGACATCTCAAGTTGATGATTTTCGTGTTTTTCTATGTATTGAGAAGACACAAGAATCTGAGGTCACTGAAATTTTTCCTTAGATAACAATCTTAACTATCTAGAGGCCCGTGTCTAGAATCTGGAATGCTTCCTGTTTTTCTCCATCCTGAATTCCCCTCAGGCGCCCTGTCAGTGGGAGATTGCAATAGCTATTGGCTGGATCCTTGTAGAACTGGAATGGCAGGGAACGTTTTTTTTCTTTCTTTCTTTACACAATCGGATAAGTAGACTCAAACAGTATTTGTCCTTTGGTGCTGTCTTAATTCACTTAGCATAATGTCCTCAAGGTTCGCCCATGTCGTAGTTTATGTAAGACTTTCCTTCCTTTCTAACAATATCCCTTTGTATGTATACGTCGCATTTTGTTCATCCATTCTTCCACTGATGGACACTTGGGCTGCTTTCACCTTTTGGGTATTGTGAATAATGCTACTATGAACATCGGTGTACAAGTATCTTTTCTAGTCCCCCTTTTCCATTTTTTTTGAGTATGTACCCAGAAGTGGAATTTCTGAATTGCATGGTAATTCCATTTTTAATTTTTTGAGGAACCACCATAATGTTCTCCACAGCAGCTCCACCATTTTACATTCCTACCAATAATGTACAAAAAGTTCCAGTTTCTCCACGTCCTCACCAACACTTGTTATTTTCTGGTTTTCTCAATAGCAGCCTTCCTAATGGGTATGAGGTGGACACTAGTTTCTTTTATACTTAAATTTTAGTCACTTTCTGTCTATTTTTATCACTTTTACTAGATTCTTTGACAATACCCCTTTAAGACCGCAGGCCTATGTGTCAAAGATGATGAAGACGGCAAACTGGACTATTTAGTAGTAATTTTCAAAAGACAATATGGTAAATAGAGGCTAGAGAAGAAATAGGAAGTGGGAGGTTTGGGCAAAACAATCAAAATAGGTAGCAAAGAGGAAATAGGCATGGATGTGGGCAGTATGTTATGGAAAAATCTTTTTCTCAGAACCAAATGGTTATAACAGTCATTTATATTTATAGCTGGAGTGGGAGGCAAGAGAGAGGAAAAGAGAGCGTAGTTCCTCATCATCTAAGATGTCTTCAGACCAAGCACAATGATCATTACTGGAGTGAGAGGAATGTTAGCAAGTTTATCTACTGATAAAATGTAAATTTACTGGCAGCTTCAAAAACTATCCCTTTGGAGTAGAAAAGTGGTTGCCAGAGGCTGGAGCCTGGGGGAATCGGAAGAAATTGGCAAAAGGCTACAAATTTAATTGTAAGATGCATAAGATCTGAGGATCTAATGTATAATATGGTGACTGTAGTGGCTAACACTGTATTATATAGTTGAAATTTGCTGAGAGTAGAACTTAAAATGTTCTCATCAGAAGGGGAAAAAAAAAGGTGAGGTGATGAATGGGTTAATTATCTGGATGGGAGGGATCCTTTCACAATGTGTATGTATATCAAATCATCGTGATGCACATTTTAAATATCTCACAGTTTTGTCCATCATACCTCAACAGAGCTGAAAAAGAAAAAGGAAAAAAAAATCTCTTAGAACACAGATGACACTTTACCCTTTTTCTAAAGCATTGATCTCCATACACCCTAACCTTTTATAGCCTTTTCTCAATTAAACAAGAGACATTAAAAATTTAACTGTAAATAATTTTCTTTAAGTGCCGTTGGGCATTATTTGTGTTGTGGCCAGATCATGTGTGATATCTGTTTTTTGTTAAGCTACAGTGCCATTTGAAGTGAATCATTCTTTGAGCATCCAGCATTTTGATTGTTCATAAAGGAGAATTACCACATTTATCACACCCTCAGTTAGAGGATATAAAGGCCACCAGCCTCAGGAGCTTACAGGCTAGATGTGGGGAAGGGAAAGTGCATGTTGGTGCTCAAAGTAACTAGGAAAAAAAAAGTCCTGGACAACATATGATTGAGTTTAAGGAGACACTTCCATACAACGCTGTTGGCGCCCCCACTGTATGCCAGGCACTGTGCAGTTCACTGGGGGAATATAGTGAATAAGCCAGATCCCTCATGGAACTGATCATTTGTTTAGACTTAAATAGATTTAACAGTGTAGCGTTTGTTCTGTCGGTCAGTGGTTTTCACACTGTGCTTTGGAGACTGTCCTATAAAGAATCTGGTCTTTGTCTTGGGTTCCTGGCACAGAGGGGAGTGTCTTTATTATTCCTGAGCCCCTAGAACCACACGTAAGCTTATGCTGATGAGGTGACTCATGATGAGATAGCTTTGTGGAAGCTGGTCACGCTGGAAAGACCCACCATGTGGTTAGAAGGTTGGGGCTTTGAATCTTCTGAGATCAGCCCAACCTCCTGACCTCTGGGGAGTGGAGGGATGCTAGAGATTGGGCTTAATCACATGACCAGACCTCCTTTAAAAATTCTAGACCCCAAAGCCCAGGGGAGCTTCCTGGTTGTTGAACACATTGATCTTCTGGGAGGGTGATGAGTCCTGGTTCCACAGAGAGAGGGCATGAAATCTCTCCCAGGTCTCGCCTGGTGTATCTTTTCATTTGGCTGTTCCTGATTTGTATCCTTTATAATAAAGCTGTAATCATAAGATTAGCAGTTTCCTAATTTCTGTAAGTCATTATAAGGAATTATTGCACCTGCGAGGGTTAAGGAACACCCCAGATTTGTGGGCAGTTGGTCTGAATTGAGGAGAGTCATGCTGTTGACTTTGCCCTCTAACTAGTGGGGCCTGTGTCAACTCCAGGTGGTCAGTGTCAGCACTGGATTGCAGTACACCATTTGGTCCGAATAGAGCCGCTCCAGCGTCTGCACTGGTTGTAAATTCTGTTTTCCTTTTTGGCATCCCGGGTAACCTTTATTGAGTGCTTATGAAGTCACTGTTATTTGTATTTTACAATGGAGAAACCTAGGCTTAGAGGAGATAAGTAACTTACCTATATATAAATGTGAAATGTCAAGGGACTTGACTTTTACGAAGAGAAGGTTAAATTCAAGAGCCATGGTAGAAGAATTATACATGAAAATCAAAAGAGAAAGAAGCCAGAGCCAATTCAGCTTGTAACTGAAAGGAAGCCAGAGTTTAGGGACCACCAAAGAAGAAGGATGTCACTTTAAGAAAAGGTGATTACCTTGCAGTAAAGAGAAACAAGAACATTTGAAGTTCAAAATGTAAGGGTAAAGGGGGTTGGGGAGGAGGTAGAGAGAAAAAGATGACTCAAGCAGGTTACTTTATTCTGAACTAAAGCCTTATTTTCCTCATGAGTAAAACGGAGAATCAGTGATCCTGAAGGTTCCAAGTTAGTCAATCTTGGCATATTTCAGGTTCTCAATAGACTAGAATTCTCTTTTCTTCTTAGCACATGTAGTCAGAGCAGGAGGAAAATATGATCAGGGACCCAAAATAAAAATGCAGCCATCTCAGCCGGTTTAAAATCTACACTATTTATTAAGACCCTTTAACAGACTCACTGAAATCCTGAGATTATAGCAGAAATGCCTCACTGTGTTATGTCTCCCCTTGCTAAGAGTTTAAGATTATTGGAGAAGGGTCATGCTAAATCACAACCCGTAATCACTGCAAAATAAAATTCAGTATATATTAAAACATTGCAAATATTTTTTGTATTTATATTTAATATTTGTACACTTAAATATTAAAATGAAATTATAAAAATATTTACATTTAAAACATAGTTCGATCCTGGGCTCAGATAATCATGTACAAGTTTCTTACTTTCATGAGTGCACAGAATCCTGAATGGTTGTGTGGGACAAGTTTTATAGTAAGGTAGCATTTGTGCACTGCATACAGGTCATCTCCCATCCCTAGTCCCTGACACGGATGCCAAGAATGATTCCCTGTCATTGTGACAACTCCAAAACCATCTCCACAAATTTCCAAACCACACCTTCTAAGGGGGCACTATTTCAGTTGAGAGCTATGGTCCAGAGCTTCCCAGACAGAGAAGACATATGGGGTGAAAAATGGAGGTCTCTTCATTCACATGAGTACAGTGATAATCCTCTCCTGGACAGTTTCTAGCTAAACTGTGGTCATCACTGCCCTGTGTGTGGCCATTGTCCAAATGGGGCTGCTTCAAGGGCTGTAGGCCCAGCTTCTTCCGAGGCCCTTCTCTTACACGGTGTCCTGAGGAGACCATCCAGCTCTCACCAGCCTTCCTCCCGCTTCTCAGCTCCCACCTGGTGGCACATCCCACAGGTTTTGCTGTTGGGGTTGCCCTCTGGGGTGGGGCAGCCACATGGCTCTTTTGCTTGCATGAAACTGATGCAGGAAAAATGGATGTGGGGCATGAGGAGGGCTGTGTCCCAGGCCTAGTTTGAGTCCCTGGGATGCCTTGCCAACTGTGGGTCCTTGGCTTCGTGCAGGAAAGAATTCAAAAGGGAGTCACAGTTGAGTAAAGGTAGATTTATTTAGAGAGAGACATACTCCATAGTGTGTAGGCTGTTTCAGAAGGCAAGAGAAAGGCCACAAGGTGTGGGGTTTGGGTGCTCAGGTTAAAGTGGAAGTAGGTACACACTCCAAAGACAGAGTGCGGGCCGTCTCTGAAGATGAAGGAGAAAAAGGACAGCCATGAGATGCCATGCTGCCAGTTTTTATGGACTTGGTAGATTCATATGCTAACAAGTGGGAGGACCATTCTAACTACCCTGCAGAAGGGGCTAGGATTCCCAGGAAGTTGGCCATTGCCCACTCTTTGACCTTTTATGATTAGCCTTGGAACTGTCATGGTGCCTGTGGGCATGTATTCACCATGCTAATATATTACAATTAGCATATAATGAAGCTCAAGGGTCTACTAGAAGTCAAATCTCCAGCTGTCTTGAGCCTCAAGGCCTACTAGGGGTTGAATCCTCCACCATTTTGATGTTAATTGCTGCGTCATTCCTTGAATGGCTGTGCCCTGGCCCCTTCCTTTCTGTCTCAAAACAGTGTTCCTGACTCACAGGAAACTAGGGTCCTGGCTGTGCCAACCCCAATCACTGTCTTTCCCTTGGACCCTTTGTTGCAGGAAACTGAGATGTGAGAGGATAATATATCCCAGGTCTCAGGCGAGTCCCATCAAATGAGGGTCCTTGGCTTTGCGCAGGAAAGAATTCAAGAGTGAACCGAAGCAGAGTGAAAGCAGATTTACACAGGAAGATACACACTCCATAGGAGTATAGGCCACCTCAAAAGGCCAGAGAGAGAGGCAAGAGGCCGCGGGGTGTGGGGTTGTTAGTCTTTATGCGCTCAGTGATTTCATATGCTAACAAGTGGGAGGATTATCCCACTGCTTTGGAGGAGGGGTGGGGATTCCCAGGAATTGGGCCACCACCCACCTTTTGGCCTCTTAAGGCCAGTCAGAACTGTCAAGGTGCCTGTGGGCGTGCCATTTAGTATGCTAATATATTATAATGAGCACAGAAGGAGGCTCAAGGTCTACTGGGAGTTGAATCTTCCACCATCTTGGACCTAGTTGGGTTTTAACCAGTTTTTGCCTGATCTTTAATTGCTGTGCCATTCCTTTAATGGTTGTGCCCTGCCCCCTTTCTTCCTCTCTCACCTTCCCGCTCACTTGGCTTTGAGGGGTCTGAGGCGTGGTGTGCAAGAGAAAACTGCCTTTCCTGTCTGCTTAAGGCCAGTGATAGTGGTTTCCTCTCTCCCTTCCCCAGCCCTCCTCTTTTATCCTAGGGAGTTAGGCAGGGTGCCTGCTAGTGGCAGTCAGTCAGCTCTTGCCCACTCAACGCAGGGTAAGATATTCAGCCCCACATGTTGGCAGGGCTCTAGAATGTAGAGTCATTTTGCCTCTTTGTCCTTAGCTCTGGGCCCTACTTACCAATCCCAGGGAGAAAGGAAAAATCCTTTATGTCCTGTTATTAATAGTTGTTGCCTTTGGGGAAGAGGACTGAGGGCCTAGGGTGGGAGGCAGACAAACATTTCACCGTATGCATTTGTACTGCTTGAGCTTTGTACCATGTGGACCTGTTACTTTCTTTAAAAACTGTCTATTTTTAAAGGGAGGAGGAATAAGTTAATCTACGTACATTGACCTGAAATGATATGCATGATGTATTATTAAGTTAACAAAGCAAGCTGCAGAGTCATGGGCATAATAATAATAACGCACAATAATAAGGGAACAGTTCCCCACATGCTCACACTGGCGCACATTGTGTGAGTGCAGGGAGAGGTGTGGAGGGTCACATACCAGTCTGTTAACACGATTACCTCAGAGGGGCTGCTGATTGGGTGAGAGAAAACCTTTTATTTCCTTTGGTATTATTTTAAATTACAAAAATAACACACGCTTGTTGTAACAAATGCAGGTTCAAACAAGCATGTGTTGCTTTCGTAATTCAATGAAGGAAGGAAGGAAGGGAAGGGAGAGAAGGTGGAAGGGAGGGAAGAATATCTTACACCACCACACCCACATCACAAACCCAGTGCACCACCAGCAAAACACACTGGAGCTCTCCTCCACAGGTTTGCCTGCCCCTCCCGTCCTCCTTCCCTCTCCCTCCCATCCCCTCTCCACCTCTCCCCTCCCCTCTTCTCCCCACCTCCCTCCCAGACTCAGCCTTATTTACTCCCTCCCTTTGTTCTGACCCTTGGTTCATGAGGTTTCATACAGGCATGGATCCCTCTCTCTCAGGACCAGTTCAGTATTTCAGGACAAGAGTCTTCTCTTAACCTGCTAAGACTTGTGAGACCCTGCAGGGTAGAAGAAACTTATCATTGTGTTTGTAAATAAAACCAAAATTAGATATCTATCAATGGTAAATAAATTTAGCCTTATCAATGTCTATTAAATCCTTTCAGGAGCAAAATTTGATAGGAGAAAGAAGCATAAAGATGCTGAATGCCCCTAAAGCAAGGGATGCTTTAGGAGGCAACTGACCACAGAGTGATGTGGGGGTACAAACCCACTTCACAGCCCTCCCTATGGTGATCCAGCCTGGGCTCCCCAAGCAGCAGATCAGCCTGAATGCTCTCCCCTTCCCACTGTAACAGTGGGCACTGGACCCCTTAGAAAACAACTAATAACACAAATCTTATTGCCCAACTTAAGGTGAAAAAAAAATGCCCGTGCACATCAGACAGGCAAAGGCTCACCTTACACATTACTTGTGGGTGTGTAAAGTGGTACAGTGATTCTGGGATGCAACACAACATGCATGAGGGACTGGAAGCACTTTACCCCCCTCTAGGACTCTAGCTTGAGGAAATACACAGAGAGAGGGTGTCAGAGATTTGGTCCAAGGATGTTTTGTGCCACATTACTTACAATACTTAAACACTGAACACTAATTGTTTGATGGGAATGGCTGATTAATAGTACAGTCACAATCTTCACCATGTAATGTTGAGAAGGCTAGAAAAGAAAACTGTATATTCAACATGATTCCAACTTTAAAAAAATGTATAGTGAGGTATAAAATCTAGGGTACCTTTGAGCAGTCAGTTCCTGAATAGTTACACATTTTTGTTTATTCTTTTATGTTTTAAAATATTCCTACCATCAACATATATTCATTGTATTATTGGAGAAGATAAACAAAGGGGACAAAACATCAGCTCTGTTCCCACAGTGGAGAATGAATTCTCCTTGACACATATAAATCCATGAATTTAGGACAACCCTATTATCTGACCAATGTCAGGTAATTGAACAGTCTGTTTCTGAATTCATAGATTTCCCTAAGGTTCTAAAAGACCTACCTATTTAGGTACTAAGGAGCTATTACTCCCAGGAATAAAGAGAGCTCCAAAATAAAAATAATTTTTTCCTTCTCATTTTTCTCTTTGAGAGAAACCTCTCTCTACAGATAAGAATTTGACAACAGTTTGTGTCCCTTATGCATTTTAAAGAACTGGCACCTTGAATGGGATTTTGAATAGAATTCATGCAGATGGAACATAAATATCATCCTGAACCGCACGGGGCCCTCATCCTGTCCAGCCAATCTGGAAACGTCTGGTACGCTGTTCATTATACGAGTCTAGAGTTCGGGAGAAGGTGTGGGCTGAAATGCAAATATGAGTGTGTTGGCATATGCGTGGCAGTTGAAACCCCGGGAGCTACTTCCATCTAAATCTGTGATTCTCAACAGGGGGCGATTTTGTCCCCTAGGAAACATTTGGCAATGTCTAGAGACACATTTGATTTTCCAAATTGGGGCTAGGATGGTATTGGCAACTAGTGGATCGGGCCAGCAATGCTGCTAGACATCCTACAATAAATAGAACAACAACTTACAACAAAGAATGATCTGGCCTAAAATGTCAGTAGTGCCAAAATTGAATGATCCTAATTGAAGGACTCACAGGTGCCCTAGACTCATAACTGAATCCATCCTTTCTCCCTCAAAACTTTCTTCTCCTCCTAGGTCCCTATGGAAGTCAATAGTAACCACTTTAATCTGTTAACCAAATTGGAAACTTTAGGTCCTCCTTAAACCTTTTATGGATAACCAAATCCAGTCAAATTCATCTCTTTCGTAGCCATCTATTCTTTCCCTTCTTCCCAATCTACCTGCCATGGTCCTGGTTCAGACCTTAATCATAACTTCTTGGTTTGTTGCAGAAAACTCCTGTTTTTCTCTCTCCTATCCTGTTACCCTCTCATCTCTTCTCCATATCATTTCCAGGATGATCTTTCTGAAATGAAGATCTAATCATGTCACTTCATTACATGATATCTTTGAAGGATTTCCATTTACCCTCAAAGAATAATTCAAAACTCCTTCCTTATCAATTACATAAGCCCCTTCATGGTCCAAACTTCTCCCACTACTCACTCTGCTATATTATAAACAAGTTTCTATTAATGTTCTGTTTCCCTCAGTAGACAATGGGCACCATGAGGGCAAGATTAGTATCTTTTATCTCTATTCCTCCAGTATCTAGCACAGTTCCAACTTCTGTTTGTTGGATTAATGAAGGATATCACTCTCAGTGAGTGTGCTGAATAAGAACAGAGAACCTAGGACAATCCTGGAGGGCACACACTTTTAGGATGGGCAGATGAAATAAGGAGACTAGAAAGCAGCCAGAGATGTAGAACCAGAAGATTATTCTGCCAGCAAAGCCAAGAGTAGAGCAGATAGCTTTAAGGAAAGTGGGATCATCAAATGCCACAAAGGAAAGTGAGTTAAGATGAAAACTAAAAATAGCACTACACATCAGAAAGTAGTTGTTGGGAACCATTACCAAAGTAGTTTTAATGCTTTGCAGCCAAGTACTTGGTGCTGAGTTTGGGGTCACTCTTGGTGAACAGGTCTAGCAGTTGGCAAGATTAGCTGGACACAGAATAGAAGGAGTATGAGGACAAAATGAAATCAGCTAGTTATCTCTGCACATGTCCATCAGCCTATCTGACCACCGCAACCTTTCCAGACTAATGGCCCCTCCTTTATTTCTCCTTTCCAGATTTCAGATACGTTTTTCTTTTGGTCAGCTCTCATCTAGAATCACATAGGGAGTGAGATTCCAGGAAATGCAGCCCCATTGGGAGTGGTGGTACCAACCTGAGCAGTCACAATTCAGCACATACACCCTTGATTTTTAAAATCTGAGAAAAAAATTTAAATGATCATTTATATTTACTCACATGTTTACCACTTCCAGTGTTTTCCATTTCATCTTGTAGATCTGAACTTCCACCCAGTAATACTTCCCTTTAGTGTGAAGAATTTTCATCTGGCATTTCTCAAAGTACAAGTCTGCTGGCAATGAATCTCTCAATTTTTATCTGAAACTGTTGTAATCTCTCCAATTCTGAAAGATATTTTCAGTGGATATAGAATTCTGGTAGAAATTTTGGTTTTCTTTCAGTACTTTAAAGATTTCAGCCTGCTGTCTTCTGGAATCCATTGTTTCTGACCAGAATGTCAGTTTGATTCTTCCCGTGTGTGTGTTGGGGGGGTGTCTTTTTCTTTTGGTTGCTTTTAAGATTTTTTAAAATTTATTTTTGCTTTTTAGCAATTTGACTATGATATGACTAAGTATGGTTTTCATTACATTTATCCTGCTTGGAGTTTACTGAGTTCCCTGGATCTACGTACGGGTTGACTTTTAAAAAATCAAATATGGAAGAATTTGGGTCAATAATTTTTTAATTGAAGTAAAGTTGATTTACAATATTCTATTATCAAGTTTAATTCAACAGTATGTAAAAAGGATCATACACCATGATCAAGAGGGATTTATTCTAGGGATACAAGGCTGGTTCAATACCCACAAATCAATGTGGTACATTACATTAATGAAAGCTAAAAGTCACATAATCATCTCAATACATGCAGAAAAAGCATTTGACAAAATTCAACATCCATTCATGATAAAAACTCTCATCAAAGTTGGTATATAGAGAATATATCTCAACATAATAAAGACCATATATGACAAACCCACAGCTAACATCATACTCAATGGTGAAAAGCTGAACGCTTTTCCTCTAAAATTAGGAAGAGGACAAGGATGCCCACTCTTGCCACTTCTGTTTAACATTGTATTGGAAGGGCTAGCCACAGCAATCAGACTGAAAAAATTTTTTAAAAAATTTTTAAAAAGGAAAAGACAAGAAATAAAAGGTATCCACACTGGAAGGGAAGAAGTAAAACTGTCACTCTTTGCAGATGACATGATACTATATGTAGAAAACCTTAAAGTCTCCACCAAAAAAAAATGATTAAAATTAATAAATCAGTTCAGTAAAGTTGCAGGATACAAGATTAATATACGGAAATCTGTTACTTTTTAATATACTAATGAACTATCAGGAAAGAAAGCAAAAAAACAGCCCTGTTTAAAATCACATCAAAAAGAATAAAATACCTAGGAATAAACTTAACCAGAGAAGTGAAAGACCTATACTCTGAAAAATATAAGACATAGATGTTGGGGAGATGATAGAAATGTTCTATATCTTAATTGTGGTGGTGGTTACACACAAAGTGGCCCAAAGTTTTAGAATAATATACCTAAATAGGTTTATTTTACTATATGTAAATTATTCCTCAATAAAGTTGATTTAAGTAAATAAATGACCTCCAAGAAATTCTAAGACACTCTAAAGTTTGAGAACTCCTATTCTGAAGCAGTGGTCTCCAAAGTAGGGACATGCATCCTTTGGGTTTTGGAAGACAAGCCACTGGGGTATAGGACGAAAATAATAGAACCATGTATGTATACATATATATACATATATATATATATGTATTTAATTTAGAGATGAGTAGGAAATTATGCTCTCCTAACATTTTGAAACCCACTTTCAAGGCTTTACTAATGTCTATATACAGAATGACGTTGTTGCCCCCACTCCATCTGCATCATGTCAAGTGTACAAGATGTCCCGGGGAAGAATGAATGTGGCAAAAATGAGGTTGACCTCTGTGATCTCAGCATACTGCACAAGCTGCAGTTTACATGGATTTATGGATTATAATTGCAAGTTTTAAACAAACTAACCCTCAAAAAATGGACAAATGGTTTTAATAATCACTGCGAAGAAGCTACTGATTGAAGATAATAATGTGAGCCAAGGGAACATGAAATGGCAGAACTGACCTTTTATTAAGTGCTCTTCCATCAGCCACATTAGGAAAGGAGACAGTAATGGTCTATTCAGATCTGAAATAAAGTCAGCTCAAGAGTGAGAAATTAATAACTTTTCAAAGCAAACTTGTGTTACGGAGAGGGGCATTTTGAAAACAGAAGTTTGGCAATGTTTTCATCATGAAGTGATAATGACCCCTACTAAAACACCCAAATCTACATACCTAAAAACCTTGGGAGAAAACTTGGAAATATAATTTTCTAACCAGTTTAAAAATCTATCAAATAAAGAGTTTCAGTGAGCTTTCAACCTATTTGTTAAAAATTTAAAAATAAAAGACTTTCCAATTAATGTGGAAGAACAACCAACTGATACCAGGGAAGACAGAAATTGACCATGTGGATTTAAACAAAAACTTTTGCATAATTAATGTAAAGGAGAGAAGAATGAATATCGTTTTTTTTTGTAAGTGCCACCGATGATGCACTTCTTCCTTCTGATTCTGTGTATCTTTGTGAGATACTTTACCATTAAAACAAAGTATAACCATAAATCAAATTAGAAATAGGCATTTAGATCAATATATCACGAACTGTCAAACCAAAAAATTGCAAGATAATGCTGTACATTTAATCGCATTGCTTTTGTTTTAAAAAGTTATCACAATAATCTAATGAAGTCATTCCTTTTTTTCACTTTTTTTGGAGATACAGTTGACATATAACAACAAGTGTACAGCAAAATGATTTATTACTTGCAGATACTACAAAGTGATCACCACAGTTAAGTCTAGTTAACACCCGTCACCACAAATTTCTTTTTCTTGTGAGAGAACTTTTAAGATCAACTCTCCTAGCAACTTTCAAATATACAATACAGTATTAGCTGTAGTCACCAAACTGTACATTATATCCTAGGACTTATTTTATAACAAGAAGTTTGTATCTTTTGACCACCTTCACCCATTTTGCCCATCCCCAATCCTTGCCTCTGGCAAACACCAATCTGCTCTCTGTGTCCACGAGCCCCCTTTTAAAAAAATTTCACATGTAAGTGAGATCATATGGTATTCGTCTTTCTCTGACTTATTTCACTTAGCATGACACCTTCAAGGTCCATCCGTGTCATCAAAAATGGCAAAATTTCCTTCTTTTTTATGATTGAATAATACATATATATTATAA
Organism: Vicugna pacos; assembly: GCF_048564905.1. Lineage (NCBI taxonomy): Eukaryota > Metazoa > Chordata > Mammalia > Artiodactyla > Camelidae > Vicugna > Vicugna pacos. The sequence continues at coordinate 20,646,673 of NC_133000.1, read as the reverse complement.
TAACATTTTCTCTATCCATTAATGGACACTTAGGTTGTCTTGGCTATTGTGAAGTATGCAGCAATGAACAAAGGGGTGCATATATCTTTTCAAGTTAGTGTTTTCATTTACTTCAGATAAATACCCGGAAGTGGAATTGCTGGATCATATAGTAGTTCTATTTTTAATTTTTTGAGGAACTTCCATACTGTTTTCCACAGCGGCTGCCCCAACTTAATATTCCCACCAGCAGTGCACAAGGCTTCCCTTTTCTCTATATCCTGGCCAACTCTTATTATTTCTTGTCTTTTTCATAATAGCTGTTCCAACATGCATGAGGTTATACCTCATTGTGGTTTTGATTTACATTTCCCTGAAGATTAGTGATGTTGAGCACTTTTCCACACACCTGTTGGCCATTTGCATGCTTTCTCTGAAGTCATTCTTTGGCATTTGCTTTTGCACTTTTGTTTCTTCACTCTCTACCTAGCACTTCCTTTCATTCTCACAGTTTTAGTTGTCATCTCTAATGAATTCAAAATTCAAGTCCCTAGCTCTGAGTCATGTATTTTCAACTCTTTAATTAGAATCTCCACCTGGTTCATCTGCAGGTCCTTCAAACACAATATGTTCATGACAGAGCTCAGGTTTCCTCCTTTCCCTGACCCCATTCCTCCTTTGATGTTCCTCATCTGGTTTAGTGGTACCACCTTCTACTGGGATTTGAAACCTCTCTGTCCTTTGCAACATCTTTCTCTTCTCCTGCCTCATATTCAATCAACCGCCAAAGCTTAATCCTTCTACCTTTTTGCTTTTTGTCCTTCTCTCTCTTTCCATTTGTGTGTTGAGTTCTCTGTGGCTATCTGTCTCTGTATCTTTCCCTCTCATTTTATTTCCGATTCTACTCTATTTCTGTCCTCATTTTCCCTTCTTCTCTGCCTTCCCCATCACCCAAAGAAAGAGCAGAAGTATTTTTTCATTTGCTGTATTTATTAAATATTCATTGTACTAAAGTAGGAAATGGAACACTTTCTATTTCTCTTTTTAAAACCTGTATTAAATTACATACTTATGTAGACCTTGATTGATTTTTGTTGTTGTTGTTGTTGTTTCAGTAGGTCAGCAGATTTGGATAGAAAAAAGAAAAAGAATTTCCACTGCGGAATTCATAAAGCAGTGTTTCCCTTCTGGCCTGACATAGTTAATACATGGCCACCCCCAACTCCTAAGGAATTAAAATTCTAAGACAACTGTTCATGTTACCAGGCATCTGGGGCTAGTTTTGTTGCTCTTGTCAAAAGTGTTATTTTTTAGGACAAGATTTGCCTGGAAGGAAAAGGCTTTGTAAGATGAAGGAGGACCTCACAATGCAAACGGGAGTCTTAGCTAATACTCACTTATAATGCACCGTTCAGCAGGGTTTGTTTCAGAATGTACTATATGTATTTACATATATATAATACATAGATACATATATAGCTCTATCTATCTATCTATCTATCTATCTATCTATATATCTATCTATCTATCCATCTATCTATTTCTTTTTGTTTTAGAAAAGTATCCCAGGAAGTTTTTTCACAAGTATTACTGCCCTTCAAAGAATTTTTATTTTCCATGGAGCATGTGAAACTAAAGCATTAGAGCTGTGAAACTGATTTTCAGTATTTGCTTTTGCTTATGTTGTGATGTATTACAACAAGAGTAAGGAGGTTCCTGGCTTGCTTGTGCTCATTGAGCCCAGCTTCTCGGCCTGTGCTCTAGCGGGCTGCAGGGAAAGTGGTCCTCTCTTGCATCAGCTGTTGAGAACCTCCCTTCTTCACTGGGGAGCCCTTTCCCTTACACTAACGCAGACCTTCTGCCACCCAGAATGACACATCCCTCTCACGTGTGCTGCTGTTCCTTAGACCTTGTCACTCCTCATCACTTCACACCCTGTTCCAGGACCTCACTTTACTTGTCACTGTGCCCAGAACTGGGAGTGGAGCAGATTTAATTCTGCAGCACTGTCCTACAGATAAAAGACTTAATGTCTACCCTCAAGGTACTCACAGTTTCACAGGAGAAACAGAAGGATGCAACTAAAAATGCTAACTGAGAGAGCCTTGAAGGAACCATGCCCAACCCAGCCTGAGGGTTTGGGAAGGAATCAGTCAGATGACATGGATGGAAGAGTGATAAGGAGATGACGGGAGGTAGGCAGAAGCCAGATATAAGGAGTTTAGATTTGATCCCAATTGTAAGATCAGGGTCCTTAAGCAGAGGAGCAAGGTGATGAAATGTGTGGTTGGGAAGCAGAAGAGTAGAGACAGGGAGAATCACATGGGTTGCAGAGGAGAGAGGATGAGAGCCTGATGTAGGGCAATGGCCAAGGATCCAAAAGCAGATAAACCAGAGAGGAATTTGAAGGTGGAAGGACTACAATATAAGGAATGATGGGGCATGTGGCTCAGGGAGGAAGGAGAATAGAGAAGGCTTTTGAGAGAAGGGGAGGAAGAAGATGGACAAGAATGAGGAAAGAGAAATGGAGATGGGAGATGGAACTGGAGGAAGAGGAGAAAGGGGGAGAGAGAAAGAGCAGGCAATTTCCACTCCTGCCCTTCCCATCACTCCCAGCAGCATGGGCTTGTGTTTTCAAGGTAAATGAGAGGGACTAGAGAAATTAAGAAATGGCCAATACAAATCAAAACTGGAAAACAGGAGGAGGAAAATTTGGCCAGCCTTTCTCCTCACATCCACCATGCAAGCCCCTTGTCCCCGCCTCTGTTTTAAGTTTCTGTTCCCATTTTTTCTGAGTTTTCTTTACCCTGTGCATAACCATGTTGAATTGTATCATAAAGAGTGTGAATAATCTATCTGTTAAAAAAAATCTCAAAGTATATTTTATAGTAGGAAAAAGTTAAGTCCTTACAGTTCCAGATACTTTGCCTTTTGTGGGTTCACCCAGGAAAGGAAATGCCATTATTTCAATGGGCAGGAAGATTCGAGTTCCAAACAGATGTCTTACAATTAACTTTTGGGAAAAAAAACTGTATTAGAGCTCAAAACTAACCATATTAAGTATATATTATGAAGAAGAAAACCAGCAGATGCTTTAAATGCTCTCTTAAACTTTGGCTCATTCTTGCTGATTACTCACTATGTGAAAGGCCGTGACAGTTATATTTAGAAGGAAAGTGAGAAATTCAGTCAAGAATGTTTTCATACATCCATAAATATTTGGCACTATATAGATAATTTCTTGTATTTCCCTATAAAACAAGTCTCTAAGCACTTTAACATATATTGTTCTTTTAATAAGGGGTCGTGCATGCAACTGGATTCCAAGGTTATGGCACTTTGAAGAGAAGAGATGAATAAGGATCTGTACTGAGATTGGCCCAGTGCCATTTGGATTAGCTCTTGATATGATCCATGTGGTACTTTTCAAAATAGAATAACCCACACTTGGGGAATGCGTTAATATTAGATGTTGGTGTGTTTCTCTTATTAGGGCCATAGGCCAGGCCACACCCTTGTGGGTGGCAGTAGGGTTTCCTATGATTGGAATGGACAGCCCCATGACCAGTCCTCTGTACAGGGGGGAGTCTCTCTTGGGGTAGGATGTGAGGATATGGAAATCAGACCCCAGGCTTTCTCTCCTCTTGGGGTCAGGGCTCAGTTGGGCTCAAATGGGAAGCAAAGTGATGCAGAGGCAATTTGGATGATTTGGAGTGGGGACCTAGAGGCGCTGGGCTTTGTGGCAGACATGGGAATACGTGCTGCTCAGAGGACCCTTCAGGAGTGACTCATTGCCAAGCTGGGAGGAGTATGGTCAGTGACAGCCTCCAGCTGTCACCTCCTTCGGTGCAGCTCTGCAAAGACAGTCTCTGCCCCGGGGCTCCCACTGGATAGGACGGACTTGGCCAGATCTGCACACCTGGGGCTGGTGGCTCACATACCCAGTCCCAGATCTCCCCTTTCCTTCCCAAAGGTCTTATTCCCCATAAACCTTTTGCACTCTCAACCCCATGGGCACATCGGCTTCCTGAAGGGCCTAACTGACACGCCCTGACACAGGAGGGAGGCAGAGGAGAGATGAGCAGTGGTCATGCTGAAAAGCCCTAGAATGGGGCTGGCTCTGCACAGAAGGTAATACTAGTCTTACAGCCCTGCTTCTTTTTCTAATATCCCTTGAATGTTAGAAAAATCTCCTTTAAAAGTCACATGATGGTGTTCATCACATTGTGGGGAGAAAAGGGGGAAGCTGTCCACCATTTGTGGGAGCAGAAGGAGGACATCTCAGCAGCCTTGATCCCTGGAGCAGCAGCGTGACAGACAAAAAATGAGGATGAGGACCAGGAAGGCTATTCCCAAGCTCACCTTGGAGCCCCTGGGAGCCCCTCAGAAACCACTAGGATCGTTCTGAGGGGCCTGGTTCCTGGCAATAAGTCCAGAGGCAACTTAATGCCATCAGTGCTGGGTTGCAGTCTACTGAATTTGCACCATGAGAACCCAAGAGATAGATAAGTTTTGTTATCCCCATTTTACAGATTAAAAAAAAAATGAGCCACTATTCTCGAAGTGAATCAGATTTTCTTTTCACTATTCCGCCACCACCCCTGCTCTCTGCCTTTTCAACACAAGGTAGCTACTGGGTCACTATTTCCTGTTAAATGACCGAGTCTCATGTAGAAGGGGATCTTATGGGCCTGAAAGGACTTAATGCTTTAGGTGTGGGAGTCAGTCCTCCAAAGAGCAGTACCATGGTGCTCTTTTACCTTTAGATGCTTTAGTGCTATCAGGAAGCACATTTGTTTGTTTAAACGACACAACAGCAAGTTTTATAAGGGATATGAGAGTCTGTGTTAGTAAGAAAAAAAAAAAGTACACATCTTCCTTTACTTTTTATTCCTCTCACTCGTTTTATGAAAGGACTTTTTGTTGAAAAACTTACACTAGCAGGTATTTTCTAATACAATCCTTAGTTTTAAAAAGAAATGTCAAGTTACACTCATTTAAAATAATATCTTCATTATTTAAACGACATGTGAAGTTAAAATCATTTTTCCTTTTAATTCTGAACTTTTTGAACACAGCTGTTTGTGATCCTCTTTGATGCGTGTAACTCCTCCCACTGTGTGGGCTTCCCCCTCGGAATCAGTATTTCCTTCAACAAATATTTTCTTACGCGTAAGTAATCTTTACCCTCTTCCCTCCGGGTAAATATGTTCTGAGTAATGCTGCATTTGTCTTGTATTTTCAATTGCTTTTGCATCACGATGCTAACTTTTCTGGGTAACTTGTTTATTTTACCTCCCTATTTTTGTCATTGTTTTTGCGCGTTAACATTTATGGTGAATCTCCTTTGTTTAAGCCCTGGATATGGTCTGTACTCTAGAAGCGCATGCTCTGCTTTTTGTTTTTCAAAAGTTGTATCTTCTTTGCTTTCCTAAGCCCCTCGGGGATTTTTATTTTCCTGTCCCCGCATCTTTCTTATATAAAAATGAAAATAAATTTATAACATTTACCAATGTTCTGATTCTGTTTCAACCAGTCAACCCTTCCCATAAGAGTAATACAGTCAAAATTCTGTATTATTCATTCATCTGGTACAAATTCTCAGCTGCCCTGGGCAAGTCACTGAGAGGTTATTGCTAAACCTGCTTTTCAGCAGTAAAAATAATTATCCTTGGATTTCTTTTTCATGCTCAATTTTCTCCTGGACTTTATTTCTGTGCTTTGTAACTTTTCCAAGGAAAATGAACAATGATTTTACTGACCTTTTTTTGTGCTTCAATTTCTTTATACTAAGCTCTGTGTCTAAAGGAATTTTTTCTTTTATTCTCTGTACCATGGGCCAGGAAACATTTTAACCAGTGTTTTCTAGAATTTTTATTTTCTGGCTGTTATGCTCTGTGAACAATTTAGTGATTTTCTTCTACCTGTCATGACCACAGAAGGAGAATAGGGTAATATTGCTCTATGAAAATATTTGGATCTGACCTCTACCACTGAGAGGGAAAAAATGAACTTATATGGGTAAGAATCATGTTTATTTTTGTCTCAGTTATTTATTAACACATGACAAGAACTGTCATACTATGAAATAATTCCCTATTAATTAGAAAGCATTGTTTTTACCAGGATGCTATAACCTTCAAACTTTTAAAGTTTTGAGCAGTATTTCTTAGAATGATTTCTACCAAATGAACTTTTTTTTTTTTTGGAAAAACTACTTTTTTAATATAAATTTTAACATGATTATCCAAAATTCTCATACATCTTGATAAAGTGAAAATAAACCTTTTATGTTGACTAGTAATATCTTTTATAATTTGAAATTGGGTACATTAATAGAATCACAGGATTCACACAAGAGGAAAACCAGGAGAGTGTCTAGTTTAACTTCTCATAGAAGGCTAAGTTCTCTCCAACCACGTTGTGGAGATGTGACCACTTAGTTTTTGCATGAATGCCATTGTAGAGAGCTCCCATGAAAGCTCATTTTAGTTAAACAACTCTACATTTAAAGAAGTCATTTAATTTGAGTCTGAATCTGCTCTAGTACTTCCATCTTTGCTACCAGTTTTCCCTTTTGGAGCAACTCATACCAGGTCTGCTCTTCATTCTACATGGCAGCTCTTTATAGATTTAAAGATTGAGGCACATATCCCCTTAACCTTTCTTCTTTCCGTATTAAACAATGACATCTCCTTCGGCCATTCTTGGTTTTCAATTCTTTCTCCACCTCACCTAATTCATGAATGATACTCTTATATGTGACATGAAAAGTTATACTCAATTCTTTTTCTGTTAAACAAATTTTTTTTCAAACTGGTAGGGGAGGTAATCAGTTTTTTGGTTTTGTTTTGTTTTGGTTTTTTTTTAAATAGCAGTAATGGGGATTGAGCTCAGGACCTTGTACATGCTAGGCACGTGCTCTACCACTGAGCTATACCCTCCCCCTATTTTAATTTTTTTTATTGAAATATAATTGACATATAACATTGTGTTAGTTTCAGGTGTATAACATTATGATTCAATACATGTATATGTTGTGAAATGATCACTGCAGTCTGTTTAGTTTACATCCTTTACCACACGTACTTGCAAACTGTTCTTTTCTTATGTCCAGAACTTTTAAGATCTACTTTCTTAGCAACTTTCAAATAAGCAGCGGTCCCCATGCTATGCATTATATCCCCAGGACTTGTCTATTTATGACTGGAAGTTTGTACATTTTGACTACCTTCACACATTTTGCCCACCCCCTCCTCCAGCCCTTCTGGGGCTATTCTCTCGATCTAGGAATTTTGTTTTGTTTTGTTTTTAGATTCCACATATAATTGAGATCATATGATATTTGTTTTTCTCTGTCTGGCTTATCTCATTTAGCATAGTGGCCTCAAGGTCCATCCATGTTGTCTGCACAAATGGCAAGATTTCCTTCTATTTTATGGCAGAATAAAAATATACAAATATATACACATACATTCTTTTTCTTTATTCATCTCAAGGGACACTTAGGTTGTTCTGATGTCTTGGCTATTGTAAATAATGCTGCAATGAACATGGTGGTGTACATGTCTTTTTGAGTCAGTGTTTTTGTTTCCTTCAGATAAATACCCAGAAGTAGAATTTCTGGATCAGATGGTAGTTCTATTTTTTAATATTTTGAGGAGCCTCCATGCTCTTCTCCAATTTACATTCCCACCAACAGTGCACAGGGTTCTCTTTCTCCACATCCTCACCAGCACTGGTTATTTCTTGTCTTTTTGATAATAGCCATTCTAACAGATATGAAGTGATATCTCGTTGTTTTGATTTGCATTTCCCTAATGATTGGTGATGTTGAGAACCTTTTCATGTACCTGTTGGCCATCTGTAGGCCTTCTTTGGAAAAATGTTTATTCAAACCCTCTGCTCATTTTTTAAATCGATTTTTGTTTTTGCTCTTGAGTTGTGTGAATTCTTTATGTATTTTGGATATTGACCCCTTATCAGATACATGATTTGCAAATATTTTCTCCCATTCCATAAGTTGCCTTCTCATTTTGTTGATGGCTTCCTTTGCTTTTATATTCAAATCTTGTTTCAAAAGACACTTTCCAAAAAGTGAAAAGACAACCCACAGAAAGGGAGAATATACCAGCAAATTATATATCCAACATGAGACCTGTATCCAGAACATACAAAAAACTCTTACAACTTAATGATAAAAACCAAACAAATAATATAATTTTGAAATAGGCAAAGAATTTGAATGGACGTATCTCCAAAGAAGATATGTTAACGTAAATGAAGACATGAAAAAATACACAACATAATCATTCCTTAGGGAAATGTAAATCAAAACCACAATGAGACACCACTTCACGCTACTAGGATGCCTATGATAAAAAAGGCAACAGTAACAAGTCTGAGCAAGGCTATGATGAAATTAGAACTCTCTTACATTGCTGAAAGGAATGTAAAATGATACAGCCACTTTGGAAAAGAGTTTGGCTATTCCTCAAAAGTTAAACAGGCCACCGCCATGGACTGAGCAAGACATGGTGGCCACAGCTCCCAGGAGAGTGTAAGGAGAAGGGGGTTCTGCTCGTTGTTTTTATTTAGCAAGTCAAGGGCATCCTCCAAAATCCGGAATCATATGTGAGTTCTAGAGATAGAAATCAGCTAAAGGAAAAAGGAAAGCTATTACTTAGTGGACCAGAGGGAAATCAAAAGCCTGATTTCATTTTATTTCTAGTGATGGGGGTGGGTGACAAAAAAAATGCTGGAACTACTAAATTCATTTCCATTTCCCAGCCTAAGTGCTTCACATTAGCTTCAATTGCCCTTCTGCCACAAAAAAGTTTTTCATATCCTACAGATGTATTCAGAAAGACTAAAATCAAGTATAGTGGAGCCCACACTCCTGGCAGGGCTGCTGTCTTAGCAGAGTTGGGAAATGTTTCAAATGTGTGAGCACGTGGGTCAACAAATGTGTCAACAAATAGAGACCAAGGCAGGAAGCCTCGTGATGACTGAATTCCTTCCTTCCTTCCTTCCTTCCTTCCTTCCTTCCTTCCTTCCTTCCTTCCTTCCTTCCTAAGATATTCAACAGTGCCCACTTACAAGACCAGAAGAAATGGGACAAGAAGGCTCTCCTTGTCTTTTAGCAATTTATATCCGCTTACTTAGGAGCAAGCCACTATTCTCCTGAATCCCAGTGCCTATCCTCAACCGTTTTCTCTTTCAGTTTCCTCCTCCAAGAGCATCCTAAGAAGCCTATCCCCACTGCTCCCTCAGTTGTGAGGATTTATATGCATGTTTTAAACTCTTCCTGTTCATCTGGGGCAAGTCCACACATGTGAGACTTTCCTGCTCACACACAGCACACAGGTGTGAGCAGGGCCTCCTGTTCGCTACCACTGCTGCCACGAGTGAACCTTTATTGAGCACCTGGTGTGCTCTGGGCACTCTGCTAAGTACGTTTCTGCATTATCTCAGTTAACTCTCAAATGATGCTGTGAGGAGGAGGATCCACCTTTTTTTCCCAAAGTTCCTGGTGAAAAACATTTTAATTCATTGAAGAAAACAAGCAAAGTATGAATAGTGGCAAATAACTATAAAAACAATATTTTATTTTCTACTTTGCCAATTAATTACAGTAAAATTTAAATTTCAAAATGACTTCTGTCATCACACTGTAATTATCTCTCGGCTACTGCTTCCTGCCATCTGCTGGTGTAGGTAAAAGAAATATAAATGGAATTAATTTTACCCTAAGCAAAATACAATTAGACGGCTAAATCAGCATACAAAAAAAATAATGTATTCTGGAATCAATCTGTTAAATTTTAAAATTTATCTACTAGGTTTGAGTTTTGGTGCTCTTTTGCGTTCTCATCATCATGAATTATGAAGAACTGATTATATTGTATTTGAGCTTCACAATACATTTGTAGGTTGAGTTATGGTAGGCATATCGTCATCTTTGTTTTAGGAAGAAAGTGAGAATTCAAAAAAGTAATGGCTTATCAATATGTACCTAGCTGTTAGGTGGATGAGCCTAAATCTAAATTCTGGTCTTACGGTTCCATTGCAGTGGTCTTTAAACCATCCTGTACTACTTTCTTTGGTAATCAGCTTTCTCTCAGTTTGTTTTTTTTTAATGAAAACTTTTACGATCTACTTACTCTCTTAGCAATATAGTATCATTAACTATAGTCACCCTGCTGTGTATTACATCCCTGTGACTTAGTTCATAGCTAGAAGTTTGTCAGGATCCCCATTTTACAGATAAGGCCCCTCCCATAGCCATTAGATGAAAAAGCCTGGTTTTCAACCCAAGTGTGTATATTTCCACACCTTTGGCTTGAAACTACCATGCTCTTCTGCTCTTCTGTGTTAGAACACTTTGAAATCTTGGATACTGAGCCAATATCTTTTTTGTGGTTAAAATATGCCTAACCTAAAATTGACCATTTTAACCACTGTTAAGAGTACAATTCAGTGTCATTAATTATATTCACAGTGTTGTGTAAGCAGCATTACTCTCCATTTCCAGAACATCATCCCAAACAGGAAATCTGTACCCATTAAACAATAACTTTCCATTCCCTCGTTTCCCCAGCCCCTGGTAACCTCTATTCTACTTTCTGTGTCCATGGATTTGCCTATTCTAGGTAGCTCGTATAAGTGGAATTATGCAATACTTCTCCTTTTGTTGGACCCATACAGTTTGGGGGAATAAAAGAATGAATGATTCCAGGCAATCAAAGACCTTTGAAATACATCTGGACACTCCTGCCCTGTACTCACTGCTTAGCGTTCCTGATTCTCACTATCCAGATAATCCTTCCAATCTTGCATTTTCTCTGGCCTCAACCTTGATCTCTTTGATCAGGATACCTGCTAGAACCACCCTGCAGTACTCCCAAGTTCTGGCCTCTTCTGCACACCCTGTTCAGATGCACCATATTCTGCACACACGACACAAAGAAGGAACATCCACATAGCACTTCATGGTTTACAAAGTGCTTTATGACACGTATCTTTTCTCTTCCTCACAATATCCTTATGAGGTAGATAGTGCAGTATTTTACAAATGATGAAGCTGAGAATTAAAGATGGGATATAACTTAGCCACAGTTAGATAAACAGCAAATGCAGGACCACGAATCTAGCCTGTGGGCTTCTCTTTAGATCTCTTTGCCTTCCTCCCAAGTTCTGTCCCCTCCCTTTTTTAAAGAAGCTCAACTATTGGGTAGGACAGAGGAATGCTTAGGGACAGCCCCGTGTGTGTGTGTGTGCACGTGCATACACGTGTGTGTTTATACACACACACCGTGAAGGAGGGAGAAATTAAACAGTTTCAGCATTGCCCCCTTTAGTCTTTAGTCTCTGAGTATGTAGTATTGAGTTTCCCCACCTTAGGTGAACCTGAAACCTGACTGTTGCCTATCACTGTGGTATGATTTATAAGAAATAAAATACAGGGTATTATTCCAGCCACATGCACACTCTCCTAGAGTTTCTTCCCTTCTTCTTTGTCTGCTTTCCTGTCCTGTTGAACTAGCTGGAGAGCAAAGACACCGTAACATTTGGCGTGTCCTCTTGCCCGGTCTGTGGTCAGCTTTAGGCAGCCAAATTCAACATTCTCCTCTTTGGCCTCATCCTGTTTCCTCATAAAATTCCAGAATCAAAAATGTTGCCCGAAGTGACACATACAGCCCATGCCTCATTCTGCAAGAGAAAAAGCACAGAGAAAGGAGAGGGGAAGATGGATTTAGAATCCCGCCACTCCTCCAGCTAGTGTTGTGGCCCACCGCCCTGCAGAGTCCCTCCCCGAGGAGCTGAAATGATGGCATGAAGTCGAATATGTGCCTTAACACTTCTGCACATGCTGGAACATAAATCGCCTGAGGATTCAACAGCCTCTAGTTATAGATGGGGTTACGTTAATAGCACTTACCTTTGGGTAAATGGACTTTTGCCCCAACCAGCTTATCTGAAAGAAGAATCCTCCTGCCAAGATTTCTCCAAATACTTCTGTGGGTCCCCAGACAATATCTTATATTTTCCTGAAAACAAATTTCCTCTCTCCGCTGGGTACCACCGTCTCACGCCTGACATCCAAAAGCTTACTGGACCATCAGCACCTCCCAAAGCAGTGGATGACACATCAGAGCTTTTGAAGCATCAACGCAGCTCAGGGTTGTATCCTAGAGCAGAGGAGAGTGTCTCTTATTCGTAAAGGGGGTGTGGGGGGAGCCACACTTGTGCTGTGAGGTTACACAGAGGTAAGTATCTCCCTTATGTTTTCTTTTATATATACCCTCCTTCTAATAACCCAATGTAAGTCCAATGAGTTCTGGGTCAGGAAACAAATTTAAACCTCAGTATTTGATATTTGAGATTGATATCGGAATATCACTGCTTTTTTCATAATACTCGCTCCTCCTCCAACAACCAAAGCTTTCTCACTGAGTCAGTCTCTTACAGTGTCTAGCTGTGCTTTCTACAGGATAAGTTTCTCCCACGAGGCCTTTCAGAGCTCAGGAAACTGTGCTTCTTCTGGGAGGTCCATCCTCCTGTCTTGTCAAATATGCTCAGATCCATCCGACTCTGCAGATGTATTATTTTCACAGTGGTCCTTTCGCAGCCAAGGCAGAGGACTGGTTTGCTTCGGGAGGTATCCCAGCTGTAGCTAACATGAATTCCAACCAACAGAAGCTTAAACAAATAGGATTTCATTTGTGTCTCATAACAAAGCACCCAGACACAGCGGTCCGAGGCCAGTGCCCTGGCTCTAGGAGGCTCTCAGGGAGCCAGGCTCTCTGTCTTCTTGCCCCACCATCCTTGGCCCATCAACTTTTGTTCTCAGATATCCCATGACCACCTCCTGGCTGCTGCATTTCTCAGCCACGGGTCAGCATTGCGTGCAGGGGAAGAAGGAACGAAGGCATCCTTGCAGGCTTGCACTGAGATCCCGTCCATCTGCATTCACTGGTGTGTGTGTTGGTGGGGAGGAGAGGTAATTTTTAAATTTTCTGGTTGGTTCAAGCTGAAAACAGATTCTTCGTCAGCCATGACGATGTCACCCGCGGTGTGGGATTGTCAGACATTCTCCCGGCAGCAGCTGCTCCCGTGGGCTGCTGTCCACCCACTTTGTGTCCCAGCCCCGAGATGGGCCACACGCCTTCATGCCTCCCGTCTTTGTGGAAATGATAACGTGAAGCTAACAATTAAAGGGGCAGCTTAGGACCTCAAGACCTTTTTATGCCGGTTGTCAATGTGGCCTTTGAAAACCACTAAAATATTTTAGGGCATTACTTGAGCTAACTGTATATCATGCCAGACTATTCTCTAGACCAAGATTCATCAGTATCTCAGTATTAGTCAAAAGATACTCAATCAATATTCTGAAACATGCATACACATCCCAGAAATGCTACTTGTTATACTGCACATTGGCATCTTAAAGGTTATACTCTAAATTCATAAATTATATAGTAAATAAGTTTGTTTAACTTCATTTAAATCACTGCTTCCCAATTTTTTTGGATAAAGGAATGCTTTGAGGCATAATGGCTATGGACAGGTTGTGAAACCAGGGTTCTGTGGAAGACTTTTTGAGAAATGCTAACCTACTTTATTCCTTGGATTAAACTCTAGCTATGTTATCTAACCAAGCTTATCAGGTTAAGTTGTCAAATGTGTAATGTAAACAGTATAATGCTGCATTAGCGGTTTAACGGGCTTCTAAGTGATTCCTTTTACCATTTCCCTTTGAAATTTATTAATACAAACCCTTTCTATTTAACAAGAAAACCATAATGTAATTTCTTATTCATCTAGATTAATTAAGAAAAATAGTGCTTTAGTTTCAATAGAGGGCAAAGCTTTGGAGATGAAGAACAGTTTGGTTCCTTTAAAAAGAGGAAGATAAGTTTGAACATATTTAAGGAAAGGAAGAAATATAATGAAAAAAAGTTAAATTCAATGGCATATAGAATATGTTAAAGAGAAGAATTTTTCTTTAAAGTGTGCCACAACCAGGCAAAGAAAAACTAGACTATGATATGATGGCCTCCAATGTGACCTGAAAAGAAATCAGTAGCTTAGGCCTATAGTCAAGGGAAAAAAAATAAGAAAAAAAAAAAAAAACTATTGGGTTGTAGCTGCTGACAGTTTTCCGCAAAGGTAAACAATTTTAAGGAGTCAAATAATTGAACTGAACTCAAGTTCAGATTATATGCTTCATTAAAATTTGTGGTCAGTGAACAGAACATTCTCAAGTGCCTCAAGCCTGGACTAATTTTGTATCATGTACACACATCCACATGCAGAGTCATGGTGATGAAACACTCAACAGAGATAACAGCCAAATACGGCTGGCCTCACGATGACAGTGGAGAAGCTGTGCAGGCTGTGACCTCAAAACCCACAATGTGGACGCGTGGGAGTTGGGCACAAAGGGGGTGCCTTCTGTAGTGCTGTTAGCATTCTGCAGTTAACCACACATCATATTTAACTCCGAGAAGCCAGCCTCTCTGACTTATGAGTAGAGAATCAGTGGCCTCTACAATAGTTAGGCATTAGCCTAAGTGATTGGCTATAAAATATATGACTCTAGATCACTGCTTCAGAAACAAAAAAATGAGTGTCAAATGTTACTTTTATATATATATAGTAATTTTATGTAATTATATACATATACATAATTTTGTGTAAACTTTTTATTGGCTTTTAGTGGGGAGTTGACATCTAATTCCTCAGGGAAAAGCACAAAATTTTACTTATTCTCATAATCAGATTGGTTCATTAGTTGCAACAAAATGCTGGTGCTATTTTGTTACTATTGCAAAAGACAGAGGCTATTATAGAAAATATGCAATCCAGTGAGATGACATTCTTTACTAAAAAACTTTTCCGAGTGTTGTAAAGATGAACATGTGAAGCAGGGTAAGGGGAATTTCACTCTGTGTAATTACACACGTGATGGCTTCTGGAAGAATGAAACCTCAAATACTACGCTAATGTCACATTTTAAAATTGCTTCAGGGGTAGAAAATTTAAATCTAATATCATATATGAATATTTAAGGAAAAAAGAATTTGAAAAAAAAGGGATTAATCTATAGTTTAGAAATAGACTATAAAGTAGGAGCTCTCCTAGAAGTGGAAAAATAATGGTTAGCATTGTAGGTGCAACAGCATTTGCCTCCAGACAGGTCTTGATTGTGTTTGACATCCAGCTCTTGCCTGGCCTATATTTAGAACAAGGCATATTTAGTACCTAGACATGAATATGGAGGTGGGTGGAACTTGGGACTCTTGATATTTACTTATTTGCACATTTATTTTAGAGGAAGAAGTGGTCCTATTATAAATAACCTATTACCACTCTGTGAAGACTTGTCTGTTGAAAACAAGTCCTGATGTTTGTGTTTTCTTTCTACATCACAGTCTAGCCAAGTGGTTGTTTAACAATATGTACCAGACAAATAAAATAAATCAAATTCATTAAAAATAGTCTATACTCACAGAAATATGCTCCTCCCTAACATGTGGCCAGCCTGTGACTAAAGGTCAGGGTTCTTAAAAATCATTAAATTCAGTCGGGAAAATTTCTTCTATGAAAATGCTTTAGTTCTACGAAGACACAGTAGGACTCTCCAGGGAAAGATAACTTGCGAAGGAACTTTCATACCTTTTCATTGCTACAATCTCCCTTAAACAGGTTTTTTTTTTTTAATGTTGCAGTAAAAATATACATAATGTACAATTTTCCATCTTAACCATGTTTAAGTGTATGATTTAGTGCATTCACATTGTTATTCAACCGTAACCACCATTCATCCACAGAGCCCTTTTCATCTTGCAAAACTGAAACTCTATAGTCATTGGCTTCCTGTTCCCCCTCCTCCCAGCCCCTGTCAATCGCCCTTCTGCTTTCTGTCTCTATGAACTACTCTAGTTATCTCCTATAAGTCGAGTCATGTAGTATTTGTTCGTTTGTGTCTAGCTTATTTCATTTAACATAATTTCGTCAAGGCTTATTCATATTGTAGCAAGTACTTACAATCTCCCGTTATGGTAGCTGAAAAAAGGGCAGCCATAGTCACTTAATTTTCTTATAGCAATATAATATTTCATATCAATTTACTTCAAAGGGACTTCAGAAAGTTTGCCTGGTATATGATTTGAGTCCCTTTTAAGAGAAACCCAAAGGAACAAAGCAGTGGTAGTGGTAGCCGTGTGATGAGCATGTGATAAACAGGAAAAGGCATGAAAAAAAGATAATTTTGACTCTGGGTAAAAGATCACCTGCTCTACTCTAAGATTTTCTGGATCCAGAGGTTTGGATGAAGCCCCAGAATCAATATTTTAAGAACATTTTTAAAAAATACAAGAATGCAGGAAATACAAATTCTTCTTTGTATTCCACTGTGCTACCTGTGACTTCACCCGCCGTCAGATGCTACATAGATAAAGCCAGAACATCCTCTTTGACAACCTTTCAGAATTTGACTTTGTCTCTGCCTCTTGAGGCAAAACACCTCAAGTTTGCTAAAGTAAGAGTCTTCATATGGTTTTTTAGTCCTTTAACATCCAATTTGCTTTCCTTTAGACGTCCATTAGGTGGTTGATATCCATTTGAAATGAGGTGTCCAGAGCTGGGGCTTGCAACATCATTTCCCAAGATTCTGCCTGTGGTAGGCAGAACTCTAAGAGGGCAGATGGAATTAAGGTTACTAATCAGTTGAAAGTGTGATAGGAAGATTATCCAGGTTAGCCCAACCTAATCACACTAGCCCTTTCAAAGCAATGCGTTTTCTCCTCCTAGCTGCAGAAGTAGGAGTCAGAAAGATTCAAAGCAAGATAGGGATCCACTGTGAGGGAGGTTGCTAAATGCTGAAATGGAGGCGACCACATGGCAAGGACCTGGGAGTGGCCTCCAGGAGCCAAGAGCTGTCCCTGACCAACAGCCAGCAAGAAAACAGGGACCTCATCCTATTACCTCAAGTCCCACAGTTGCCAATGACCTGAGGGGACTTGGAAACAGACCTTTCCCTAGCCACGCCTCCAGGTGGGGTTGTAGCAACCACCTTGATTTCAGCCTTAGGAGGTCCCAGTGGAAACTCCTAAATAACTAAAACTGTGAACTGATAAATGGGGGTTCTTTTAAGCCACTAAATTTGGGGTAGTTTGTTACCCCAAAATAGATAATACACTTCACCTTCCATTTTATGTTCCAATAATACTTGTCTACTTGCAGTCCCCGGACACAGCTTGCTGTATTAGGCTTACACACTTTTGTTCAGGACGTTTTCTTGCCTGGGGTGTTCCCTCTTATCTGGTCAGATGGACAACCTCCACTCTTCATGCTCAAGACACATCTCAGGCACAAGTGCCATCAGAACATGCCGCTGCCTTCCCCAGGAAGACTTACTGTGTATTAGGCCCTTCTGACCATCGGAATTAGAGAGAGTCCTGAAAAACTCCACTAACTCCAGTCAACAACATCAAGATTTTATGGGGAAAAAAAAGATTATGAGGACTCAATTTGAGAAAAAATATATAAAACCTCATAGATATATTTTATATTCCCTAAAATAAGGCCAGCCGTTTACCACGTATAATAGCAATGACACTCTGCACATCTTATTGGCAATAATTGGCAGCCTGCTTTTTGTATGTATCACCCTTTGCCAAGTAGAAACTTTTAAGAATCTCCTTCCTCTGCAGTTTGAGTGAGATGCTTGTAATTCCTCCTGTTTTTGTTCCAGTGGTGAGTGTGTGTCTGTTTTCTCATCTGAATAGTCCATGATTTTTATAACTTTTAAGTTTAAGGTTTTTTCTCTTCTTGCCTCCTAGAGTCCGCAGACAATTTTAGGCGAGGCAAGAGCAAAGCAGAGTCTTGGTTCTTTGGGGATTGGGGTGTTGGTAAAATTAAACACCCACGCGGAAAATCAAATTTGTGACCCAATTACTAGAAGTAGGCCATAAGCAGAGGTTAGGTCTTGAATATGGTTTTTGAAACTGGAGTAACCCAGAAATTCCATATCATTCTACCCATCTACTTGTGCAAGTATGCAAGTATGTACATGAAAGTTTGTTAACTGCAGCGTTGTTGGTGATTGTGAAAACCTTAGAAACAAATGCTCATCAGTGGGGACTAGGTTATATAAATGGTTGTATGTCCAACCAAGGGAATATTTTGCAGGTATTAAAATCAATGAGATCTCTAGCTCATATGAGCTGATGTGGAAAGATTAGCCGAATTTATTATTAACTGAAAAAAACTGAAATACAGGACAATATGAACAATTTGATATTATCAGTGCAAATAAAAGGATATTCCTCTCTCTCTCTCTCTCTCTCTCTCTCTCACACTCACACACACACAGACATACACGTGTCTGTATATTAGTGAGTGTCTATTCAGGGGTAAAAACACTTGAGGTATTTCAGAGGAGATTTAATACAGTGATTGGTTAAAAATTGCTGCAGAGTCAAAAGGGAAAGATAAATTTACCCAAAGGTGAACAACTTTAAAAAACCACTAACAGTGATGGAGGAAAAGGGAAAGTTATTAACTGAGATCACAGTTGCTGTGGTACTGAGGCTGTTGGAAGATCTGTCTAAGATAAATCCTTAATACTGTAGCTTTCAATCATGGTGTCCCCTTCAAATGCTTTTCTTCTTTTGGGCTCCCATTAGGCTGAGAGATGATAGTCTCTTATTATTATACATTTTATGGACTTAGTATATCCAGTTCTTTGGTTTCTTTGTTTTTAGATTCGCTCTTCTTGGTTGTAAATGTTGGCAGGCAACAAGAAAGACCTAGTTTACTTAGCTAGCTAGGGCAGTGGGTGTGTGGAAAATGGGGAGAGAGCCTGACCCATTATTAAAGACGAGATAGTTTACAATAATAATCTACAAATGGTTTTATTTTAACCTATCTGAAAAGAAGACTATTTAAAATTGCACAAGGAATATGTTGGTTTTTTTAGATTAACTTTCCAAAAACGTAGAGATGTGTAGTATATTTTTAGAAGAGACGAGTATGTTACTTCTTCCTAATGGTCAGTTCAGTCCACCTCCTCATGAAGATAGGAGGTCTTCATATCAGCTGCTTCTTGGACCTACTTCAGATTCTCTCGGTCTCACCCATCTCTTACCCCAGTTCCTACTGTGCCCACCCGTTCTGAGCAGGCTTCAGTTTCTTGCTTCCTCTCTCAGGCGTCCCTGTTGACTCGGAGGCAGGGAAATCACAGGAACCCACAGCATGCAAAAATTTGCAAAGACAGGGGCAAGCTTTGGACGGATTGGAGCCTATGGATAAATACCTTCCCTGCATTTTCCCCTGGCTGGGCAGCACTGAGTTTCACAAGGCAGTTCGTTAGTAAGGGACTGAGCAGCCAGGAACGCGTCTTTGTATCGGTTTTCCGGGCTTCCCTACTTGGCTCTCCTGTCCAGCACTCCTGCTCCCTGATTCACACTCCTCAGTAAAGTGTTTGAATTTAAGTGTCTGCTTTGGGTTCTGCTTTATGGGGAACCCAGGCTAAGACAGTTTCCAATATACAATACAGTTGACCCTTGAACAACTCTGGTTGAGCTGCTTTGGTCCGTGTACCCATCGATTTTTTTCAGTAGATACATACTCCATGGTCTGTGGTTGGTTAAATCCGAGCATACTGGACTGCCCATACTAGGGTCGGCTATGGACTTCGGCATCCACAGAATACAGTATCCGAGGGTCCTGGAACCAATCCCCAGTGAATACAGAGGGACGACTGTACTGTGGTCCTGATGACAGTCCAGTTCAGTGACTGCTGGGAGAAAAACACATTGAAAATATTATCAAATGAACAAGGCTAAGACGTGACCTTGCTGATTGTATGATTTTCACCGAATATAGCAAAATGGAAAAACTCAGGAGGAACGGCTGGAACCAGAAACTCAAATGCTATCAGGACTTTCTCTGCATCTCTCATCTGCTTTGTTTCTGCCTCAGTCTCTCCCTGTTTTTCTGTTTCTCTTTCTGAAGACAGTTTCATCTGCTCCTCTGGTTCACTTCTAAAGAAAGTGCCAAGGTGGTGGGGGACAAAATCTTTTTTTATTTAATTGAAATATAGTCAATTTACAATGTTGTGTTAGTCTCTGTTGTACAGCATAGTGATTCCGTTATACACACACATATTCTTTTTCATTATAGGTTACTACAATATATTGAATATGGTTCCCTGTGCTATACAGTAAGACCTTGTTGTTTACCTATTTTATATATAGTAAGTTAGTATCTGCAAATCCCAAACTCCCAATTTATCCCTCCTCCTTTCCTTTCCCTCCCAACCATAAATTTGTTTTCAAAGTCTGTGAGTCTGTTTCAGTTTTGTAAATAAGTTCATTTGTGTCATTTTTCTTAGATTCCACGTATAAGAGATATCATATAGTATTTGTTTTTCTCTGTCTGACTTACTGCACTTAGTATGATAATCTTTAGGCCCATCCATGTTACTGCAAATGGCATTATCTCATTCTTTTTTTATGGCTGAATAGTATTCTATATTGTGTGTCTGTGTGTGTGTGTATCACAAATTCTTTATCCAGTCATCTGTCAGTGGACATTTAGGGGAAGGGACTCTTATCTCTTTCCTCTTGTTTCCACCTGGAGGCACTGCTATAAGTAACACTCCCTGCTTTTCTCTGTAGCCTGACTGCCTGACTTCTCCCCCAGGTAAGGAGCGATTTATCTGATTTTCAGTTTGGGGAAAGGAATTGAATCTGTGTGGCTCAGCTTTGTCTGTCCTCCTTCCTTTTTGAGATCAATCCGCCTTCAGGGAGCACGTATTTTCCACCCTTCTAAGCAGTAAGTTGTAAAAGGTCAGGCCCCCATGGGATGAGCCAGCTCTCCTGCTGCTGCACCGGGGAAATTCTGGGTGGATAATTCTGTTTAATTCAGGGTGGAGCATAAGCAGGCCCATATATTATATACTCTGCTATGATTACCAGGCTGGCTTTGATCAGTAATAAATGTGACAGCTTCATCTCCAGTTGTCCTACATCTGTTTCCCAATTGGTTATGTGCTTGGGTAGAAATTATTTATATGCACACAGCAAAGATTTTATATATTGATCCTCTTGAAATCTTGACATCCCTCAGCCACCCATATCCCCCAGGCTTTTATATTTTACAGCCCTTTATTCTCAAAGAGAGATGGTTTTCAGAAAGTAAAGTCAAATTGTAAGGAAGCATCCCTGCGCCACTGCAGCCATGCTGCCACCATGGACATAAGCCACGTGCAGCCCAGCAAGTGTACCAAGGTTCTGGGCAGGACCACCTAACAGGGACAGTGTACGCAGGGAAGCATGGAATTTATGAGCTACACAAGCCACTCCATCATCTGAAACGTGCAAGGCCCAATGTGTGAGGTTGACATCCTCACTCTATTAAAGATAAAGCAAAAGGTTTGAGGACTGCATTGACCCTGCTGCTGGGTCCTGGATAAGTCAAACTTTTCACCTACAGTGATGATCTGTGACTGTTAATGTTTTATGGGGAAAATGGTACCATGGCTGAACCAGTTGCAGCTGGGTAGATGGCCTGGGAAGAGAGACAATTGTTGAAAGCAAAAGGGCTTTGGGGTCCCAGAATTAGACATGTCCACTTCTTCACTTGGCCATTATTCTAGAGTTTTGTCTCTGTCCTCTCTCCCCGCCATATATTCATGTGGCCCTTCTTTGCCTCAGAAGAGGAACTGGAC
The DNA here is from genome assembly GCF_048564905.1 of Vicugna pacos. Taxonomy (NCBI): domain Eukaryota; kingdom Metazoa; phylum Chordata; class Mammalia; order Artiodactyla; family Camelidae; genus Vicugna; species Vicugna pacos. The sequence continues at coordinate 20,624,952 of NC_133000.1, read as the reverse complement.
ATTTAATAGAGAGAATAGAGGCTGACACGAGTTATGAAAGATTTCTCCATTCCCACACAACGAACATCTGCATCCACCTATCCCTTACCCTATCCCGTCCTGTCTCCATGGAAAGACAGGTCATAGAGACAGCAGAGCGTAATGTTGGCCTCAGGAATCAGATGGCCTAGATGTCAGTCTTTGCTCTACCATTTCCTCGCCTTATGACATAATCTTTTTGTGCCTCCAATACCTAATATGTAAAACTGAGCCAAAAATGGTGGCGACAACCCAGAGGGAAGATTGGGGATTAAATGAAAGAGTGGACACAGGGCACTGATCCCAGGGCCTGGTGCAGAATGGGAACAGCAACTTCTCACCAGGCAATGATCATCAGCAACTTCCCTGTCACTAAGTCCAAAGGCTGCTCTTCATCTTTGTCCTCCTTGACCTTTCTGCAGTGTCTGAATTGTTGACCTCTTTCTTTGACCTTCTCTCTTCCTTTGATTTCCATTCTACTACTTTCTCATAGTTACCATTCTACACGTCTAGCCATAGGTTATCCATTATGGAGTTCCCCTTCCCTGCCTGCCATTTAAACATCAAGGCTCTGCCCTCAACTCCCTTTCCTGCTTATTCTACATACTGTCCCATCATGATCTCACCTTTGCCTACATCCTTGGGGAACTCCTCAGGTGGGTTTATATAAATCTATATTTCTAGCCCTCACCTCCCCTGTGAGCTCAGAGATATTTAATGTATGGCCAGATGCACCCAGAGCTTAAATAGACTCAAGAGTGCTTCTATAAATGCAACAAAGGGAGCTATCTTCTAATGGATTCATATTTTTAAACATCCAACTATCTATGAGATGTGTCCACCTGTATGTTGTACAAGCATCTTAGACATTCCACGTGCAAAGCACCTCATCATGTTCCTCACCCCACGGATGGATTCTCTCTCCCTCCCCCTGTATCCACTACTCTGTCACCCTAACCAGAAACTTCTTTCTCCCCTTTATTCCTGCATCTATTGAGATGACCATGTGGTTTTTGTCCTTTCTCTTGTTGATGTGATGTATTACATTGGTTGATTTGCGTATGTTGAACCAGCCTTGTGTCCCTGGGATGAACCCCACTTGGTCATGATGTATAATCTTTTTTATGTGTTGTTGGATTCTATTTGCTAAAATTTTGGTGAGGATTTTGGCGTCTATGTTCATCAGTGATATTGGCCTATAATTCTCTTTTTTTGTAGTGTCTTTGCCTGGTTTTGGTATCAGGGTGATGGTGGCTTCATAGAATGAGTTTGGGAGTATTCCCTCCTTTTCAATCGTCTGGAAGAGTTTGAGAAGGACTGGTATGAGTTCTTTGTATGTTTGGTAGAATTCCCCGGTGAAGCCATCCGGTCCTGGACTTTTATTTGTAGGGAGGTTTTTCATCCCCTTTATTCCTAATAAAATGCTGATTGTCCTTAACAAGTCTAAGCAGTCTACCTGCTAAATCCCTCTTGGATTTCCCTCTTCTTCTATTCTCTCAGATTATCCCAGCCAACTGAAACACTTGACCTTCTCCAAGCTCCTCTGTACATTAGAATGCCCCTTTTCCTTTCTTTTCTCCTGCTCTTTCTTTGAGATTTAGCTTAGACCCAGTTTCCTCTAGGAGACCTCCTCTTTGTCTTTCGAGATCAAATAAGACCCCCCTGATACTCTCTGTAGCAAATGCTTGTGGTGCACGGTGCCACATCCTCTCGGCCCACCTGGGGACAGCTTTACCTGCTTTGCTCACTCCTCATGGCGAGTCCTCTCTGAAATGGTTCTGCACTTCACTGCCTTGGAACTTTGTCTGAATCAATGAGAAACTGCTCAGCCTGGTTGCAGAAGCAATCTGAAAATGTGGTGGAAGCTAATACCCCACAATTAGTAAGGGACAAGAGTCAATCGATGCTCCAGTGCAGTGATCTGGCGCCTTCTCCATACAGTTCCTCAGAGGGTCTTCAGTGGGCTTGTGCCCCCTGAGGACATCATTGCTCACTGAAGCCCTTGTTTCAGCCTTGCTCCTTCTTTCTATCATTCTCCCACTTACTCACTTGCTTCCTGACATGACCACCCAAGTACACAACCTGTAGCCAAATATTTTTCTTAGGCTCTGATTCAGGTGGATGGGGTTACCCAAATGAAGACAGGTGCTAATGGTATCCAGCTGGCACTGCTGTTACAGCATTTAGTATATCTAATTATCACTGAAGCTTTACCTTTTTCAGCTTTGCCTCCTTAAAATGTCAGTGTCCTGACTTTATGGATTAAAATAGACATTATGTAACATGTAAAAGCAGGTAGGAGAGAGCGAAGGAGAGCGAGGGAGAGAGAGTAGGAGAGAGAGAAAGATAGATTGATTAAGAGAGAGAATAGAGAAATATGGAAGGAAGGAATACAAATCTTTGGCCGATAACACTTTTGCTTAGTGTTGACCACACCTACTGTTACACCTTCCACTTTATGAAGGTACAAAATTTGAATAACACGTTGCAAATGTACGATCTCATGGTTAAGTCATCTGAAAAGTAGGACGCAGACACAGAATAGGCTTTTCATTTACTTTTTTGTTCACGATAAGCAACTAGGAGACTCAGCCCCTCATTGGAACTGCAACACGCTCTCTCAGGCTAGCCATGAATAAAACCAGAGCAATAGTTCTTTGGGGGGTGTGGAACAAAGTACCTGTGAGACAGTGATAAAGACAGAATCAGCAAAGGCACCATCGAACTGTTTTTAACTTCCTCAGGACGTTTGTTAGCAAGATGGACTATAGAGATGGCAGCCAAGTAGGGGGATTTAAAAAAAACTGATGCATCCTTTACCGGAATTTCATAGATGGTTTCTAGTGAATTATGTGATGCCCTAGCTTATAATTATTTATGAAGCTCTCATCACAGTGGCACCTAAATACTTCAGAGACATTTGATGCATGGCCTCTATGTGCCCCGAGCTGTATTAGACTAAGGGTGCATTTACAAATGTAATAAAGGCAGATGCCTAATGGATTCACGTTTGAAGAACAAAACAAAACAAAATTCCCTGCCAAGGCACTTGTAAACATTCAGTTGTTTCATACCACCCGGACACCAATCTCAGGAGGACCAAGTGTAATGGAGCATAAATAAGTGGGCTAGAAGTTCTTGGTCTCTGAAGGGGATTGGTGCCGGGAAATAAAATAGTAATTTAGGAGAAGCAGGAATTAGCCATAACACACATCTATAGCTCTCTTTGGATTTATTTTTTCCTTTTCATTTGATTTTTAATAACTTTAAATTTTAAATTAATTTTTATTTTAATAACTTTAAAATTAAAATTGAATTACTTTTAATGTTTAATAATTTTAATTTTCCTTTCTTCCATTTCAGTATTATTTATTCTGCTATTCGTTGCCCAGAAGTTCTTTTGTTTATGTTCAGAAAATCTAGATAGCCAGGAATCCTTGGCACAAATCATTTCATTTTGAAGAGACCTATGAGGGATATTCTGTTCCTAGCCTATTCCACTAAGGCAAAGACTATCTACAGAGAAGGATTTTCACACAAAATGAATGTTTTAAAAACTTTAGATACAGTGCTATTTGGATCTGTGAGCTAGAAACAGCAGGAAACCTACAAGGTTCTAAGACTTGCTATTTCCCCTCTTATTATCTTTATTTTACAAAGCTTTGTGCATTTCATCTTCAGAAGCTAACTGAGATGCTTCCAGTTCAAGCAAATTTACCTTTCCATAGCGTGCAGCCTTTGGATTTTTCTGACTTTACCCACAGATGTCACCCCAGAAATGATGCATACCACTCAGTTCAACCTGCATTATTACACAAAAGGGACTCTCCTTGGAAACCTTTTATGTGCCTCTAAAACATAATAGCATTTCAAAGAAATGTGTTCTTTTTAAGATAATAGCTGCTGTTAACTCCCCCACTAGATCTTGCTGAAGTATTTGACAATTAACCCTGCTTACCACTGGCTTGAAATGATTTGACAGTGATTTAACTCTTTGGGGAAATGTTTTTCTTTAACTTGTACTAAGGAAAATGTTTTTTTCTTTTCAACATATTTTAGTGCATTTAAATTTCAACTCTATTCTTCCTCTACACTTATCCTCTGGGGTAGGAATCCATTTTGGGTTATGTGTGTTTGTGGTTCTTAAAAACATAACACCATTATTGCGTTATAAGCTGAATTTGTCTCTCCCAAATTCATATGTCGAAGCCCTAACTCCCAGCACTTCAAAATGTGACTGTATTTGGAGATAGAGCCTTAAAGAGGTGATTAAGTTAAAATGAGTCTGTTAGAATGTGTCTAATCTAATCTGACTGGTGTCCTCATAAGAAGAGAAATTTGGACACACAAAGAGACATGAGGAATGTACACAGAGAGGAAAGGCCATGTGAGGACACAGCAGGAAGACAGCCGTCCTGTAAGCGAAGTGGAGAGGCCTTGGGGGCCCCAAATCTGCCAGCACGTTGATCACGGGCCTCTGGACCCCAGAGCGGTGGGAAGACACCCTTCTGCAGCATAAGCCACCGAGTGTGCGATACTCTGTGATGGCAGCCCTGGCGCACTAGCACACGTAGACTCCGAGGGGGGATGCCAGCTTTGCTGGAGGCCGCTGGGTGTCGGGGAGGGGGCTGCCCCTCCCTACCTGTGCTATTCAGGGCAGCCCTTCGGGAAAGTTCTTCCTTCTGCTCTGAGTAACTGTGACTTCCTGCGGTGGTGGTTCCACTGCCTGAAACGACATCACGATGTACAAAGGGCCATCCCCTGATCTCCACAGAAGCCTGGTGCTTTCAAAATAAAACGACAGTAAGTTGTTTCAAAATGGCCTTAAGTTTTGAAATTTTCAGGCAGTTCCTCTGACCTCCTGGAACGCCTCCATCTTTGAGATCCTCTGTCTCCGCTGTATCATCCCTGGCTGTCTGGTTTCCTCCTGAGTCTCTCGTTCTGAGCTGCCTTAACTGCCATCTTGCTTGTCTTCCCACCAACAGCTTTCAGTAATTACTATCGCAAAGAGATAATTTTATGAACACAGGAGGGGTAAAATGGCTGTGGACCAATCACCCACCACCTTGACTGCTATCACCTGGTGAGATTAAATCATAGTGAATGAGGAGGCCTGCCTTAAAGAGAGAAATCAGACACCTGGGGGCAGTTCAGGAGCACCAGATGGGAAAGACAAACCCCTCGTCTTGCACAGAAGGTGTGTGTTGCACCAACCTCTTACAGAAAGGCTCTGTTTCTGCCCCGCCCCTGACAGTCATGGCAACCCAAGGATGCCATCAACTTCGAAATCCCACTTGCACAACCTCCCCTCCCCTGGGCTTCCCATCTCACTCAGGGTGAAAGCTGACTCTTCATCGTGGTGCCCTGTGGGCTTTCTGACCTGTGTAGTCTCTTGCTGTCCTCAGATGCCTCAGGCTTCCGCGCTGTGGCTTTTGCTCTTGTTAAAACCCCAGCTTAGAGTTAATATCCCCCAGATATCTGTCTGCACTTTGCTCAGCTGACACTGTCCATTTTTTCACCTTTCCCTAGTCCCCCCTAGGACAAGAAGACTAATTATGGCAATAGCGATAATAATAGTAATAGTAGTAGTAATAAAAACATCGTCCTTCCTGCCCTGTTTTAAGTTTTATAAGTGGTCCTTCTATGATTTAAACCGTGTAAATGCAGTAGTTAAGGACAGAGATGTTCTTTACTTTCTCATGTATACCACCCTTGGAAACTTACACGGTGAAAAATATTTCAAGGATACTGATCAACATTTTTTTGTCACTTACTTGCAAATCTGGTTCCAGTCAGACTTTTTAAAGTCACATTTGGTGAAAATACTCTGTATGATACTCTGAGCATAAATGCATCTTATTATACATTTGTCCAAACCCATAGAATGCACAACAGCAAGAGTAAATTCTTGGTAATCTTCGGATGTTGGGTAATAATGATGCATCAGTATAGGTTCATCAGTTGTAACAAAGGTACCACTGTCCCGGGGGATGTTGTCAGTGGAGGTAGCCATGCATATGTTGGGGGCAGAGGACACATGGAAAATCTCTTACCGTCCCCCCAGGCTTGCTACAAACCTAAAACTGCTCTAAAAACATTGTCTTTTAAAAGAGTTTCATTTGCAGGCTTTTGCATGAAAGAGTATATAAGGAAGTGAATGAATTAATAAAATTGGATTGCTCAGTTTTTCATTTCTGTTCTTCCTGGATCTAGGTCAAAAATTTAACTCACCCTCTCCTCACAGACCAGTCCTCAGGGGACAGGTGAAATAAACCTGATGGATGGAGGGCCCTCGGCGGACAGTGCACCTACCACATGTCTTGGGGTCGTCAAGGATTCACCTAAACCCTTGCACAGTCGCCTGGAAGGAACATTTGTCCTGTCTCATTTGTGCTTCTTTGGACATTGAAATGGATGGAGTATGTATCACACTTCACTGCAAGTATTTCTTTATCTGTTTTCTTGGCTTCATGTACTCTGATCCTTTAAGAATAAGGTCTTTAAGCATGATTACAAAATTAACACATGCTCAAAAATTCAAATGGTGTGGAAGTGGAAAGCCCCTACTGCCCCCATACCTTCACTTTAACTCCCCAGAAGTGTCCCTCGTTAAATGTCTGAACTACCTTCCTGAATTTCCCTATTTATAAACAAGCATATATCTATACATAGCAGGCATGATTCTTTTCAGGACACTTCATTCAGAAGTGCAAAAATGTAACTTTTTAAAAATAACATCTTAAGCTTTATTTTGAGCACCAGTTCCGTCAGGCGGCAGAAAAGGTTTGTCAATTCAGAGGAAACGCAGGCTTTTCAGGCTTTTCTCAGTCTAAAGCTTGAGGAGCTTCCTCTGTGCTCCTCTGCCCTGGATTGTTGTCGTTCTACATTCCAGGGGGTGGCTCACAGGCCTTGCAGAGGAAGTGGCCAGCCAGGGCTCAGACCCGCGCTCGCAGGCTTCCTTCGCCGTGCCCACCGCCGCACCTGGCTCTGGGCTGCCGCCCCGTCAGCCCCTCCACGTTGGCATCTGGCCCAGGCCGGGTGGCTAAACCTGCATCTGCTGATGGCCTTGCCTCATGCCAGTCCAGGGATCTCAACCAGCTGATGATTCTTTGCAGGACTCCTGAGGCCGTGCCCCGGGCCCCAGTCAAAGGAACTGTCCCAGGCCCATCTGCCTGGCCCACCTTAGAGGTGGCTGGCCTCCCTTCTGTGCCAAGACAGCAAAAGGAACTCCATGGGGGCCCTAGTCAGGAAACGGGGCACAGGCCCTCCTCCTCTTGGACTCCCACGCCCTGCGGCCCAGCCCAAGGTAGGCGGCACGCTGACCCTTGTCACTGAATTGTTCCCACCAGCTCTCCTCTCCCCTTCTATCTCTCCTGGAATATTTTTTACCTATTTTAAGACAGGAAGACTGGCTGTCACATCAACATTCATTCTGTTCAATGTTGTTTTACCTAGTGTCTCTGCCAGGAGGTTTTGAAACTGAAAAGCTGAGAACTGATGCTTTTGTTGTCGGTTCCATGGTGGCCCAGCTCCCCTAGGGCCTGGGCTGCTGTGGCGGAAGGTGGTGGCAGAGGTGGGGGACACAGTAAACACTTCAAAGGATTATTCCACCGCATTTATAAATACCCTTTTTTTTTTTTTTTTTGCCCACGAGTATAATTCCCCTCTTCCCACTGTTCTATAGCTGACTTTTTCATTCCGTGAAGCACCATGGGTGTGTTTCCAACTCAGCACATGTACGTGTACCTCATACTGCCTCACAGCCACACAGTGTGTCATTGTCTGGGCGTGTACTTTTCTTTATCTAATCAGTCCACCGTTGATGGACATTCAGGTAGTTCCAGGTTTTGGCTTTTCAAACAAAGCAACAATGAGCATCCCTCTAAACAAATATTTGATTATTTAGGTGAGATATCGATAGTGTACTTCACTAGAAATGAAATTGCTAGGGGTTGGGTATAGCTCAAGTGGTAAAGCACATGCTTAGGATGCACGCGGTCCTGCGTTTAATCCCCAGTGCCTCCTCTAAAAAATAAGTAATAAGATGAACCTAATTACCTCCCCTCACCAAAAAACAAAAAAAGAAATAAAATTGCTATATCACAGAGTGTATCTATTTTACATCTTGGTTCTTACTGCCACACTCTGTCTAAAAATGTGTACCAATTTACACTCCCACAAAAAGTATTTAAGAATATCAATTTCCTACAGTATTCTCCAGTTTTGGGCATTTGTCAAGGTACATACTGTTCTTGGTTTCTCTTTGGCTTCTTTTTTGCATGAATTGCTTGCTCGTTTCCTCAGACTATTTTCTTTCTCTTAAACAATATGTTTTCTTATTGATTTGTATAAGATCTTTATATAAGAAGGAAATTAGGCTTTTCAATATTTTCCTTGATTTGCTTTGTTTTTTACTCTGTTTATGTCTTTCTGTACAAAAGTTTAAGTTTTGTATGGAGTAAAATCTATGAAATCTCTCAAATTTGTTGTTTTCTACCTTTGGTGAAAACCAAGAATTCCACTTTAATAATAAATGAATATTAATTTATATTTTATTATGTTACTTTTGATTTTTCTACTTCACACTTTAATCTAGTGTAATTTATTCAGGGTAAGATACAAGGTATAAGACGGGGATATAATGAAACCTTTTTCCAAATGTTTCAATACCACTGACTGAATATCCTACATCTCCCTATTATGTACTTTTCAGGCAGAAGTACTAAAGTTAGTTGTACAATCAGTCCTGATAACTTTTGGATTATCCCGGTCAGGGTGTTCTCTTCCTCCTCTTTTCCCAATGCCTTTGATGATCACTTCTTCCAGAAAGTAGGCAGAGGTATAGACTTGCCTTTATGTAGGTCTGGTCAGGAAAGAGACCAAGGCAAATGAGCCGACTTGTCTCTCCTTCCTCCCAAAGGACAGACACTCCCACGAATGGATACAAATGGTTGCTCCCCAGAGATGTCATGTTTGGTAAAGGCTCACAGTTTCTGCTAGCAGTGTCAGGCTTCTCGTTAAGGTCTAGGTGTCACCAGTGACTCAGCAGACCGTTCTATTGGAAGGTGTGTGACTTCCACGGTGTCACAGCCCTGAGCAAGTCAGAGCCAAAGTGCCTACGCTGAAAATGCAGAAAACCCGTCCCTTTGAAAGACTGGAGTCCTGAGCCCAATGCATTTTCCTCCTTCTTGGCTGATACTTTGTGAGCAGAGTAAGCAGGTGGTAACACCTTATCACCTCTTTCTCAAGAGTGGGAGTGAGCCTCTAACTCAGCTTAAGTCCCATCGCAGTGAACACTGTACCCACAAACTTAACATGAACATAAACGTTAAATGGAAGGTTTGAACATGGGAAGCCCCACGGAAAGAAGCAGAGCAGAGTAAGGCTACGTAGGAGACCCAGAGTATCCGGGGAGGGAGGGGCGGATTGCAGTTCTAAATAGGGTGGTCAGAATAGGCCTGTGGATAGGGTGACATCTGAGCAAAATTTGTAAGAGGCGATGTTGTGAGTCATGAGAGGTTTTGAGTTAAAAACATTACAGGTAGAAGGTCCTCAGGTACGGCACATCTGGACATTGAAAGTCCTGCAAGGAAGAGCAGTGTGAGTGAGGGGGAAACAGAAGGAGAAAAGGCCTGAAAAGTTAAGGCGTGGGGCTGTGAACACGTCACGCAGGGTCTTGAAGGCTTACATTCAAATTACACAGCCATCGCACCTTATTTTTATTTTTTCCCCATAGTCCAAAAGACTAAATCTTAAAAACCAATTCATAGAGCCCTAAAGTAATTCACTTAATAAAATTATGGAGAGGCAATCAAATTGGCAATTAATATTTTCCAATACAGAGTAGACTGGATATTTACAGAAAAAGAATCCAATGCTGTAAGTTAAGTAAGTTAAACATATTCAGATGAGTAAGTTTGTTACATTACAAGTGAATTTATGTGAATATGATACAATAAATATAATTCAAATGAATAATTTTGTTATAATATAAACTCACTAAGTTAAACCTATTTAAATGAAAGCTGTTTTTCAAAACTCTAAAAATATTAGGGGTGGAGGAGAGAAGGAAATGGACAAGATAGAAATGTGCAAGTTGTATATATCTTTTTCTTAACTTTTTTATCATAGATCAAGCAAACAAATAAGTAAATTAAAACTGAAACAAGGAAATGACAGGAAACAATGCTGCTGGCATTTTGTCTTGTCCCTGGGAATTTTTATTTGCTTATTATTTGAAGAGGCATTATTGTCTGGGACCAGAGCTCAAAACCAAGAGCCAGGCATGTATAAATGATGCTGGATCTTTGATTTTAACTCATTTGATAGCGGTAAGTGCATGACTTCACTTCTGGACTTGAGTTTCTTCTTCAGAAAAAAAAAATGATTGAATTAACTCTCTGACAAAGTGCTTAAGCATCAATAATCTAAAAATTTTTTGGTGAAAGACTTTTTTTTTTTAATTTTAGAAAAGGTTGCTTATGTCATATTATAAACCTTTCTGATTATCAACACTAACATATCCAGCAACTATTTATCAAGCAATAAGGTAGGTGTAGGTAGAAGAACTTTGAAGAGCCTGAGAGAGTATGGTTAGACAGGTAGGAGGTAGGGGAACAGAAACGTATCAGAGAAGCTAAGCAAGAGAAAGTTTCAGGAGGAGGCAAGTGTCCAACAACTTTAAATATTGCAAAGAAATCAAGTATGTTCATGCTATGAACTGTCTGACAGATTTGGCATTTAGATGTTCATTGGTGACTTTATTAAAAAATGGTTTCCATTATGTGTGATGTTTACAAAGCACACACATACATTTTATCATTGCATTAAGTTCTGTCTGTTGAAATACCTAGAGTGGTTTTTGTGTTCCTGATTGGGTCCTCATTAATACACAGGGCATATCAGCTAGTTCACAGCTGAAGTTTGAATTCCCCAGGTAGGTGGAGTTAGGTGGTACATGGAGCTAGGTGGTACTTGCTATTCCTGCCCACCTCTGCTGGCATCACTGATTTATATGGAAGCCAGGAGACTCCTGGAGGAGAAACAAAATCTTGCTTCTACCTGAGTTGTCACATAGATGTAGACATAAGGAGAACTGATGTGTGATTGAGTTACAAGGATAGCGGTTGTGAGGAAAGGTGATAAATTACTGGAAGAGTATGGACCCTGTGGCCGAGCCCAACATCAGAGAAGGAGTAGATATAATGGGGAAGAGAGTGTGAGAGTCAAAAGAGAGTGGTGGCCACAATATGAACAAGTCTCAACCAAGACAGTTTGTACTCTGAGGGGATGAAGCTGTGTGGAACTCAAAAGAGAGACCTTAATCAACTCTGGAATACCTCTGCACCTCATTAATCTACCTGTGGGAGCCCTTTAACAGACCATCGTTCGGGTGGAAGAGAGCCGCCATTCACCTGAGTATGTTATTTTGTCTTAACACCATGGGGTTTAAGACGATGTGCACCTGGGAAGAGTGAGGACGATGTCATCAGCAGAGCAGGCAACAACTAGGACTGACCACAACTTCCTCGAAGGACCTTCTAGGGACCGCCCCCCACCAAAAACTTTGGGAGAACCAAGTAGTACTTTGCAAAAGGCTTAAGTTTCTACCTAGTTGGATGGAGGACAGAATCAGTGTAATTCAGCTTACAAAGACAAGACAATAGGATTGACTATATCTCAAACTTTTAGGAAGGGAACAACTTCCTGAGATTTGATAGAATAGAAGAATTCTCAAATTTTGTTTTCTATTTCATATCATGTCGTGTCGTATCATGTCTGTTTCATATCATCTTTGAAATTTTCACTTAGGCTTAAAAATTAATGTACAAATTGTATATGACAGTGCCTAATACTTTTTTGAGTTATTTATTGTGGATCTTTCCTTATTTTATAGTTTTAAATTTGTTTTCTTTCCCTTTTGGCCAGTTATACTGGTGTTTGAACAATTCTGGTAACACAAAAAAACAACTCTTGCTTCAGTTCATCAATAAAATTGCTTTCTAATTTTCCAATATGTTTATGTCCTTAGTTTTTAATAAAATCTAGTTTTTTCTCACCTCTCCTTTATTTCTTTCTGTTTTTACAGGTTCTTTCAATATAGGAGGGGAAGAAAATTAACATTTATTGAGTTCTCTACTGTGTGCTGAGTTTTATTATAGATTAATAAATTAGATTATCCTTTATTTTTTAAATTTTTATTTATTTATTTATCTATCTATCTATCTATCTATCTATCTATCTATCTATCTATCTATCTATTTATTTATTTAATAAAGATATTGGGGATTGAACCCAGGACCTCGTGCATACTAAGGATGTGCTCTACCACTGAGATATGCCCTTCCCTGTCAAGATTATCCTTTAGTGTTATTTTCAAACTTTAAATTTAGTTCAGAAACAGTTTTCTCACTTTTTGTGGTCTCTTATTGTATTTTAGAGTTCATGACAATAATGCTTAAAATATTTAACTACCTTTGCTGTGATAATCACCTAAATCACTTAAATTTATCATCCGTCTCTATAGCCCCAATCTTTTGTGGTTTATTTTGTAGATGCCAATTCTGTTAAAATATTCCTTCAGGTTTTGTGTTTATACAGGTTCTTTCTTCTGCCTTAAATGCAAACAACAACCAAAAAAAACCAGAACAAAATAACCAATACCCCCAAAAGACAGTGCCATTTGGGCATTATGATGAATTTACAGTGAAGATCAAACATTTTGAGGAGATCTATGATTTTTTTTCCCCTTAGAGCTTGCTTATGTTCTCTCTATTGTATAAGCTTAAAAATCTTCTACAATTTCAATTTTTAAGTGGTAGTTCTCTATTCTCTTTACCTGTTTCCATTAAATATCATATGCCCCTATAGTTCAAGAACTTGACAATACACATCCAGGAACAGTCTTTCATATACTCGAGAGACTTTTTGTTCTTTCTTAACCAAGGACAAGTTATTTGCAACAATCTCTTTCAGTATGCTTTCTAATTTTCTTTTCTTTTTCTCTGGCAACACTATTCACAGATTGAAAAGGAGAGATCCATTTCTTTGGGTCCACAGGTCTCTCTTGAATTTCTTTAAATTTTAAACCATCTCTCTTAGAATTTGATTTTCTATAACTGTTGAACTTTTAAAGATGCATACTGTTCTTTTAGCAGCCTTAGGATGGAGGGGCCACCTTGAGTTCACTCCCCTTTAACTGTTAATTCAGTGGAGTTCCAAATGGCCAGGTGATAGTTTCAACCACCAGTTCAATAGAAGGAACACTATTGTAGGTATTGAAAAACAACACTATTTTCTTGAGAACTATGACCTTAATCCAGCAGAGCCTGAAGTTGCAGGCATAAGAAGCAAATATTCGTGAGTGGCTTCTTCCATGTGCAAGTGAGTGGAATGACTCCCACTCCCAAACCTTGATCCTGGACCTGATATTCTGGCTGTGGGAGAAACACCACAATATGTTGCTGACTGGCTCAAAACATGTACTCCATCCTATAGGACAGCACTCCAACCTTGTACCAACCAATTCAGCATTCTCTAGGATGGGAACGTGGTAAGATCAGTGAATTCCATGGGCATGAGTCCATTGCACTATTGTTTTGCTGTAAAATTAGTCCCTTCATCAGAAGCAATTCCAGAATTGATTATTTTCATTTAACTCCCTAGTCCATCAGGATTCATTTTGGTGCATAGTATGAACTATGATTCTAAATGCTCATTCATAGTTTCCCAGAAAAAAATGACCTCATTTATACTCAGTCTCTATTTCTTCCTTGTCATCATCATGTCAAAACAAAACAACACACATAAAAGGTAAAGGACATGACAAAGAAATGTGAAATGCTCTGATCATTTTCATCATTATGAGAGTATTGGTCCTTTTTCCAATTAGAAGCTTAAGATCTACTTGTTTACCTAAGATACATTAAATAAATTAGTTAAATAATCCTTAAGAGATTCAAAAGTAGAAATCTGAAGGCAAAAAATTCTTCAAAAGAGCTTCAACTTTTCTATATATTATGAAATGGATATTTGCCAAATATAACTCTTTAGAACATGATTTATTGCATAAATTGATATTTGGTTATATTGATAATTATATGTGATCTATAACTTTAATAATTATATATAGATATATAGGTTTGGTTATGGTCATTGATTGTATTGATGTAGATACTTATCATTTTTTTCATTTAATAAAACATTCCTAAATAGTTTACTTCCAAACCTTTTTTAATGCAGATATATATGGACACACACAGTTTTTGCTGTTGGTTTCAAATATTGCATCATACTGTATATATTGTTCCATAAGTTGCTTTTATTTTTATTAGGGACAACTTTGCATGTTAATGTCTATGGATGGATATAAGCATTGGTGTTTTAGGAACTGCAATGATTTTATAGATCAATTTGGGGAAATTAAGATTATATATATACTATTATATGTATTAAATATGTGCATATATAAAAATTATCTTAGTGTAATATTTATATCTTTCCATATAGGAATAAGATATATTCAGATCTTCTTGAATGCCCTTTAGCTAAGATTTATAGTTTTCTTCATAGTTTTCTTTCTAATACATTTCTATTTACCCTTGGTATGCTGCCTCTTTTGTTACTATTAGGAATAAGATTTTTTAAAGTACAATTGATTATCTCTATTGATTTTTGTAAACAAAATCTGTACTAGTAACCATGGGCATTTTTGTCTTGCACTCTCTCTTGGATTTACTGGATAAGTGTTAAGTATTAAATACTGGACTGTATTATCACTTAATACAGTCTTTCTGACTGATACTCTTACAAATTGGGGAAGTTTCCCTCTTTTCCTAGTGTAGTCAGAGTGTTAAATGAGAATAGGTGTTGAATTTTATCAAAATGTTTTTGAAGGCATTTATTTTGAGATGATTTTTCAAGTATTCCTCTCAAGAAATTTGATTATAAAACATCCAATACCAGATTCAGTCGTCATCTTTGGATCTTCTTATTAGTGGTACACAATTGCCTCTTGTTAAGAAAAAAATGTCATATTTGTAGAATAAGACCTTTAAAATCACCATGATAAGTTTTAAGATTAGAGATTTGGTAACATTTTAATTATAAGCTGTCTGTATTATTTGAATTCATTCCCTTGAATTGATGGAAAGAAGTCAATTGATTCTTATAGAAGTGAAACAAAATTATAAAACACGGTAATGTGGAATTAAGACATAACATTTTTATGTTTCTTCCAACAAATGGTAAAGCCACTATATATTCATGCACAAACTAAGAACAGCTTTATGATATTTACAGAGCATCTGCCAAAGTAAATTATAAATACCTCAGTTAAACTTTGAAATTATATTGGAAAATATCATAGTTATGTACTAGGGCTGACAAAGAGAGGAGAAATCATTAAACATGTTTAAATACTTCTTAACTAGACAAGAATCAAGCATAAACTCCTGGCTCTAACACCTAGGGAGAAGGGAGCAAACGGAGCATGTGTGGAGAACGGTGAGGACTAAGCAAGGTGGTCTCCAAATACTTGTCCATAAGCCAAGCCAGTTCATCCCCAGGGTCCTCTGGACCACAGCATCCCTCTGAGATGGCTGCTCAGGGCCATTAGGAGCCTGAGCCGGGCAGCCCTAGGCGGAAAGTTCTTCCAGACTGGCCAGTCAGACACCTGGCCTGATGCTCTGAGGACAAGATGGGACTTGTGGGCACGACCGTTCCTTAGCCTTTCTTAGTTCACCCAGAATATTTCTGGATTGTGCGGGATTATGACATCTGTTGCTTGATATCCTTGGTGAACTGTTAAAACCACACTACTAGAACAAGCTGGACACTTGAGCTTTCCCTCCTTACTGCAGTGTCCAGTAAAGATGCCAGAATCAACAAACTTGCATCAAAAAACAATTACATAAAATGTAAATTTGGAATTACAGTGTGCTTCTACATTTGAGAACATTTTGTACCTTCTCAAAATAAAGTTGTCTCTTCAGAAATATTTTTATATTAAAGAGACTTTTCTATCATGAAATGATGGTGATAATAGTTTTTTCCTGCAAAATTAGTTATTTATACACAGCAATCATCGGTACTAAAATGAAGCCATGTAAGATGCCATGTGAGCTTATAAAGAGGTGTCAACCTGAGTCCAGGGATGGGAGAAGGTGGTCTCAAGGAAATGGTATAGCCACTGACTTCATTCAGGCAGAATCTGTGAAATCAAAATCTGTTTACCAACTTAAATGATGGTTATCAAGTTACTTGGGAGGGCATCAGGGAAACCCTGTCAACACAGTCCTGCTTGCAGTATTTCTTGCTCCTAGTTTCTCTTCCCGGGTGCTGAACAGTGGGTCCGATCACCTGGAAGCTGGGGGCAAACATGAAAATACAAGGCAGCTCTGCAAAGAGAAAGGAACTTCAGTCTATGATGTTCCCTAGCCTTGAAATAATACTCTTTCCTTCTCTTTCTCGGTCTGTTTCTTTCCTTAACTCCATAGTTCTGACTTCTCCTTACGATCTCTCTGCCTCTTTCTTCTTTTTCTCTTGTTCTATATAAGACAATAATCTTCAAGAGAAAGACATTAATGGAAAATAAATTCCCATACAAGGGTAATGAATTCAGAATATTGTAACGATAAACTACTGTAGCAATTGAGCAAATTGTGTGGCTACTTGGTAATGACAAATTAACTTCACGATGGAGATCTTTTCTATGGGAGCTCAGCCACAAAAGTCAGGCTGGAGATTATTGAGAGGACAGAGCCAGGGAAAGATAGAGGAAGCGAGATGCCTTTGTTGTTTGCCTTTATTGAATCT
The DNA here is from genome assembly GCF_048564905.1 of Vicugna pacos. Lineage (NCBI taxonomy): Eukaryota > Metazoa > Chordata > Mammalia > Artiodactyla > Camelidae > Vicugna > Vicugna pacos. Next base: position 20,608,119 of record NC_133000.1, on the reverse strand, counting down.
GTCTAGAGCAGCCTAAGAAGTTCTCTGGTGCCATGTTGTTTGCTCTCCACGGGCTGATGTGGAATTGCATCTTATTTCATTGCATCCTCTAACTTAGGTGTTTTTCTGAATGAAAATTGCCATTCCCTGCCCCGCCCTACGCGCGCGCGCACACACACACACACACAGAGAGAACAGAAGTCTTAATTAAGCAGACATGAATCTCTGGCTAAGTCTTTTTGTCTTTAACATAATTTCATTTGGCAAACTAAAATAATAGGTAACTCTCTTGGATAGGGTGCTTGGTTGCAAACAAACAAAAAAATCCACTCTAGCTAATTTACGTACAAGAGGATTTACCAAATTATAAAGGTAGCTTGTCCTGACAGCTAAAGAATTGAACTCTAAGTGAGAAGATATAGCTCATTGGTACAGTGCATTCTTAGTATGCCTGAGGTCCTGGGTTCAATCCCCAGTACCTCCATTAAAAAATAAGTAAGTAAATAAAAATAAATAAACCAAATTACCTACTTCCCAAAACAAACAAACAAAAATTAAAAAAATAAAAAAGAATTGAACTCTACGTAGGAGTCTCAGAACCACACTGCAGAACTGATCTCCCAAGTAGATAGCTGCTTCTCTCAGGGTCAGGAACTTGCCAGTCAGAAGCCACCACCATAGACCACGCCGCCTGACACAAACCACCCTGCCTATGCTTGGACCATCTTCCCCGGAACAAGCCTGATCAAAGTCTCCTGGAGGGCGTGTCTTATTGGCAGAACCTCAGTCACAGGTCTGAAGCCTAGAGACAAAACAGGCTGAGAAGTGGAGCTTTGTGGATTTGACTTTGGGAAGAAGTGTTTACAATCTGGAGGATTATCACAGTGTGGCGAGGGTATTCAAAAGACTTTGAGCAGCCTGGAATGACAGCTCTTCATTAAGACATCCCCATTTTGATCTTTCAGTTAAAGATTGCTCTGGTTTATGAAATTCCAGAATCTGGGAAATATAGTGAGTAATAATAATCTAAAAAAGGGAGAGTGGGTGAAGCTAAATTTTTGAAGGTCTTGGATACAAAATAAAGAGCTTGAACTTGATTCAGAAGGCGACAGTGTGTCATTAAAGGAGCAGAGGCATGTCACTGGAATAACGATGTATGCTTAGAACCCTCCCTCTCTGAGGATGGATGGGAAATGATGTTATGTATTTCCATAGACAGAATTAAAATTCTCTCCTCTAGTCAGTATTTTCCTTTCTCTGTCTAGTTTTACCCGTCTTACTTGCACGTGACCTACCGCTGGTCATCTGCAATAGTGGTGAAATTCCGCATGGTCACTGTGGGCCACCCTCTCAGATGAACAACGTCTTGATGTGAGAGAATTTGGGCTTTTTAATTGTTAATTGCATGTGCTTCCAGGTTGGTTGCCTTGGGTCATGCTCCTTTTTAATGAATACTTCTTACTGTTTTCCTATCTTTGCCAGCATCTTTGAGTCAATCCAGGATTGAGGGAGAAGCCAGGGGAGCGCTCAACCCCAGGAATGCCTGTGGCTTAGCAGCAGTCTCTCTGAAGTCGCTACTGCAGGCTCACAGGTTGGTTCTAGTTACAGATCTCTGTTCTCTGTAATTATGTGGGGAGGTAGTCAGAGAAGTAAGCAACAAAATCAGTCTTGGTCATCTTTATGGTTTGACAGCAGAACTCATGGCGGTCCCCATGGGTCTTCAATAAGCCTAGATTGTGGTGAAGGATTTCAGGATCCCAGAGTGCCAAGGTCCATCTGATACAAAGGAACGGATGGACTTGTTATGTAGCAAAAGTCATTTCTTTTCAGACAGAGGCAAGACTAAGTTAGACCATCAAACATCTAAACGTTGACTTTACTGAAAAAAACAGTGTTTGATAGATCAGGATACAGGAAATCCAGTTGGTACAGAAACAGTGGGGCATCTTTGGTCAGCTGGCAGGGTGGCACAGGGTGTTACAAACGCACAGAGAGCTGTTGCCCAGGAAACAGTCTTCACTTTTGATGTGACCAGGGGCACTGAAGGAGAAAAAGACTCAGAGAGTTGGGGGCTTGAGATCTTAAGGGTCAGATTGGCCCTTTGAAAGGGGGACAGAACGCGGATCTGGGTCTGACTGCTTTTCAAGATGTAACTGTGCTGTGCCTTGGACTGGTGGCTGGACTCTATGTGATTTTTACAGGCAGAGAGATGATCTCAGAGAGGAAAGTGGAATCCATGCTGAAGAGTGGTCTCCGGTCCTGGGAAGGGGAGAAGGTGCCCTCTGAGCACCATGGCTAGAGAGACATGGTAAAATCATGCGGGGACTTCGAGCAGCTGAGTTTCCACGCTCATGGGTCCCAGGTCCTGGGTGGGGGGGACTCACAAGCAGAGTCACAGGTGGGCAGCAGCCACTTGGAGGACTAGGCAGGGCTCTTCAGCGTGTACTGATCTCCTTCCCTCCAATGGAACAAAATCAGGGGGATGTTGGCCCTGGTTCTCCTTCCCCTGTCCTCAGTGGGGGTGGGGGGGTGGGGGTGGACATACACCCTCACATACAGTCAGGACATTGCATGAGCGCACGGACTGGTTGACTGGTTGGAACTTTCCGCTGTGACAACAAAAGCCACAAAGATCTAAGCCTAGGGTGACATTCTTTCTTAACCCAGTGTTCAGCTCTTCCTGCTCTCCCTTAGGACTCTCTTTCTCAGGGATGTTTGAGTTGACAGGCCAGGGGATCCTTCCCTGACCTGGGGTGGGACACCTAAGCCGAGCAGTGTAATTCAGTATCGAAGAGCATAGACTTTGGAGCTGGATGTGAGTCCCTGGGCAGATGGTAGAGAAAGAGAAGAGAAAGGGGAGGAGGAGGAGCCAGCCTCAGAGACCCAGAAGTGGCCAGTGAGGAGGGAAGAAAGCACAATGAGTGTCATATTGTGGTTCTTCGTAAACATGGAAGTCAAGAGAAGGAAGCATTTTTAAAAAGCAGGGAGGGGCCAACTGTGTGAAAAGTCAAGTGTTGTTGAAAGGCTGAGTTAGGCGAGGACTGAAAGGGTCCATTGGATTTGGCCCCGTGGAGGACACTGGTGAGCTTGACTGATGGGGGAGGGACAGAGCTGGATTAGAAGTGAGTGAAGGGGAGGTTGGGGAGGAAGAAAGGGGAGCTGGGGACTATTTTCTTGGACTGCTCTTTCCTTATCATTAGAGTGGTAAGAAAATAAGGCAAGGAAAAGCCAATTTGTTTTCTGAGAAAGACAGAGCAAGAGAGGCCTCCTTTGGTCCCTGACTCTAGGCCTGCCTCAGGCTTCCTCTGCTCAGCGAGAGACTGCATCCTGGTTTGGGGCAAAGCCTCACAGTAATTCAGGGGCAAGAGGTCCCTTCCTACATTTTCTCTCTGAAGAACCCTTGGGGAGGGCTGGCCACAGTGAGGCAGGATCCTAGGTTCTGTCACAATCTGTTTCTCTCTCCATTCACAGAGAAAGCTAACCTACAGTTATCGTTAATACTGCAAAGTGATCAGAGCAGTCATTTCATAAATCACCACTTCATTTGGGGGCATAGAGGTGTTCCCTGCTAATGACCCCTTTACCTTCAATCCCAGCTTTTGGAAAGCTTTTAATCTTGTTAATGATATGTTTAAACAAATTGAACAACATGACTAATTCTGTGGCCTAGTCGCTGACTGATTCCGACAGGAAATGTCTCTTTAGGAAAGTTCACTCTGTAGGTGCATTCATCTGAGCTCTAGTGACAGGGTGTTTTTTAGAACCATGAGGCAAGAATATCATATCCTAATAATAGGCCAGTTGAACCTCCAATTGCTTATTCACCTTGGTTTCTTTATTCAAAGCAGCTTTAAAAAACTAAATTATGAGAACTTGTGTTCGAAATACGTTTCCAACCTTGTCCCCCACCCCCTCCCCAAAGGGTAAAGCCTGCTCCAGCTTGTATTCTTACTCCACCCTGGAGGAAACTGTTAATTTCTAGATCTTTCAAGACGCCAGACTGGTTAGTCAGAGGATTTCTAAGCTTGTTCAAAATACCTTCTTCCCAACTTCAATTATCACTCCTATGATTCCGATACTCCTGCAGCCTCCTTAAAAAAAACTATTAGAAAAGAGAAGTAGATCTTTAAAAATGGTAGCTGTGCTTTCTGGTTTTGAAGACATAATATCAGGGTATTAAAGATGGGAGACAATAACTTATTATAATCAAACCTAACTTGCCTTCTAGGAGGTATAAGGATTAATTAATCAATCAAGTGATGTGCTCACTGCTGGCTGTTATTGTGTACCTAAAGATGTGAACACAGAAATTCTCTGCTTCTGTCTTAAGCCCTTCATAATCTGTTATAACCTAATCTGTTCATTTCTTCAACCCCAGCTTTAATTCATCACCTTATACTGCAGTTAACAATCATATAACAATTCTTTTCAGAACTTGAAAGAACTAGCAGAGCTCTCCTTTGCCTCTTAGCTTTTATCAAGCATCAGGTTTTTTTTCCCTCTTTCTGCTTTCCTCCCACTCCATCCGTGCATACCCAACTTGGACTAGCTAATGAATGAGAGTTAGGTCTTACTTTAGATGTCACTTCCTCCAGGAAGCCTTCCTCCATTTTCCAAGATTGGTTTAGGGCTCTGGTGACTCCCTACGTGCATCACAGCACTTATCACTCTCCATAGTAAAGGTACAGACATCTCCCTGGTACCAAGCCTCAGGGAGAGTTATGCTCAATATGTACTTACTGAATGAATAAATTGAATGACTATGATTTGGTAAGTAATAAATGTAAAAATATTTTCCTTTAACACATTCCAAAATATTACAATAATAAATAATGCATTCAATAAATGACTATTTTGACTTCAGTGTAGCCATTCTGCAAAAAGTTCGAAAAGTTCTAAAGTTCGAAAAGTTCCAAAGTTCTAAAAGTTGTGACCTTGTGACCAGAGACAGTTAATGAGAACTGTTTAACATGATTCTGGACAAGACAACGTTCATGATTTGCACGAAATCGGAGTTCAATGGATTATTACCAGTAAAGAAATTGACACGTAAGGTTTTGAGACATTTTCTTGGTGACACACAAAGCAGAGGTGCCATTAAACGATTTTCACGTCCAAGTTAGCAGCCCCAGGACATCCTCTCTGACCTGCTGCAGCCCGCACCCCGGCCCCGCCCTCTCCTCGGCCCCGCCTCCCCCGCGGCCCCGCCTCCTCCGCCCCCCCCCACACGTGAGGGTGAAATGCAAATAGTCCCAGTACTCCAGCCCCGCCAGCTTCCAGCCGCCCTCTACCTCTTCAGCCTCCACCCCTGTGATGCGCAGCCTCGCTGCGTGCACTTGCACCAGCGACCACAGGGGCGGGGCTGCCGAAGAGGGAGAGGCAGGGCTTGGCAGTTTGGCACACGCTTTGTTCCGGGGCTCTGGGACAGCTGGAACCCTCTTGCGGCTCAGGCGTGAGGAAACACCAGGTGGACCAGGCAGAGCTCCTGAGGTCCTGTCCCATCATCTGCTTGTGGCCCCCAGGTCCTTACCCGGGCTAAAAAGTCCAGAGTAGGGAGGATGGACGAGAGGAAGGGGTACCCAAGGAAGACTGACCAGGCCCCTGGGTGGGTGGGAAGGCGGTGGTGCAGGAGGCAGCGTTGAAGGAAAGCAAAGGCAAATGTGTAGGAAAGTGGCGTCTTGTGCTGGAGGCTGGGAACACGGAGGAACAGACTGGACCCGGCCTGTCTCAGACCTTTGTACTGAGGGCAACTGCTGTATCCTGGGGCAACGGGAAATAACACACACTTGAAGCCTAGATTCCAGTTTAGGTCATAACAACAGTTAACATTTATGGTGCGTTTCTCTTCCTTGACTCCTTCCTCTATTCTCAGCTCTAAAGAAATAGAGTTCTATAATAAGCCTTGTTCCTCAACCTGGACATCAGATCTTTTCCCGGTAATCAGTCCCTCTCTCTTTGACATCTGGTCATTTTTTTTTCTCCTCTAGCTCCTTCCCACTTGCCTAAAAACAAGTTTGCTTCCCTAGGCTACAAAGCAACACTAATCTTACCCCCCAACAGAGTTCTGGAAGAGTATTAGTCCACTCTCCTGACTGCTCCTTCTTTTGTACCTCTGTTCCCAATTCTTCTTCTACCTCTTTGATGGGACTCCTACATGCTAAGAACTCCACATGCTGGTTCTATTTCTTACAAGTTCCGTGACCCCAGGGCAAATTGCTTAATCCCTGAAATTTAGTCTTCTCATCTGTAAAATGAAGGTAACAAGAATTACCGCATCGGGTTGTTTTGATGATTAACACCAAAATGTCCCTTATTTAAAAGGGAGCTTAAAAAAAATCTGTTATGTATAAACTTTGGTAAAATTTATGGTTTTCAAATTCCAGTAGCTGCTAATTTCAAGGAGTATATGACTTCCCTCATGAGGGATTGAGGGGCAATGTTTCCCATCTAACTTAAGTGACATAAAGGTCATATTCCGCCTGCTTCTTTTCCTTTTCAGCTGGAGCTTTTATGTTTGTAAGAAGCGCCTATATTACGCCAGACATTTTTCGCAGTTAGCCCTCAAACAGTACTGAGAAATTGGTTCTACTGTGCTCATTTTACAACAGAGGAAACAACTTGCCCAAAGTCTCAAGGTTAGTAGTAAGTAGAAGAACAGGGATTTGAGCACATTTCTCTTTAATAGCAAACCCCATGCACTTGCCACTCAATGTTAGTATACCTCAGACAACAAAGAGCCAAATCTCACTCTTCTTGCTTTTATTTCTTCCTTACGTAGTCTTCCAAAAGAATATACTTGTAACCTGCTCTAAGAAAACCACTGTACAAACATCAGTCCCTTAATCTGGGAGGGTTTTGTTGAAGTTGGCTGTCCCCGTCCCCTGATCTTAATGCCACACTGACCACTGGCTCCCACTTCACCCTTCAGCCTCATTGTCCCCTGATTCCCAGCTCCATGAGGGGCCCTGAGCGCGGTGCTGAGCCATCTGGTCGGAGCCCTCCCCACCACCGGGCCATGTCTGTTGCCCCAGTTCCCAGCACTTTGGCTTGATTCCTGCTACTTCTTGACAGCCCAGTCCTTAACAACCTGGAATTTTGACTTTGCATTCAAGTTGGCTGGGCCCCTGTCACTGTCCAGATAAAATCCACCGAATGTACTGTCAGGGATCATTAAAGCTGGATTCTCCATACTTGGCTCTGCTGACTCCCGTGGGAACTCCATAATTTGCCATTGTTTGAATCACAACTAAATTTGTCACATTTTATTTATCCCTAGACCTAGTTCTTCACCCCGCCCTGGCCTGGGGCAGAACTCCTACATCTCTGTTATTTTCCCCTTTCCTCTGCCTCATTTCAATATGTCTCTTTTTACTCATTTACTCATTTTACTCATGTCTCATTTTACCTCATTTAGGGGTTTATATTTCCCTAAATACATTGATTTTTTAACTTAATTATGATCAATTGTCAATAATTTTCATCTCCTGACAGCAACAAGTGCTTACTGTGGGAAAATAAGAAAATCAAAGAGCAGCCACAATCTCAATCCTACCACACATCAAAGAAAGCAGGAAAGAACAAATAGGTGGGCTTGCAGAACTCAACCTCCCACCAATAATCACTAACCCCTTTAGAGTATATCCTGCCAACTTCTTAATGCATATTTATATAATATTCACATGCTTTTACACACTGTGTTTTAAAACCTACCTTTTTACTTATTGTATTTGTAGCATTCTTGCAGGTAAATATTCAGAGTCAACACATTTTTAATAATTAAACATTTTTTTCTCTTGTTATTGTGTGGCATGAGGGCAAGGGAGCAAGAGAAGCTCGTTTGTAGAATTTGCACATGTGAGTTGTGGCCTGAAACAAACAGAGAACATCACCAGCACCCTGCTCCGTGGAGAAGCATGGAGGAGCTTTTTATTAAGACAGCAGGGCTAACAGCCAGTGTGACTCAAGGAGAGCTGGGTTTGCTATGAATCTTCTCTTTGGATGCTCCACATTATTTTTATAAAGTGGAACAAGGGCTAGAATTTCTATTTCTTGCTTCAGGTGCATTATGACTAAGATATAATCTGTTTATAAATTTGTTTCAAGTACAGTCCTTAAGTAGAAAGTCTTGTAAGATTACTTCAATGGGAAGGTTTGTTAGACTCCAGTGTGCGCCACAGAACATATAGCTGGGGCAGTGGAATCCTGCAGCTCTTTGCTTCGCCAGTGTGAAGACTGTATGCTTGTATTTTAGCTGGCTGAATTCCCCATGGATGATAATCCGTGTTCTCCAGGTGCTATGTCAGAGGGAAGGGATATCCCTTTATGTCCATAACCAAAGCAGAGAATGAACCTCTGGTTGCCCAGAAACATGAACACTGAAATTTACTTAGATATTCCATTGCAGTAGATTGTATGTTCCAAAGATGGCTGCACAAGTAGATATATTTCATCCCACATGTTCCTCTTACAATGTTTCTGATACTCCTTCCACTGACAGGTGGGGTCTGTGTCCCATGCCCTTGAAATTGGGCAGGATTTTGTGATAGTCCTAATCAATTCACTTAGTGGAAGGGATGCTATATGACTTCTGAGGCGAGTTCATAATAGGATGTTGCATCCCCTTGACTTGTTCTATCTTGACATATGCCTTGGGAGCCTGTTCCTAAATATAAGAAGTCAGTCCAGCTGCCATGAAGCCACCATGTTGGGGAGAGTAGTGGAGAGAATATTCTTGGAGATAGAGATACATAAAGACCCCTAGCTGTGCCAGCCTCATCTCTTTAAGTTTTCCAGCATCAATGGACAGACATGTGAATGAGCTGGGAAAACCCATAGGTCCTTAGCAGAGTCGAAATTAATACCCCATAGGGCATGGATTACTCTCATAGAAAACAAGTTCTACTGAAGATCAACTCACATTGAAACATTATAAAGCATGCAAGGAATTAAGCCACCAAAAATGTGACTTAGCAAGTACAACAAATGGGAGAATTTATACTCTATTAACTATATATAGTAAAGTAATTTGAAAGAGACTTATAAAGAACTGTGTTTAAAATGTTCAAAGAGATAAAGGAAAATATGCTGCAAGATAAAAGTAAGATATGGAAAAGAACAGCTAGATTTGAAAAAGAGTAAAATGAAAATTCAAAAATTTAAATATATAAAAATTCAACAGATGCATTAAAGAGTAGTCAATACAGTTGCAAAGAGAATTAGAGAATTGGATGATAGATCTGAGAAAATTATTTAAGATTAGCATAGAGAAGTAAAAAGATGGAAATTATTAAAGAAAAATTAAGACATGCAAGGTAAAATGAGAAACTCCAACTCACATCTAATAGGAGTTCCAGAAAGATAAAATAGAAAAAAATGCATGGGGGAAGGATGGGAGAAAGTATTATTTGAATGCACAAGGCTAGAAAATTTCCAAAACTGGAAGAGTCCTCAGGTTGAAAATGTGTATCAAGTCCTGAACAAGATATCTAAAAACAAAATCCACCTAGATATAAATCAATAATGTAAACATCAATTGAAAAAAAATATTAAGTTATTATAGAGAACAAAATCTATGAAAGAAGAACAGTGAGACTGACTGCAGACTTCTAATCACCAGCAATAAATGCCAGAAAGTCTAATCAAATAGTAGGTAACAGAATAGTAACTTCAGGGTGTTGGAGCCAATAACTGTCAACTTAGCTTTCATTAGCTGATGAAATTATGCTCCAAGAATGTGAGAGAAAATAAAATGAGAGTGAAATACAGACACAGAGAATTTTGCTTGCAGATATGATGAAAAAAACATGAAAGAATGTATTTCACCAGGACATAATTTGAGCCCAGAAGGAAAGAATGGGATACAGAAAGCAAATAGTAAGGATAAACATTGATAAAATATGGTATAAAAAATAATTAACTAATAACTATAAGAGTAGTCATGATGATGACTAATTTGGTAGAGAATTGAAAAATAAGGGGAGATTAAAAAATACAAGATAGCAATACATAGCTTAAAGAGAGGAGAGGGGAGGGTACAGCTCAAGTGGTAGACAGCATGCTTTGCACGCATGAGGTCCTGGGTTCCATCCCCAGTATCTCCTCTAAAAATAAACCTCATTACCTCTCTCCTCCCCACTGCCGAAACAAAATAATTCAATAATACAATAATAAATAAATAAAATATAAAAAATAAAATGTTAAAAAAAGTTCAAAAAAAGAGAGGAACTTGAGAGTTAAAGTGTTTTATTTATTTTTGTTTGTTTGTTTAAGATTACCTTTAAAGGAATGGGATGAAGATATTGACTAATCTTAGATGTTACATCTAGATGTTAATTTTAAGGATGACCACTAAGAATTGAAATAGAAAATATAAATTCCCAATCAGTAGAGGTATTTAGTAAAGGGGAGTAAACCAGAGAAAATTCAATTGATAGAACAGGAGATGAGAAAGGAGAAAAAAGAAGCAAAGGAAAAGAAAGTTAAATAAATGCGAAATGAGAGAATGGTAATAAATTTAAAAAGATGATGATCATAATGTGATAGAGAGTGTAAGTTTCCCCCAAAAATCTGTTCTCTTTCTTCCATGGTTATAGAGTTGTGATTGGGTCATGGCTACACAGCTAGCTGCTTCATTTTCCTGCTCCTTTGCTGCCAGGTGTGACCGTGTAACCGGGTTCTGGTCAGTGGGATCTGAGCAGATGGGAAGTGTGTCACTTCCGGGTCTGGGCCTTAAGAAGCTGAGCTTGTGCTCCTTCATGCATTCTTCTTCCTCAAGCTGGAACTCTCTAACCTGCTTCGACTGTGTAGATGGAGGCAATACCCTAGAGGATGGAATAGCAATATGGGGCAAAGGAGCCACCTGGAACCCTGGACCACTTATTCCAAGACTGTTTCGTGAGAGAGATACAAACGTTGTGTTTGGGGGATAGCAGTGAAGATGGATCTCTTTCTTACAACAACCTTTTTACCCTAACAATATACATAATAAATGAAAACTGGTTGACATAGATTACTAAAAGGCAGACTCTCAGACTGAGTAACTAGCATTGAAACTGAATTGTTATTTACAAAAACACACTTAAAAATAATGACTCTGAATGGTTGAAAATAAAGAGGTGGAAAGAGATATACTAAACAATCACTAAAAAAAGAAAGACCTGGTGTAAAAAGTAGAATCTAACCTGGAAAAACAATGGACAGATAAACACCTAATGAATTTAACTACGTAAACTGGCTTATAGACCTGACTTCGATTTATACAGTGGAACCTTAGGCAAATTGCTTTCTAGTTTCAGTTTCCATCTCTGTTAAAGATGAAAATAACATATTATTTGCAAAATTAAGAGATAATGCATGGAAAACATTTTCTATAGCCATAAAAATAGAGTAACTTAAATTCAATCATGTAATTCATTCATTTGACATTTACTGTCGGGGAGGGGGTTAGGGGTGGGAATAGCTCAGTGGTAGAGTGGCATGCTTAGCATGGACAAGGTCCTGGGTTCAATCCCCAGTACCTCCATTAAAAAAAAAATTATTGAGCACTTCCCATGCATTAGAAAATGTCCTGAGAACTAGGAAGATGGAGTCAGTCATATTACTTGTCATCAGAGAGATTATATGTTAAAAAATGAGTTTAAGGAAGTATTTGAAGGCATTATGAAAGGGTAGTGCATTAGTCTAGAGAGAATGGTCAGTTCTAACCTCCAAAAAGATTTCATAAGAAAGGTGACTCTTTGGTTGATTCTGGAAAGATGATGAATGTTTGGACAGGCTGAAAAAGACGAAGGGTATTCCACGGGAGTACACAGCAGAAGAATAAGTGGCCTGACAAGGAACTGCATTTGAGAAACTGAGAGTGTTTGATGAGACTGGAGAAGTACATGCTGGCTAAGATATTGGGATTTCATCCTCCTGGTAATGGGGAGTCATTTGAAGTGCTTATTCAGGGAAAGACGCCCTCAATTTTGTATTTTAGAAAGCTTATTTTAGCTACAAGGTGAGAAATGGCAAGGGTGGAGGTGTGACCAGATCAGGGCAGTGAAACTAATGAGGAAAGTAACGCAATGTTTTAGGGGCTTGAAAGAAAGGATCTGAAGCCAGGCAAGAGCAGTGAAGTGGAGGGAAAGTGACAGACAGGACTATCTGGTGCATGGAGTGGGCAGAGGGAGGGAGAAGGGAGCCTGGGACACTTTTCAGATTTCTGCTTTGGGTGACTAGGTGGATTGTGGATACATTGACTGGGAATGAGACTAGAGAGACCAGCCAACTGGCAGGGAAGTGAACTTCTGTTTTAGTGAAGCTGAGTTTAAGCCCAGTGGGATGTCTGCGTAAGAGATTTCTGATAAGAAATTGGCTTTACAGACTGAAGATCTGGGATAGGAATGGACATTTTATGAGTTACCAACACATGGTTGGTAGTTGACATCATAGGTGGATAGACCAGGCAGCATTAGAAAAAGACCAAGGGCAGACTATTTAAGCCCTCCGACATGTAAGAGATGGCAAAGGTGCTGACACAAGATGCAGTCAGAGAACTGGAATCTAAGGTGTCACAGCGGCCAATGGAAGGGATAGTTTCAAGGATTAAAGTCTGGACCCAGTGACAAATACTGCAGGTTGGTAATATGAGAAGGGAATTGGGGAGGGGGGGACGACGACAGCACAACGGTTTAGGGAAATTTCAAAGCCACAGGTGACCTCTGTCAGGGTCCCCTCGGTAGAAGAGTGGGCACACTAGTAGGTTTGCTGGGAAGAATGAGTGGTAGGTTAAAAAATGGATGTGAGAATAATGAGAACATGCATTTATCTCTGAAAGAGCTTGGTTGTGAGGAGGTGGGGACTGGAGGCAGACCGGGTCAAGTAAGTGTTTTGAAAATTTCAGTTTGTTTTAAAAATGTGTGAATCCGTGTGACATGATTAAGGGCGGTGAGAAGATGCTTATCCAGTCCAAAAGAGAGAATAACCTGTGAAAAGCCATTCTTGGACTGGAAATAGACGGAAAGCGTCTTCGATGTGAAAAAGATAATCGGAAACGCTATTTGAAATGCTGTTTTCAAAAGGCGGGAGGAGGTGACTTGCTATCTATTGAACACTCCCTGCGAGGCTGTCCCTTCACCTAATTTGAATGTAGTGCTCCAACTAACCGGAATCCTTTCCACGAAACCGTTAATCATAAAAAATGAATACAAAAAGTACTCCCTCAAGCTTAACTCCTCTTGCAGATGCTAACCCATCTGCGGTGTTTGTAACGTCACAAAGAATAAACCATCCCCGGCGCAGCTGGTTCCAGAGCAGCTCTGGAGTGCACTTATCTCCCTTGCTCTGTCGAAGTCAGTTACTGTCCAGCGCGATTTCGTTCAAGCCTCAGCGCCCAGAGGAGGGGAGGTGTCTGCAGCGCGGGCCGCCGGCGTTTGGAGGAGGCGGGCGCGGGCTGCGGCCACCGGGAGAGGGAGACGGGGAGAGGGGCGCTGGAGGCGTCTCCCGGGACTCGCGGCCACCGCCGCTCGCGTCGCCAGCGCGTCGGCCGGCCCAGCCCGTGCTTACCCCGTTGCTCCCCACTCGCCCGGCGGTAGCTCGGCGCCCGGCCCCGGGGGAGGCCGCTCCTGTCCCCACTGCCGCCCGGTGCCCCTGACCACCCGGCGGCCGCTTTCGGTTCCGCGCCTTATAAGGCCTGACAGGGGGGTCACGTGCGTCCCGGGCCGCCCGCCGGGAGGAGGGGGCGGCGGGGGGGAGGGGCGGGAAGCGGGGAGGAAAAGGGGAGGGAGTCGGGGGTGGAGGAAGGAGCGAGGGGCGGATTCTGCGGCCGTGGGAGGCGGTGGCGGCGGCGGCGGCGGCGGCGGGGAGCGGATCGCTCGGAGCTGGACCGAGGAGGAGGTGGAGGAAGGGACCGGCGCGGGGGCGGGAGAGCACCGCGCGGCGGAAGCCGGAGACGGCGGGAGGGCCGGTGGCTGGCCCCGGGAGGGAGCCGGGGCGGCGGCGGCAGCGGCCGAGAGGACCGCGGCGAGGGAAGCGCATCCAGCGGCCCCGGCGGCGGCGGCGGCGGCGGCGGCGGCGGCGGCGGGGACCCGGGTCCGCGCGCCCGGGCGGCAGGCGGGCGCGGGCCGGCGCGATGGAGCCGCAGCACGTGCGCCCCGCGCCCGGCGCCCGCAGCCCGGCCTGGGAGGAACCGGTGGGTACAGCGCCCGCGCCCGCCCCCTCCCACCTCTCCTCTGTTTCCCCCTCCCGGGCCGGGTTCCGTTCAGGAAATGGCCCGGGATGAGGTCCGCAGCTGCTTCCCAGCCAGGACAGCGCTTCCTCCGCCGCCCGGGCTCCTCCTCGCGCGCCGCCCGGAGCGCCTTTGTCCGGCCAGCCGAGGCTCTCCCCGAGGGGCCGCCGGCGAACCGCTGACCATGGACCTGGGAGGACCGGTTCCGTGCTTTATCGACTTCTCAACTTTTTATGAGATTTTCGAGTGTGGTGGGTTGGAAGGGGGAGAAGAGAAACGCAGCCTGTGGGTCAGCGTGCAGGGCTCGGAGGAGACTGGTCTTCCCTCCTGAGACCGCGCCCTGGGCCGTCACCTGGGCGCGCAGGTTCCTAAGGACCCGCGCTTGGCAAGGCTGATCGCGGCTTGAAGCCTGGAACCACGCCTCCGACTCCTGTTCGCCACTAAAGCCCGGGGCTTTTCTAGGGTTCAAGGAGTTTGCCCAGGATGAAGCGGGAAGCTGACCTCGATTTCGCTGCCCATACAACGTGGAGGTTGGGTAATTTTAGGGACCGACAGTAGCATGTGCTTGTGCATTGTGTGTGCGAGGATGAGGAGCAGGAGCCCAGGGGGCTTCGGGTTTGTTTCCTCAAACTCCTTCAACTTCCTTCTTTCTTCCAACTCAGGCAGAACCACTTCACATCCCTCTAGGGATTCTACCCCGAAATCCCCGTCTCACTCGGAGCTCTGTAATCCCGTGTGGGCTGACTTTTTCCTGGCATCGAATTTTGGCTCTCCATGCCCTGCCTCGATGCCTGCTACTCCGTCTTGGTTGAAATTCTTGAACCCATCTTAAAAGCTTCGCCTAAAATTTCTGGCCTCATCGGTGTTCTGTTCAACGTGTTCAGATGCTCTTTTCCCAGGGACTCCGCGTATCTGCTCAGGCTGGCCCCCTGCCTGTGGAGAGCTTCCAGGTCAGGTGCCAGGCTTGGTTCTCCTTTTTCTTTTCTAATACTTACAGCTCCTTTCCCCAAGTACATTTCTCTACCTTCTGTTTCCCGACCTTTCGAGAGTGTCCTTCAACTCTGATCCATCTGTATCTGCAGCTGTCTTTGCTTTTGTAAATTTGAACATGTTGTTAGGTTGCCCATCTGCTCATACTTCTTCTATTGGGGTTCTTACTGGGGATTATTCTTGAAATTAAAAATACGATTCAGTTCTGAGGTTTAAATCAAAGATCCCTGAGAACTAAACTCAGTGACCTGTTTTTGTAACTTTTTTACTTTTAAACTTTCCTATATGACATCCGTTTTGAACTTGGACACTTTAAGCCAACACCAATCACAATGAAGATACCCGATTATATGTGTTTCACTTTAGGGTGAGGATGCCAGAACTACTTTGTGCATAGAAAAATAGAGAAAAACTTTTATTTTTGCTTTAAAGTGACAAAGATGAAAATGCCCATTGATAGCCTTTAAAACTAGAGCCAGAACAGAAATGCATGAATGAAATATGACACTTTCTCCAGACTGCAGAACTCTCCTAAAAACTTAGGTTTCTTTTCTTTAAACACTGAGGGCCTTTTTATTTACTCAAAGGGTATTTTATATAGTACCTACTATGTTCAGAGCTGTTGGATATAGCAGTTAACACAGGCACCAATCCTTAAATCCTCACGGAGCACTCATTCCTAAGTAAACAGCATGTCTTATTTCATACATGTTAATAGTTTACATTCAGAGTCAAAAAAAAACTTCAGTAATCTCGGAAATGTGGCATAAAGTGATACTTTTGACAAAGTGATTTTATTCGAAACCCTGTGGCCATTTATGTATGGCACAGAATCTAAGAACTAATAAAGGGAATTCTCATTTAATTTCTTAAAAAGGATAAGTTATCCAAATTACTGAAAAGTGGTGTATAGGAGAAAGAAGAAGGGTAAATTAGGGGAAACAGTATTTAAATGTTAATTATTTCAGATGTGCGGAACAAAGTGGGGAAATAACCAGTTTAAGTGTGTTTGGGGGACAATTTCCCTTTAAAACAATTTTCATCAAAATCAGGGATTCTTGAACTTTTCTTGGATCAGTGATCCCATTCAGAACCTAATCAAAGATATGGACTCTCTTTCTCCCCAAAATTTACGTATGTAATATATGTATAAAAACTTAAGAAAATTTCAAGGGAATCACAGAATTCCCATATCCCAACTGTGGACCCTCAAAGACCTTGGGTTAAGAACATCTGCTTTGATCTAGACTCCATTTTGCAGTCAATTCAAAATCTGGTTTTGAATTCAAATGTAGGCAACTTTAATACTTTACCATAAAAGTATACTCATTTACATTTATGAAAAGGATTATTCAATATCGAACAGTCAATATTCACATCACACAGGTCCTATTGCGTTATTCCTTATTGCATATCACCAGCATATATGTGGGGATTTCCTTTCCTCATTCATTTTTGCCAGACCGTTAAACACGATCATATGATTCTATGTGGAACTATTCAGACAGAAGAGTGAACATAATGTCAGGCATCAATGCTGAGTAATGCACGTCTAGCTTGAAAAGTACCCGTGTCTGGAGTTGAGAAGCAGCTGCCGGACGTCATGACGTTCTTTGTGCTCAGAGATGAAGTGAAGTTATTTAGTTAAGTGAGGGCATTTAAATAAACTGTTAGCCTTATCATTACTCCAGCTACAGCACTGGGCCTACAAGAAGATAAATGTTAGCATTCAGTGTCTGTGTATTTTCTTTAATGCTAGCTTTGGAATGTAATCAAATCAGTGGAAATAGAGGCATTACCTAAATTTCTAATTAATTAAACAACATTTTGCTGGTGGAAACAGGTGGGTAGGAAGATATTTAGCCAAGCGACCCTTACTCATAGATAATATCTTGGGGGAAAATGGCTAGTTAGAATTCCTGCCAAAACTTAAAAAGAGTTTGGGAGTATTTACAAAGTAGTTCTTAAACAGTGGAGGGATACCAGAGTATATTTTCCTTACTAAAATTTGTTTGTATTCCCAAATGATTTTTATCTAGTCATCTCTGATGGAACTAATCAGAACTACTGGAAAATTAGGAAGGGAAGAGTTTCAAAGGATAAAGTGCCAAAATATAAATGAGCGGTTAAAAGCATGTTTATGTATTAGGTCTAGAGGACCAAAAGTTTTGGTCTTAGGTGCAGGGATAACCATATGGACCTGAAGTTAATATCATGATTAATTTTGAAATCTTTTTCATTGAGGTAACAACTAAGGAAATTTTAATAAAGTTTCGGATGTTGGCATCCTAAACATGGAACAGATAGTGTATTACAGAAGTGGTTTTAAAGTTTGAATGAAAGCAGGCAGTGTTCTTTGCCTGGTTTCCATTGATTAGGAATGTGAATCCTAAAATATAATTGTTTTTGAAGTGCCTATGTACTAGAATTCCTCAGAATATAAATGTAGATTTCTTCATGTTTATGATATAATATTTAACATAAAACCGTAGAACATATGGGATTTAAAAGTTGCAAATTCATGTTGAAGAATATTAAACCTCTTCTGTTAAAAGTCATGATCAATAAGAATATGATTCAAAATATCTTTATAGATAATATGTTCATATTCATAAAGTTGGTATCAGAATGAAAGTTGGCTGTGACTTCTACATCTTTAGTATAATAGGTTTTTTTTTTTAAATGGGACAGGAAACCCTATTAAGTAGAAATCTAACCTAATTTAGTGGTAGCTTCTATTTTCATCGCTTTCTGAATGTAGTGTCTATGTGGCTTATGTCCAAGTTTTTAATAGTGTGTTTGTGATATGTTATGTTCCAAACAAAGACTTTAAAGTAACAATAATAAAATAAATATGTAAGAAGAAGCATCTAAGAAATTATTTGAAAATCTGAAGGCACCAAATAAGGAAAAATTCAAGAGAATCTTGTAAATTAAAGAACGCAACATGCCGCATTTTTGAAATTTGTTTTAGTTGCTATTTTGAGCTACATTAAAATGGTGGCAGATATACAGCTCTTGACATTGCTGCTATATTTTTAAGGGCAGTGAAGTGCATTGCAGGTATACAGTATACAGATTGGATATTCATTCTGGAAATTCCTAATTTACAGATAAGACCTGAGGAGAAGCTAGTGGGTCCACTACCTTAAATTAGGAATTATTTGAAACAGTCTCCTCAGAAGAGATGATTGAAGAAAAGGGCGTTCTTCATGAGCTGCCTTGTGTGGGAAATGAAGTGACATTCCTTCATTTGCTTATCCAGTATTTCACTCTAAGTATGTGCTAGGAAAATTGCAGAACAGCACTCATTTATATAGCACAAGCAGGCTAAGACTGGCCATGCTTTCAAAGTCACAATCAAATTTTAGAACTTGTTACACGAGACTTTGAGGAGCAGGGATAACTATGAGGTTAATTTTTTATGAAGTAATAAATACCTTTACTTTGAGGTATTAACTGATCAGCACTTGCATGTGAAACTGTTTTAATATTTTTAAGCAATCAGTGTTTGAATCAGAGTGAGAAGTGTATTCAGTCCTCTTTTTTTTTAATTTTAAGGAAGGTACTGGGGATTAAACCCAGGACCTTGTACATGCTAAGCATGTGCTCTACCACTGAGCTGTTCCCACCCCTGCTTAGTCCTCTTAAGATCACAGAATAGGCATGGGCATTAAACAATGCTTTTTCATTTAATCACTCTCTGCCTGGATTCTGGAAAATGTTATATAAAACCTGAAAGCCTAAAGTATGAATTGAAACATATGATAATTGACAAACTGACTTTTGTTATATGGTGTGGCAAAGTGACTAGAACATTAGAACAGGACTCATGATTTTGACTTTGGTCCCAGCTTGTGGCTTGGGGCCTGAGTTCCTTTACATTAAAAGAGGGGTCTGAACTAGGTCTATTCTTTCAGAAGGCCCTTTACTAGGTGCTCTTACTGATGTTGTGAGACCATTGGACTTCTCAGTGACCAAACAGTTGTGTTGGAATAAAGGCCATTATTTTGGTTATGTTTTTCTCTTAAATAATTCCCTCCTTAGCAGTATGTTCTTTGTCTATATAGAATTACACACTTACAGAACCATAGGGCTCTTAAAGTTTATTTTGCCCAACTCTTTCCCTTTAAAGAAGACAGCTGAGCCTGGAGAAGTAGCCTCCATCAGTATTACAAAGCAGCAATCTCCTGTCTTTGCAGATTCAAAGTAACTGGCACATTTTACATTTTAATCAATTTAATCTACTATATGGACCAACGGTAGTACTGGGATTGCATATTTCTTAAAATCTTTTAGAACTGTTAGTTCTGTCACAGCAATCAAATTATTGACAGTAAAATTGAAACTTTCAAAAAAAAAAAAAAACAAAAGGATCTTAGCTTGGAGGACCCTTAAAGGTCATGTCAACTGAGAAAATCCCAATGAGTCCTGAAGAGCATGAACGTGCTAAAGAGACTGAATGCCTTCCTGACGTGTGAGGAGACTCCACACTTTGGCAGGGACTCTCTGCCCTCCTTAGAAAGACAGCTAACGCCAGTTCGGAATTCTCTGTGGCCGACAAGAGGAATCTGGCATTTCAGTGTCCTCTCCCCGAAGCCCTCCCACACCTGCAAGGGTTCTCTGACGCCCGGCGTGCACAACGCAGCGCGAGGCAGCGGCTGTTCCCAAGTGTCCGCTCAGTCAGCTCGCGGGGGGACGAGTCGTGAGCGGTGGCTGCAGCCTGTTGATCCCATTTCCTCCGGGTCTAGTCCGGGTTAGGGAGTGGCTCTCCCAGGACTTCAGTGTTTTCGTGCTCGGGCACTGGTGTTCACACGGCTCCAGTGCATTGTTTTCTTCCAGGCAGTCTCGCTTCGCGCTTCAGCTAAGACATTTATTTTGCATTCTGTCGTCTCGGGCGGCGTGTACTCTCTTGTTTCTGCGCGCTCTCCACGCCCTTCCCAGTTTCCTGTTAGCCAAAGGGATCGCTCCTTCTGAACGAAAAGTTCTCAGAGCGGAGTGGAACCTCCCGGAAAATGCTCTTCTCTTCCGTGTGCGCCGGATGGGGGTGGGGGTGGGCCCGAATCTAAACGCCACGGTCGGGAGAGCTGAAAGGACCCGAACGCCAAGGCGGAGGCGGGAGAGGTACGATTCATCAGGGAAGGGCTTGGGGGTCGGGAGGCAGACTAGGGGCTGCGTCCATCCATCTCGGAGCCGGAGGGGACTTTTACTCGCGGAAACTGTGCGGCGAGGCCCAAGTCTCTCCGGAGAGATCCTGGGTTCAGGAGGTGGCGGGAGCACCCAGGGGAGTCGGGGGTAAGCGCTAGGTTCCCTTCCTCCTCCCGGGGCCGTCCTTGCCCCTGCTGTTCAGGAACCGAAGGAGGGAGCATCACCACTGCCGGGCCTGCGGGGGTGGGCTGCGGAGGTAACGGGTCCCCCCGCCCTCGGGTCCACCCTGGGGACCCCAGACCCTAGGGGAAGTGGGAGATTGCCCCGTCCCTCAGTCGCTCCCATCCTCTCTACCAGCGCCGTCGTATTCTGGGTCGGGAACCCCGTAACATCCTGCGGCTCTGCGCGCTGGGGTCCCGGGCGGGCCGGGGTTCACGTCCGCCGAGCTCCGCCTCAGTAGCGGCTCTGGCGGGAACCGGGCGCGGGATCCTGGACGGCCCCTGTCGGGAGGAGTCTGGTCTAGGGCGACCCTTCCCCCGCGGGGGCGACTAGGGGAGCGGAAGATGGCGGCGGCGGCTGGGCGCGGGGCTCCGGGCCCGGCTCGGGCTGAGCCCACCCACTGACCGCCGCCGCCGCCCCCGCCGGGCGGTGCTGTGTCCCCGCAGGAGTCGGAGAGGATGGCCGGGGCCGGCGGCCAGCACCACCCTCCGGGCGCCGCGGGAGGAGCGACCGCCGAGGCCGGCGCCGCGGTCACCCCCGCCGCTGCCTCGGCGGGGCCCGGAGAGGATTCGTCCGACAGCGAAGCCGAGCAAGAGGGGCCCCAGAAACTGATTCGCAAAGTGTCCACCTCGGGGCAGATCCGGACCAAGGTGAGGCGGGCCGGAGGGGAGCGTGGAAGGCGGGAGGCGGCGGGGCGGGGAAGGTAAGAGAAGGCGCCTGCGGCGCAGGGAGCGCGCCGGGCGATCCCGGGAACGTGGGGAGCCGCGGTGAGGGCGGGGCCTGGGTCCGGGGGCGGGGCCCGCGGGAGCCGGCCCGGGCGCCGCGGGAAGGGATTCCCGGCCCGCGCGCGGGGGCCTCCGGGGTGCCGGGCCGCTGAGGTGGAGGAGAAGGGAACCAGGGAGCGTGGGAAAAAGCCGAAGCGCTGCTTAGAGTTCCCACTCGGGGATCCAAAAAGAAGTGTTTTATTTTGAGTCCTACGTGTCGTGCTCGGTTAGAGTAAGTGCGTTGCGCAGGGACAGAAGTGGAGGCCGACCAGCCGGAGCTGCAGCGAAGCTACCTTCTCTTCCCGCGGGCATCACTCTGAGAGGGTGCATGGGGAGGTGACACCCGACAGCCTCTGAGCCCCATTGCTGCCCTTTGGAAGGCAGAAGCCGCTGGGCGACGCCAGTGGTAGATGATGCGGTTAGCTGCACCCTGCGGGGCGCGAAAAACGGCAGATCCAGGTTCCCTAAGTTCCTCCGAGGTTCCCGCTAAGTGCAGAGTTCAGACCTTTTCAACACATGCATGGTTATTTTTAATAATGAAAAGTGACCTCTGTGTGTTATACGGAGATGAGTATGCGGTGCTACTCTTGTTTGTGTAGCGAGTACTGCTGACCTGTGAGGGCTCCAAGTTGAGTTTTAATTTGATCCTGAATCCTTATATCTATGTCTATATCTGTATCGCAAATGCTTACGGCTGAAGGGTTATTCATACACTCTGATTTTCATCATACTTTAGAAATTATCACTCGAGGAGTCAGTTATCACGGGGGGACTTTAAAGAGGAATTGAAAAGGGAACCAAACCATTGGATTTGTGTGCTCTTTAAAAATACGTTTGCAAAACTTCATTCATTCTATACCTATTTTTATGAGAATTTGTTTTCTAAGGTTAATGGATCCCTATATGAAAATAGAACTTCTACTGTATGTTTATGGATTTATGTTTATATTCACCTGCCTCATTTTCTAAAACAATTGTGTAAGCACTTGCACAGCTGTTAACAAGCTGCACTTAGCAAAGAGTCAAAAATTGCATCATTTTAAGCATGCACCTTGTAACTCCTTTTAATGGTGATAGTTTTTAATTTAATAGAATTTGCGGTAAATTAAGAATATGAGGTTTAATGTATTTTTTGAAAATTAAGGCTAAACAAGATAGGGATTTTACTAGCAGTGAGTGCCTCGGACATCGGAAGTCTTAATTTAAAAAAGTGCACACAACAGTGTTAATAATGGGCAAAATGATGGGTTTTTTAAAAGTAGTATTTGTATATATTCAAATGAAATGGTTAAAATTCCGTGCATACTTATATTGAGACTGACCAGTAAATTTATACTGTTTGGAAGAAAATTTAGAATAACTCTAATTTGAATTGAGTAAAGTCAAACAACAAATTTGTTGAGAGTACAGCTGAAACTTGTAGGTTTCTTGAACTCATGGGTATAGCTACAATTATACTCTTTAAGTTTGATATTATCTATGGTTTGGGGGCAAAGCATGTATATTGAGACTAGAGTAAATTCAAAAAGCACGATTATGGTTGGTTTTCCATTTAACTTTCTAACAAAAATATTTAGCACATAATGTTTTGCCATGGTTAGATAATTAGTGGTCATTAAATGAAATGTTCCTGAAGTTTCCAAAGATATATTGAATTTCAGAAATTCTGCCTTTTATACCAGCTTTTATACAATACCTTTTATCTAGTGCATATAAGTTCATCACATTACTTGTGAACACCTGAGATCAGGGCCTAAGATGGCTGAAACCTATCGGCCTCCACCTCCCTGCCTGCCCCACCCTCCAAAACCAGACTGTTCATATCTGCTACAGATCTCATCGCTTACACCTCGTCACATATACTGATTCTCAGGGATGAGGCCAAGGGCAGTAGGAGGAATTCTTAGAATGAGAACTGCTAAATTTAACTGTTGGTTTCCACTCTTCACTTACGATTCAGATAAGAGTTAAGAGAAAAGATCTTTAGAAAAGGACAGACATTCTTTTGATCCCTTCCACAAGTGTGTAAGATGGGAGAGCCTGGAGGAAAAGGAGGCCTCAGGATGAGCCCAAGGCATAGTCATTTCTAAGATAGCTGAGGGGGGAGGGTATAGCTCAAGTGGTAGAGCGCATGCTTAGCATGCAGGAGGCCCTGGGTTCAGTCCCCAGTCCCTCTTCTAAAAGTAATGTCTAATTACCCCCCCCAAATAAAGTAAATAATACAATAATAAAAAAATAAATAAAACATTTTTTAAAAAGACAGCCGGGGCAGGTTTTGCTCATACATCCTGAAGCTCCAAGGAGGGACCACTAGATCTGATGAGTTGTGATTACAAGTGACATCTTTAATCCTGCTTGTGTAGTAGACAGAGATGGTGTGTGTGGCACACACACACATAGTTACATGCACATATCTGCAGGCTTATGTATATCTGCATATATAGGCACTCTCTTTGGAAAGCATTTCTGCATGAACACACTGGACGCTGACAGCAGGGCGAGTTACACGTAGAGGTCATAAATA
Organism: Vicugna pacos; assembly: GCF_048564905.1. NCBI lineage: Eukaryota > Metazoa > Chordata > Mammalia > Artiodactyla > Camelidae > Vicugna > Vicugna pacos. The sequence continues at coordinate 20,584,289 of NC_133000.1, read as the reverse complement.
TTTCTTAAATGAATGACTGCATGTATCTGTTACATACTTACTTCACCTATATGGGTGTTATTGTTAAAACATAGTACTTAGTTTCCTTTAAGATCCTTAGGATCATAAAGCTGTTTGGTGTCTAATTCAGGTTTTGAGTGACAAACAGCCACAAACTTAAGTAACTACCTAATTTGAAGTGTCCTTTGTTGTGAATACTGGTTAATGTTTTAAGTAATTTGTATGTTAGTAAAGCACCTTAAGTTAATTGTGGCATTTGAAAAATATACAGGCTTTTCTTAATTGAAAAAGTCAGATGTGCATACAGTAAGCCCTACAAACGATGTGAGAGGATATTCTGTGATGGGAGGGTCTCCACTGAAAACTAACCTCCTTCTCACCCTAGACCTTGTAGTCTCTGCCTCAGAGGCAGTTGTTGGCATTTCTTTGTGTGCTTTCTATGCACATATAAGAATATGTATATACTTAAATATGTAGTAACAGGAACGTTCTCTATACATTGTGTCTTGTTTGTTTGGAGGTATAATATGGAGAGCATTTCCCTAATGCTTGTATATAGCTATCTCATTTTTTCTAATGATGGCAGAGTATTCCATTATATTAGATTAAGCTCAGTGAAGTTGCTCTGTCAGTAGCTCAGAATGGTCGAGAGTAGGGCTGGTAGGTGGGGGAAATGGGGAGAAGTTGGTCAAAGCGAAAAGACCATCAATTATAAGATGAATATATTCTGGGGATTTAATATACAGCATAGTGACTGTAGTTAATAATACTGTATTGTGAGCTTGAAATTTACTTAGAGAATAGACCTTAAGCATTCTCACCACACACACACACACTCATACACCAAGTAACTGTGAAGTGATGGATATGTTAATTAACTTAATTGTCATAATCATTTCAGAATGTATATGTCTAGCAAATCATCGCTAGATTTATTTTTACTCTAAGTAGATACAATTTTATTTGTCACTTAAGCCTCAATAAAGCTGGGAAAAAATGGTCGAATATGGGGAATTTCATGTGGTTCAGCCTAACATATTATATCATCATTTAATTAAGCAGCTTTGTGTGAAAGGAAATATGGGTTATTTTAAGCAACACTAACCTCAGCCTTTTTTGCAAGGGGATATGATGACTTTTTAAGTAAAGAATAATGAAGACTGGCATGCTCTTTAAATTAGTGTGGTTTAATCAAATCCTCATGCACATTTTAGTACCCTCCTGGCATCCCCATATTGTGTGCTCTTTGTCTCCCCTTCATTTCCCATTTCCCCCTCCAGTTTCTTTGTCCTTTCCTGGGTGCTAAACCCTAGATCATTTTTATGGCTGCCTCTGTTCCCCCAAAGGGAAAAAGAATCACTATATACAAAAGTTGAAATAGTGCTGATATGGGGAAGCCAAAGGAAGCTGCACCTCATCACATGTCCCCATCCCCCTCTCCTCATGACTGTTAGCCCTCATTTCTTAGTACTGTTCTCAAGGAGTGGGTGGGTTTTGCATTCAGATTTACCGCTGTAGAGAATTTCATGGGGATTTACTGGGAAGGAGACATTCTGAAACAATGCTAACACCAGCTCAGACCAGCTTGGTTTTGAACATGACTGTGAGGGACCCTTTGGTTGCTTTCTGTTGGCCCATGAAGACTGATGTCTTTCACTTTTCAGGGAATGGCCGGAGGAACCTCGATCAGGCTGATAGACTAGGATTGTTCAGTTGTCACAAGCCAGACAGTATAAACACATGGAAACCTTCTCAATGACTTTTTCTGCCATTGACTCATTGTGGCTCAGGTCTTGAAGCTCCATATGTCAAAAGTACCTCCTGATTAGGTATATTATGCTTGCATTTATTTTTTTTTGACATTTATATGTCTTCTTACATTTAATTTTAATCATAAATGAGTCTCTAAATTTAAGTATGACATGCCTAAACACTGGAAAGATATTCACAGGGGGGAGTATAGCTCACTGGTAGAGGGCATGCTTAGTTAGCATGCACAAGGTCCTAGGTTCAAACCCCAGTACCTCCTCTAAAAAATAAATAAATAAATAAACCTAATTACTGCCCCCCCAACACACAAAAATGATATTCAGAACTTTGGAACATTATATGTGGACTACGACATCTCTTTAAGGCCATTAAGAAAAAAAGTAATCACCACATTCTTCAATTAGTACCTTGGTTTTGCTTTAACATGAAGTATGTATCACTAAACTCTTATACCTTTATGGTAAGGCTTAGTCAATATAAAAATATTGATTTGTACTTTTCACTGCTTTATGAGATGCAATTTGTGCTGTTAAAGCATTATCTTTCACCATAAACCTTCGGTAGAGTAGATAGATTAGGGAAGATTTGCTCAGTGTTTTTCAAATTGTAGGTGGCAGCCCATTGGTAGGTCATGATGGTTTCCATCTAGTGTTTAAAACAGAAAAGGAATACATTGGAAGATATTACCTTAAACCTTTAGCCACAGTTCTGCATGGAAACATTGACTTGGATAATGATCCAAATAGGATGGGAGACAGACACATGGCCAGAAGATTGTTAGCAACTGTGGATAAAGTTGTATTGACAGGTCTGTTGTTCAAGAAACTCAACATGATATGAGAGGCAAGTAGGAATTTTTACATTTTGGTAAGTGATGAGCAGGGCCAGGTAATAAATATTTTCAGCTTTGTGGTCTGTAAAGTCTGTGTCAGAATTACTCAGCTCTGCTGTCATAGAGTAAAAGCAGCTACAGACAATACTTAAGTGCCTAGACTGTAGTGTGGTATATGGGTGGTATGTGTCTATATGTGGTATAAATGTGGCTGTTTTCCAATAAAGTTTTATTTAAGGATATTCACATTTGATTCATAAAATTCTCCTGTGTTAAAAAATATCCTTCTTCTTTTTTTTTAAAAAAGGCATTTAAAAACATGTAGAAACCTCTGTAGCTTGTGGACTGTACACAATCAGGTGCTGGAAGCATATGGTCCATGGATTCAACTTGTGGGCCACAGTTTTCTGATCCCCGTTCCAGGTGATGGAAAATGATTTGCAAAGCATTGTAAAGTTAAGGTGCCGCCACATGCCATCGGCATTTAAGGGACCAAATAAAGCTAGATTTCAATCCATTTAGAAATCTCATCTTTGTAGAACATTTTATTTTTAGCTTGGTTTGCGTCTTTGCTTCCATTTTAATGTGAACTAAATATAGACTGGAAACTCTGAGTCTTGGTACAGTAATATATGGTATAACAGCTTTCTTTCCATTTTGATTACAAGTTAAACATGATATCCCATTATTAAAGATAAGAGACATAATAAATAATTTACTAAACCTTTACATACAACTTCAGATGCATTATTTGAAGGGATCTAAATTTAGAAAGCTTTCACTCGGTCTAAGGTTGCATGTTTGCTATTGTGGTGCGAGTGATGAAAGGTTATATGAAACTACCATTGTAAATGACTCGGGGCTCCTTTCTGTTTCCAGGGGACAGCGTTTCACCCATATTGGGTTTGTTAGGGTTTACTTGCTCAGGAAATGTGTTTATAAGCAAAGGTTTTAATTAAAGAGAGTTTGTTTTATGTCTAAGAATAGACCTTTGAAAAAAGACCATAACATGTTGGTCCATTACATTTTCCCTTGGCAAATTAAGTTGGTTTTGTTGGCTATGGCATGTTTTTCTCTGTGAGTGTTTAGTTATTTGAAACACATTTGTATTTTTTATTTGGTTAAGTGGCTTAAAATGGTCAGTAACCACTGTTGATAACAACAGCCTTAATTTAAGATTCAAAGTACATCGTTATTTTAGATTGTCATTTATGTTTTCCAAATGAACATAGGTAGCATAATCGCCCCCTCCCCCCCACCCTCTCTTTTTGTTAGAAGGATATTTGGAAAGCTTTGTTAGCCTCTTGTTTTATACCAAGGAAATGTATTTAATTTGATCATGTGTAGAGCTGGAATCTCTAACCTTCTCACTGTGCCATTTGAATACCAGGACGTTTTCAAATCACCGTAGTGTAACTTAGTATAATAAAGCTTTTTTAGATTAGCTTGGGGCATTTAGGTCAGACAGTTAAAAAAACATTTCTACTTAGCATTTTCTTGTTTACAGAGCAGTCTTATACACATGATCTCATTTAACAGTTGCTTAAAACAATTTGAATTTTGCAAGTGATAAAACAGACCAAGTTTGAATATCTGCTGAGTAAATGGCAGGGCTGGAACTCAAAAGCAGGACTTGAATTACTGGGCCATTATGCTTTGGCACCAGGGAAACAGTGGATGGCTTCCAAATGCCTTCTCTCAAGTCCCATAAGCTTCTTGGGTTTTGAAACTCGACATCTATAGCACACAAGTGTGGAAGTCCTGGACCATCTCCGCCTTGTCCCTCTGTCTGCCTTCCCACTCCCTGCTCTCCACCTCCTCTCCCCTAAATTCTCCTGTCCTGTCCCCTCCTCTCCCTTCACTCCTCCTCCCTGCCTTGCCCTGTATTTTGCTTAATCTGTGAGCATATCTCCTAATGCCTTTTTGCACTTGAATCCCGTATTTTTAGTGACACGTTTAAGAGTATATGTTCGAAGAGTGAATCTTGGAATAAAAAAATTTCAGCCGAAATTTACGTTAATTTCCATTACTGTTGGCCAAATCATGGAATCCCTCTGAAAACATCTTGAGAAGGACTAATTTAGAGGAAATGCCCATAGGTGGCTAACTCTTCAAGTAAGTTTTCAGAGAAAACTGTTAGTTTCAGTTTAGTTTCAAGATGCTTTTTTTAAAAGGTCATGATATGGCGGTAAAAGAAACGATGTAAGTACTTTTCCATTTGGCCCATTAAGGCGTAGTTGAGAAAAAAATATGGGTAAGATATATTTTTAACTAACTGAGGAATGAAAATGAAATTTTTCGGGCCCAATTTTCTCCAACTATTTTAGTTAGATCAGAAAAGCTGCCTGAGCAGGTGTACTGTTTTGAGTTTTAGCATTTTAAAATTATGTTATATTTTATATATATATATATATATATATGAATGTTTACTATCTCTGATTTGTGAAGCATGATGGTCAGATGAGCATCCGGGAACCAGCTTTGGAACCAGAACATTTTCAGCACTGCACATCTACCTGTGCGCCCCTTCTCTTTCTCACTCCTTTGTTGCCCCTCAGTTCTTTCAAAAAGAGGTTTGTGGGGTTGAAGCACTGTCATAGGTGTCAGACATAGACCAGTAAACAGAACCAAAATAGACAAAAACCTCGGCACCCATGAAGCGCACATTTTAATGCAGGGAGAACTTATAAACTTATAAATGTGTAAAATGCAGAGTTTATTAGAAGGCAAGACATGCCATAGAGGAAAAAAAAGCATGAATAGGAGTGGGGGTGGGGTGGGAAGGGGAAGGTGTTCCTGAGAAGGTGACTTCTGAGCAATGACCTTGAGCAAGTGACTGTGCAGACTTTTGGGGGCAGGGAAGGGGGCGGACAGGGAAGCAGTCTAGGCAGAAGGAACAGTGGCTACAAAGACAAGGACGGGGTCAGTGGGGCTGAGGTTGGAGGTGGGGAGTAAATGGAAGCAGGCAGAAAGTTGGAAGTAAGTTAACAGTGTCAACAGCAGGACAGTGTAGAGAAGAATTCTTGGCCTGGGATTCATGCATTCCGTAGGATGGATGGGCTGCAAAGGGCTCCCCATATTTTATGTCCACGTGTATGCCCTTCAGAAGGCCAAAACTATTGATCTGTAAAGGGAATGGCAAGACAGACAATGAAAGATAGATGGAAAAACTACACACACGAACACACACTGTAACCATCCATTGTTGTCATTTGGAGAAAAGCTAAAATTAGAGGTGGAGTCAATGCAATGAAAGGAGAAGCCCCAGAGAAAAGCCAGGTTCCTTGGAGCAGTTGGGAGTATGGGGTTTGCATCACAGCTCTTTTATGTACAGTTAGGCGACCTTTGCCACATTACATAATATGGCAGAGAATGCTGTGCTCCTCAATACCCGTGTGTCCGCTGTCTTCCCGGCCCACTGTTAGACTTCACTTTACTGGGGCTACTTAACCGAGTTCGGGCCAGTGGAATATGAGTGGGAGATATGTTTGTCACTTGGCCTCTAAAGCCATTGGTGGGACTCACCATGCTTTTTCGCATCCGTCCCCTACCAGATAGATGTAGATGATCCGGGGGAAGGAGCTTGGATTCCCAGCTTCATGGAGCACAGCCTCTGTGCTCCTGCTCCTAAACCTCATTGGCCAAGTTGGATTGTGACCCAAAAGGGAAATGGATCTTTATTGTGTTAAGCCCCTGAGATTTGGGCATCATTTGCTACAACAGTTAACATACCCTGACCAAATACATTTCATCTCTCTGAACTTCAGATTTCTCACTTTCAAAATGAGCATCATGATTCCTACCTCATAGATAAGTGATGAGAATTAAAGAAATACACCATATGCTTTTGTTGCCCATATTATTATAATTACCTTTAAAAACTGGTTTAAAATCCTGATAACGCAATTATTCCTGATATGTGTGCCTTCTAAATATTTTAATCAGTAGGCTGTGTAGACCATTGTCCTTTCTTGACGGTTTAAAAGACTTGGTAAAACTGTTGTATTTTTACAGATCATTATTTTATAATTTGGAAAATGGTCTTTGCTACCATGAAGGGCCCTCTGGTCACAGGAAAACCCTTACTGCAAGAGCAGTGAAGGTGGGCTCACTTGATGATTTTAGTTAGGGCCAACCTTGTTTCTAAAGTAGGATATACGACAAGTGTCTTATGAAAAAATACTTTGTTAAGAAAAAAATGGCCTCTTGGAGGTGGTGGTGGAGGTAATTGACCAGGTAGGTTTTTAGGTGCGTCCGTGGCCAAGTCTACTTTACCCTGAGCTGATCGCCCTTACATCAGCCCTGTCTCCCCTTCTTCAGTTCCTCCTCAGTCCACACAATCTGGCTTCTGCCCCCACCACTTCATGAAAACTTCTTTTGCAAAGGTCACTAATGATCTAATTGCTAACATCCAGTGATCTCTTTTTAGTTTTCTCTCCACTGTATTTCTTGCAGTTTTGACACGGTTGACCATTTTTTCCCCTTCACACCATCCCCTTTTGCTTTCAAGGTTTAATTTCTCTAATCTTTCTTATAGCTTTCTTCTGCCTCTCAGTCTTTGTCCCTGATGCCTTTTGCTGATGCTGAATGTGTGTGTTTCCTAGGATTCTCATTCTAACTCTCTTTGCTCTTCCTTGGTTGATCTGATGGATTAGATTAGGCTTTGACCACCAGCTTCACCAGTCTTCCTAGCCTGTCCTCTGTCCTGAGATCTGGACCAATATTTCTTTGCCTACTAGACATTTTCAACAGTGGGTCCCAAAACTGTCTCAACTTCAATATTTCCACACTGAACAGATTAAATATACAGTTTCCCCACCCCGGCCAAATTTTGCCCCACTATTTTTGTATCTTGTGGAAGGATTTCCCTTGTAGTTAACTTTGATTTTTTTTTATCTTGCTAATCATCTTCATTAATTTATTTGCTTTCAACATATATGCATTCAGTGCCTACCATGGCTAGGCTGAGTGCTGGGGCCAGGGGAAATAGCAGTGTACTAAGCAGACGCAATCCCTTTTGCCTGATTTCACTCTTATGACATATACACCGTCCCTTTGTCTACTGTCTGTATCTGTCGTGAATTCATCCCTTCCTTCCCATTTCTATTACCGTTTCCCTAACCTTCACTTAACCTTTATAATTCGGCATTTGGATTTTTGTCCTGAATTTCCTCTCTGGTCCATTCTCTACTACTTCTCTGCCAGAGCTGTCTTTACGAAAGAAAAGTATGATCATAATGCATTTTGCATAAACTCTTAGACATTACCCATTACTAGTGGGGTAAAGTCTAAATTTCTTAACTTGGCTTAGCAGCTCTTTCTCAATTTAATGCTCAACTACCTTTCTACTCATGTAATGAGTATGTACTGAGTATTATCGTAGGTGCTGAAATGGCAAAATAATGACAACAAAAAAACTTGCTCATAATCTATTGAGGGAGAAATTAATAAACATATAAGCAAATATATGTCAGATGTTCATAAGCATAATGAAGGAAAGTAAAATAGGACAGAGAGGGAGAAATGGAGCAACGTGTGTATATATGTGTGTGTAAAGTATTCTGGGTGAGTTGGTCCACGAAGGACTGTCTTTGATGAGGTAATATTTGGACAGAGATCTGAATGAAGTGATGTTAAGCCATGCAGCTATCTGGTGTCAGAGCACACCAGGAGAGTCCGTACTGTGGTCTCCAGTCTGCCACTGTCATCCTATGGCCAGTCGAGCCAAACTCTTCTCTGTAGAAGAAGTAAAGTTTGTCATACCTCCAAGTATTTGCACATCTAAAATTCCATCTACCTGGAATGCCTCCTCTTAATTAATTAATTAATCTATTTATTTATTTTAAGTATAGTTGATTTACAGTGTTTCAGGTGTACAGCAAAGTGATTCAGTTATTGTATATATATTCTTTTTCAGATTTTTTCAATTATAGGTTATTAAAATATATTGAATATAATTCCCTGTGTTATACAGTAGGTCCTTGTTGTTTATCTATTTTATGTATAGTAGTGTGTATCTTTTAAACCCAAACTCCCAATTTATCCCTCCCCTTCCTTTCCCCATTGGTAATCATAAGTTTATTTTCCATGTCATTCTTTTTATGGCTGAGTGGTATTCAATTCTGTGTGGGTAAGGGGGTGTACATATATATATATATATATATATATATATATATATATATACACCACATCTTGTTTATCCATTCATCTGTTGATGGACACTTAGGTTGCTTCCACATCTTGGCATTGTAAATAATGCTGCTGTGAACACTGAGATTCATTGTGGTTTTCATTTGCATTTTCCTGATGGTTAGTGATGTTGAGCACTTTTTCATATACGTGTTGGCCATCTGTATGTCTTTGGCTATTGAGTTGTATGAATTCTCTATATATTTTGAATATTAACTCCTTATTAGATATATGATTTGAAAATGTTTTCTCCCATTCTGCAGGTTGCCTTTTCATTTGTTGATTATTTCTTTTACTCTGCAGAATCTTTATGATTTGATGTAGTCCCAATTGTTTATTTTTGCTTTTGTTGCCTTTGCTTTTCATGTCCAATACAAAAAATCATTGCCAAGACCAGCATCAAGGAGCTTACCGCCTATGTTTTCTTCAAGGAGTTTTATGTTTCAGGTCTTACATTCAAGTCTTAAATCATTTCAAGTTAATTTTTGTGTATGGTGTAAGATAGTAGTCCAGTTTCATTCTTTTGCATGTGGCTGTCCCGTTTTTCCAACGTCATTTATTGAGAAGATTGTCTTTCCCTCATTTTATATTCTTGCCTACCTTGTTGTAAATTAAGTGACCATATATGCGTGGGTTTATTTCTGGGCTCTCTGTTTTGTTCCATTGATCTGTAGGTCTGTTTTCATGCAAATACAACACTGTTTTGATTCGTGTAGCTTTGTAATATAGTTTGAAATCAGGGAACATGATGCCTCCAGCATTGTTCTTCTTTCCCAAGATTGCACTGACTATTTGAGGTCTTCTGTTGCTCCTACAGTGACTTTGTAGAGCATTATTATTGCAAATAATAAGAATCAACCATATATTAAACTATATTAAAGGGAAAATATCATTAATGTTTATGCTTTTCAAAGAAAACTAAAATATTCTATGGAATCCAGTTTAGGAAATGATTCTACAAGAAAGCACCTATGAAAAACCTTAATTCGGTTGAGTTCCTCATTTTTTTTCTTTATGAGAAAATAGTTATGAGTGATTTTAAAATGCTTTTTATTATTCATGAAAGCTAAACCAGTTTTTGAGTTGAAACCCATCACTTCAGAGCCCATCAAATCAGAATTGTATACCAAAATATCTGCTCTGTCAGAAGAGAAACTAGTTTATGTTTTAATTTTCAACACACTTGAAAATTTTTTGAAGATTACAACACAGAATTACTCATTTCATTGAGGACCCATTTTTCTCTACACCAAACACATGTTTGACTTTGAGATAATCTGTTCATGTCATAGAAAAATGGATTTTATCCCAGAAAGCTTGAAATAACAGATATCATTGTGTGTGTTGACACCAACACTTTATATTAATTCTTAATCTTTGGTTTAATTATTAATTGTTGCTACAATTGATCTAGCAATCAATAATACATTTCTCACTTCTATGTTGGTTTAATTTAAAAGGAACAACTCTGAGACCAGAGATCTTCTTAGAGACAGAACTATGCAGTTTACTTTTGTTTTTTAATCAGTTGTATTTTATTTCCTTTTCCCTATCATAATGACCCTTCTGGGATCATTACTCACTGTGTTTATGTAATAGACACCTGAGGTGGTCTTTGAAAATAGGGGCTGTATTTTGCTTCTGGGAGTTCATGTACTTAATATCTGAAATTACAAGAAAAATTTTTGTTATGAGGTCTCTTTCTGTATTAAGTTTATATCTGAACAGTTAATAAGCAGGTATATTGAAATACTATGTAACCTAACTGCTCCTTTGAGACAGTAGAGTGTTGTGATTAAGGACATGGACTTTGGTTTTTGAGAAAAGCCTGGTCTTGAATCCCATTTGTCTGACATACTGTCTAAGTAACTTTGAGAAAGTGACAGTGTCTCTCAACCAGTCTCATTAAAATTGGCGTAATAATAGTACCTACCTCATAGAGTTGTTGTGAGTGTTTAAATGAGATGACAGAAGTGTCTAGAACAGTGGCTGGACCATAATTGGTACTTAATAGAGGTCTGTTATTATATTAATATTAAAGAAATATAAACAATGTACCGTACCAAGTTTGGTGTTTAAAATGAAATCAGCATCTGAAACAAACTTTACTCTGTGATGATCAAGAAAAAAAGAATGTTTACTTTGCAGAGCAACATAGATTTGCCCATTGTCATCAGACAATGGCATCCCATTAGTTCTGTTTTTAAACAGTTTCCAAACATACTGGATTGTGAAATCTCATTATGAAATCCCAGATAGGGCAATGTCTATTGGAGTTTTATTTATAATCAATCCCTTATAGAACATGATGTTTTTTAGAAACAAATTTGCAGACATAGTGAACAGTCTTATGGTTACCGGCAGAAAGGGGATGGGGAAGGATAAATTTGAGAGTTTGGGATTTGCGAATGTTAACCACTGTATAAAACTAGATAAAAAACCAAATTTCTTCTGTATAACACAGTGAACTATATTCAGTACCTTGTAATAACCTTTAATGAAAAAGAATGTGAAAACGAATAGATGTATATATATGCATGACTGGGACATTGTGCTGTTCACCAGAAATTGACACATTGTAAATGACTATACTTCAATTAAAAAAAAAATAATGTTTTTCACCAATGAGTTTTTAAACAAAGGAAAAAATATCTAAGACTCTGCCCCTTGCTTCAGGTGTCACCTTGTCTGTGAGACATGCTCTGGCAATGCCATCCAGAGTTGCAAACCCCACCCCACCTGGCACACGCCAACTTCCTTTCCTTCTTTGCTTTTTCACTTAGCACGGACCACCATCTGATAACTCTCTGTACTACATTTATTTATTTTCTCTATTGTTCATCTTCTAACGCTAGAATATAAACTCCATGGGGGCCAGGATAGTTGTCTATTTTGTTCCCTGCTCTATCTCCTGTGCTTAGAACACTGCCTGTCACATTGTAGTTGCCGAGGAAGTGTTTGTTGAACGAATAAGGAAATAGTTCTAGTTTTGAGAAATTCTTACATATATTTTGGCTGTTGTGGTACTGTCCTTCTCTTTGATATCTGTGCAGGAAGAGTAACTTAATTTTAGACCAAGGTCCTGCCTGATACTCTCAGTGTTTCATAGCAGGGTATGCAGCATATTAATACGTTTTTTGCTTTGCCGTTTATTAAGGGTTTATTCTGTACTGGGGATAGAAAATGAGTAGAATGTAGTCCCTTCTTATAGCGGAGGAGACCACACTGTGTACAGATAAATACGGTAACAGATGTATGTTATAACAAAGGCAACCATAGAAGACGCTCTTGGGCAGATATGGACGCTTCCAGAGGAGGTCGTATTGAACTCAGTCTTGAGTGAGTAATAGAAGTCAGGCCCCAGGAAAGAATGGCATTCTGGCAAGACTGAGCTGCACACTGGCCCTTTCTCCCAGTGCTCAGCTGTATTTACTTTGTTACCTTTTCCTTAAAACACTATTTTTTAGTGTCCACTGAATTCATGGAACTTTTTTCCAGGGTTCTCATAAACATTACCATGGTGTTTCTGTTAGACTTTATATAACAGGAAGGACTAATTAGAACATTTACTAACTTCTGTTTATACTCATTATGATCTAATGTGTGTTTTTGAATTAAAGAGTTTTTTTTTCTTGTAGTCATTGTGGTTTGAAGGTACACAGCCGAAAAATCTCTAACAGTTGAAGGATGCTGGTTTATTTGCATTTTTGTGTTTTGGACATAGAGAATTATTGCAGAGGTTATGAGTGTTTCTTAAAAAGTAACTTAGATATATTAAGTAATTCTTCAACATGCTTTTTGCCATTTTTAAACCCTTTTATTCTTCCAGTTTCGTATCTTCTGTAAGGTCACCACATTTACGCAAATCTTTATGCTGAGGACGATGAAAGTTCAGGCATCTCACAACAAATCAGTTGTGAAAAGCACCTTTATCTTCCCTTTCTCCTTTGAATAAATTATAAGCAAAGGGGATATTTGTCATGTCAGTGATCAGTTAGAATAACAATTAAGATGACTCTTGAAACAATCCATATTCTAGAAGGGAGAAAAACGCATCCTTGCCCTGCCTTGGCTTATAGGCTGTAATGCATCTGTATAGCTCCTGACCCAGATAATGTTTCAAAACAGGCTACTGTCCAGTGTTCATCCATCCACTCATCCCCTAACATCCTGAACACAGGAACTATTTATGTGCTGGAATTTCAAAGATGAATAAAACACATCTCCTACATTTTAGCTGTTCACTGTCTAGGTGTGGCTTTCTAGTGTTGAATAAGACCTCAAAACTTACTGCTAATTAAAGCGTAGCTGAATTTAACGGAACAACTTTTGAAAAATAGAATTGAATATTTGAAAGTGTATGTCACTCTTCTTTTTTATGGAGGTACTGGGGATTGAACCCAGGACCTTTTGCATGGTAAGCATGCGCTCTGCCACTAAGCTGTACCCTCCCCTGTATGTCACTCTGGAAATGAATAATATCTGGTGCTTCATTTCACACCCAGCATCAGAGGCAATGCATGGTGATGGATAGTGCTGAGTTGTTAAGGGCACGTGGAACTTTCTGCCTCTTACACTTACTAGTTGTATGATAGTAGGTATGTTAGTTAGCATCTTCTAGCCTCAGTTTCCTAGTTTTAAAATTGAGATAATTTCAAGTCACCTTTTTGGGTTGTTATGAAGATTAAATGAGATGACATATGTAAAATAGAGTTTGTTTCTGTCTCTTGCATTTTTTCCTGCTTTCGGTCGTATTTCTGCAATTTGTTAAATAAATTCATGTTTAAATTTATTAGCACTGTTTGAAAGTGTAATAACCCCTCCAGTTTGGCAGTACATTTAGGATATTCATTTTCAGGCTGGCAAGTTTGTGGTGGTTTCGTTGCTGCATTGTTTCTTACTGTTCCAAAGTGAAAGAACTTTAAAATATTTACTTGATCATCATGTGTGTCTCTTGGGACTAAGGACGTCAATAAATAAGACATCTAAGTGTAAAAGTGCAATAAGTTCTTGGCTCAAATTTCACCGTCATTCTTTTTGCTCCACTGTTAACCTATAAATAAAATACTGTCATTCTCTTTGATTCATTGGCAAACCTTTCAGAAATCCCTTTGAAATTCGGTCCTCAACAGATCTGTCAACTCATCCCCCTTGCTTCTGTCAGCTTGTTGAGACAACTTAAATGTCGCTTATGAATGTCTACATTTCAGCCACCAACTGAAATGTGAGGAGGGTGAAGCTGAGGACCCTCTTCGGCCTCATACAGTGGTGGCTGTTCATCCGTTATCATGGTTACCACCTGAGCACTTGCTGGTACCTGTTTCAGCAGCTCCCTCCTACTCTTTCCTATTTTCAGGCTGCTGTCTACATTTTACCAACTCATTGTCACCTCAGTTCCACCGGTGTGAGCTATTTCCATCCTTGATTTCTGTGCTCCTAAGTGAACCTTCCTATTTTTGTTTTTGAAGGCTCTAAATCCCCTGAACAATTCTAAACAATGTATAATATATTAAGCTTTAAATCTCATTCAATAGTAGGCTTTTTCCTTTTATTATGAGCCCACTTTCAGTATGATTCCTCTTCCCATTCTGGATCATAGCATATAATCCTCTTATAACCTTTTTTATTTTGAATATTGCAGATGGTGTTTGTAAATATTGTACAAATGGTTTTTATAAATAAATTCCTCAAAATTTAGTCTGTGATTTTAAGAAGCCAAGCCTCTAGCCTCCTTAAAATAAGCTTGAAGAAATTGCCTAGTAAAAATTCTTGTTCGTGTTGTTTGTGTCCTGTGTAACAGACTGCTGTGTTGGAAAGAAAACAGCTCAATTCTTTATTGGCCTACAGACTAAAAGAATATTGCTGTAGACTGAATGTTTGCATCCCTACAAAATTCATGTATTGACACCTAACCTTTGTAGTGATGGTATCTGGAGGTGGGACTTTGGGAGGTGTTTGGCGGTGAGGATGGAGCCCTCACAAACGGAGTTAGTGCCTTTATTGATGGGGCCCCAGAGAGGGCCCTTGCCCCTTCTGCTGTGTGAGGACACAGTGAAAAGACAGCTGTCTAGCAACCAGGAAACTGGCCCTCACCAGACACTGAATCTCCTGGCTCCTAGACCTTGAACTTCCTAGGCATCTGGAACTATGAGAAAGAAATTTCTGTTGTTTATAAGCCACCCAGTCTATGGTATTTTGTTATAGCAGCCCCCATGGACTAAGACAATTATTATACATCAAAAAGAATTCAGTGTGTCGTATGTCTGGATGTGTAATCTGTGCTTACATTGTCATTTATTTTCTATTACCTGTAATGGAAAACTTTCTGCGCTGTATTGTTGGACAATGACCTGAAGAAAGAAGACAAAAATCAATCTCCAACATAAAGCTGGAAGGTAAAAGGCGTAATATTTATATCAGTGGAGTGTTTTGTAAGAAAGCACTATCATTTTTTTATTGCCCATTTTCTAGGACTCTTACTACTGTTCATGTTTAGGTTAACAGTGACATTTGACTGTATTCTAACTCTGTTTCTATTTTCGGTGACTGTAGAGTGTTACCATATAATGTTGAGAATTTGATTATTTTATCATAAGTAATTTATGACCCTTTTCTAAGAATATGTATGCAATAGAATATTGGCTTAAAAATGTGCCATTCAGATGTGACAGTATAATTCATCCAAGGCAAGCAGCTAAAGAAATGTGTGTATGTGTGTGTTTTTCTTTTGGTGGTTTGTAACTGAGACTTTCATCCTATTAAAAGTTCCCAATGGGGCTTTTTCTTTCCCCGTAATGTTTATTCACACTCTTTTGGCGACACAGTTCAGACATTCTTGTTGGTGCTTTTAAGTTGCTTATATTTATAACTTTCCACTTGCCCATTTAATAAAATCTTTAACATACCCCTTGAGAAACAGTGATATATCAAAAGACTAAAAGATGCTTCATTAATTTGCCCATATTATGAATTTAACACTTTTTTTTTCCTGATGCTGTTTAGAACCAGCACTTTATTAATTCTTAAAACAATGATGTTGCAAACTTTAGAACAGAAATATATCGTTAGGGAAATTCTGTTGTCAAAGCCTTTGAAAACTTGCATGAAACTTTACTGTTGATTATTACTGGTGGCACTTGTCTCAATGTTGCAATGCTAAAGAAATAATAGTTATTTACCCAAGAAATTTTACAGAAAGGATTAATAATGTGTTCAGGTAAGGAATGACACGTACAGATTTCTGTATAGTACTCATCTGAATCAAACCTGAAATTGGAAAGTAATTTTTATCATTCTTGGCCCTGTCCTTGAACTTTTATCAGTTTAATGGAAATGTTAGGGTGAGTAAGGTCAGCCTATTTAGAAACTTCCCAAACTAGCTTCACATTGGGTTCAAGGCACTCATCTGCTTTTAAGCTAAAGAAAATAGAAGAGATGGCTGACCATCCAGGTTTATCTACTTTTATTGTTATCTACTTCTATTTCATCTAAATAGAATTACAATGAAAATATCTAGCTGGAAGTGGGCGGTAAGGGCAGCTTGTGGTGATTCAGTGATTTTCCTGATACCAGCCTTGCTTCCATCCTAATCCTCTCTCTACAGGTGAAATGATCTATTTCTTTCTTTCAAGGAGAAATATTTTCGGAAAAATACCTAGAAAAAGTAAAAAAGAAGCCTTAACAAATTCCCACTGTCCAGAATTAAACAGCATGACCATCTTGCCATCCTTGCTTCCAC
This sequence comes from Vicugna pacos, assembly GCF_048564905.1. Taxonomy (NCBI): domain Eukaryota; kingdom Metazoa; phylum Chordata; class Mammalia; order Artiodactyla; family Camelidae; genus Vicugna; species Vicugna pacos. Next base: position 20,567,760 of record NC_133000.1, on the reverse strand, counting down.
TTTTTAAATTTACTTAAACAAAATCACTGTACAGTTTTTGCAAAAAGAAATCCGATACATGTGATTGTAGAGAAAAAAAATAAGTGCAGTGTTAACCAAAGGGGAAAGGGGAGAGGAAGGGATAAATTAGGAGTTCGGGATTAGCAGATACAAACTACTATATATAAAATAGCTAAACAATAAGGTCCTACCGTATAGCACAGGGGAGTCCAGTCAGTATCCTGTAATAACCTATAATGAAAAAGAATATGAATATATGTATGTATAACTGAATCACTATGCTGTACCCTAGAAACTAACACAACAGTGTAGATCAGCTATGTGTCAGTAAAAAAATAAAGAAAATCTTAAAACTAAATGCAGTACAGTACTGTACCGGTGAGGTTTCAGTGCAGGGAACAAACCATTCTAGGTATTTTAAACAGAGAGCGATTTAATTCAGGGAATTGGGTCCTTACAAAATCCTGGAGAAGCTGGGAGAGTGAGAATCAGAGGCCACCACCATCCTGTACCTATTAAGTTGCCATCAGGGGTCAGAAGGCTGCTGCTTTTACCAGCAGCCCCGGTGCTGCTGCCACGGCTGTCTCCTGCTTATAAGTCGCTCAAGAATGGCTCACGGGTTTTTTTTTTTTTTTTCACTTTTTTGGGGTTTGAGAATATCTTTGTGTTGTCTTTTTACGTGAATAATTTGGCTGAGTATACTACCTTGAGTCCCATTTTTCCTTCCCTCCAAGTTTTGTTCCGTGGTCTTCAGCTTTTTTATTGTAGAAAAAAATCTGAGGACAGCCTGATTTCCTCGCATTGCTTTTTCTATCTAGAGGCCTGAATACTTCTTTCTCTATCCTTGACGTTAAATAATTCTATGTCTTAGTTTTCGCTCTACTCGAAGAGGAAAATTAAATTTCAGTTTAAACACTGCTATTTCGATTTCTTTCTCATCACCTACTGGTGTCTTTTTCCTTTATGCTTTTTGACATGGTGCCTTCCACACGATAGCTAGTGTTTTTCAGACCAGATGTAAGAGGATTGGGGAAGGCATGTAACTTTCCAGCTCCAGATCTGGTACCTTATGAGATGCTGAGTTTCCTCCCATACAGATGTTTGAGCACTTGTTGAATGGGATGGGTTTCTGTCCTTTGAGATAAAAGATCAGACCCGGTGACCACAAATTTCCCTTCCAGCTCTGATATTCCTCAATTAGTATTTTGTGACTTCCAAGGTCAGCCTGTAACTAGGCAATATTCTGGTGAAATCCTTTGCCAGTTATGTTTGACATAATGAAAATGAATGTACGATTTCTTGTTCTTGATAATCTTTTGACAACTAATTTCTGAATCAGCTCATCTGTTAGGAATCCGTCTCCAAGAGTTTTAGATTCTAGGAAGGCCACTACATTGATGACTGTAAATGTCAGGTCTGCAATATTAAGTTATAACAGAATCCTTTATGACAATTTTTTTCTTGCCCTGCATATTTTTCATATATCTTTATTGGTGAGGTAACTAAGAATTTGGCCCTGGCAGTAAGTCACAGAACCTCTGAATTTTTATGTTGCTTCAACCACGCAGTACTGGGAAGCAAAAACTTGTCTTCATCCCTCATTTACTGTCTCATATACATATTTTTAAAAACTACAGAAATTTAAAAAAATAATAGCTATGGTTTTGCCAAATGAATTTTCTAATTTTATCATTTTCTAATTTTTTTTAGCTGCTGTTGTACTAAGGAAATACTTTCTCTTCTCTCCATTTATTTTTAAATTTATTTTTTGGGTATATCAGTATAGACTTGTGAGTTACTATTTTTCTCAGTGGGCTATAAGCCATTATTATTTTATTTATTTCAATGGCCAAATTATCATAGATCATCCGGGGGGAAGCCTCTCAGGCCAGTTCCTCTGTGCTGATACATTACCATCAGTCTTAAGCACTTTTTTAACCTTCTGGCGTAACACAATAACCCAGGTTCATCTTATTTTTTTTCTCTTTCTAGCTTTGAAATAAGCCTTCTCCAAAGAGCCCTAGTGCCTTTAAACGGAGAGTAGTGTTTAGAAACCAAGATCTGAGCATTAGGTGGGCTCATTGCTATTGCAGTGGCCCTGTTCGCAGCCTCCCTTGCTGGCTGGGGCTACATACATATTTACATCTATATTTATTTCTGTAGCTATTTATACTGAAAACCACGATTTCACACTGGTACCCTTGATTTCAGTCCAATACCACAAGGTTGGTTTAAGTTTTCTCTCTTCTTGGACAGTGAGAAACCTGGCTCCCATTATCCTCAACATATGTACTTATCAGATCAATCCCCTTGGTTAGTAACTGGTCTCTACATGCTTTTATCCTTTCTCCCTCGTAGCTGCTGTCCTCACCCCATTCAAGCTCTAGCACCGCATGCTGGGCTGCACACCCTTCCTCCGCCCTCTCTCTGGGCTCCGATGCTCCCCGCAGGGCTGTGCAGAGATAGACCTTCATTACCTGGCCCTGCCTCCTACACCTCACCCTTGCCTGCCTTGCTTAGCCCCACCTAATGAGCTATTGGCCTGAGTTATTTCCTTATAGAAGGAAAGGAAAACATATTATATTTTTACTGGTAGCAATAACAGTACATAGCAAAACTACTTTTTTGAAATGTTCTTCTAGACCTTCTAACTATTTTTAGTGACCTTCTTTGTGTTCTTAGGATTTTCAGATTCCTTAATATTTTTTCCTGTGCTGTTTTCCTTATTATCCCAAATTAGCCATTAGTTTCTATTTTATTATTATAGGTTCTCCCCTCTACCCCAGTGTTAGTACATTTTAGAGGCAGAGTTCTAATTTTTTAAACTTTAGTTTATGGTAGTGTTTTTTATTTGATGCTTGTCCTGTAGTCAAATTAATGTGTGTGAAATAATGCTAGCTTGTTCCAAGTAGTCACATTAATATTTTCAAGTCCTGTTTACCAGTCTCTAGAATGCTGTTTGTTTAATTTATTAAGAGAAGGGCATTCCGTGTTGATATCTCTCAGAGGGGGGTAGGTTTCTCTCCCATAGGCATCAGTAATGCTCCACATTTCTCTTTACAATTGTATTGTCAATTTATATTTGTTTTCCCAGACTTTGCCCCAGACTAGAGCCAATAGACTTTGCTTTAAATATTCCTGGTGCTCAGCATAGGGCTTGCTGAAATTCTTTTGAAATGCACTGAAGAGTGTGAAAATGAGAAATCAGTTCTAGATCTGTGATAATGGAGAGTTGACAGGATTTACGCCAGAGGCTCTGATGCCCAAACTCTTTTCCTATTTTTGGTCTAGGGAAAAAGGCCTAGAAATTTCAGCTTTAACTAGAGCAATACTAGTAATTTTCTTGAAAGTATGTAGTGCATCAGGACTGACTCTCGTCCTGTAAAAACGTAACTATAAAATCATGGCAATTTGATTAAGTTAATTTAAACAAGGATCTTTAAAGATGGTACTCTTAGTAAATATACTGCCAGTTGTCAGCATTTTAAAATGTTTGAGAAGCAAAAAAAAAAAAATTTGCATTTTGCTTGGAGGACCTTGGATGGGGAGAGATATCAAAGAGGGCAGTGAAACCAGTATGTCCCAGTGTGACACTGGGCGGTCACTGAAACTATTTTTTCCATTTGTAACATAGTGGCGTGACGCTCTCTATTTCTGTTTCATTCAGCTGTGAGACTCAAATGGAGAAACGGTAAAAACCATAAAGAGTTAAACAAATGCGAGGTTGGTTTTAGAATCATTCGAGAATGCAGGAAGTACAGTCATCCCTGGGTATCAGAAGGATTGATTCCAGTCCCTCCCCATACCCAGATCCATGGGTGCTCAAATCCCTTATGTAAAATGGCATAGTACAGTTGGTCCTCCGTATCCACAGGTTTGGCATCCTCAGATGGAGAGGGCGGGGGACCGTCCTGGATGTTCCTCGGATGCCAGCCCGGCAGGGGGCGCTCTGCAGGAGGAAGCTGGGAGCCGTGCTGACGGCCCCAGGGACTCACCAGAGGTCGGGAGGGGTGGTTAACCCAACTGGATAAGGGGAGGGATAGGGCCCGGCCCTCACCCTCATAGGCTGCTCTGTGATGTCTAAGGCTTCACTGTCCAACTGGGTTGGGAATCCATGGCTGATTCCCCTTCTCTTTGGTGACCCCTTTTCCTGTCCTCCTCTTGCTGCCGGGAACTCAGTCCTGAGCTAGGACAGACCACTTTCTCTGTCTTTAAAAGCGCAAAAGAAATACTGAAAATGAAACTCACCCCCCAACATCAATCTGTCCATCCATCCATCCCAGAAACCAACATATTTTCTCAGTAATTTTAGAAAGTAAGAAATAAAAGTGGACTCGGTGATATATGCATTTTAAGAAGCGGGAGGCACTTGGAGAGGAGCAGTCTGAGCATTCCAAGCAGAAGCAATGACCACATCAGAGGAGCAAATATGAGCGCAGATTAAGGTAAATAGTTGAATAATAGAAACTGGTAACCAAACTTTAATAACAATCTTTATGTAATGATACAATAACTCCTAGTCATTGATATTTATGTAAATATATTCAATGTTTACTATAAAGAATATAGACATTTGTACATGGGTGTACTTGATACGTTTATAAATATTTGCACCACAAAGTGATCTAAGACAAAATTTTTTTGAATTGTTCATTCACAGGTATCTCTTGGAAGTTCTTTGCTGTTCATCTTTTTGCGTTCAAAACAGAAATAGTACAATCTGTTCTTTTTGTCTTTGCTACTACATTGTAGGAAATGATCCCATCTGCTGTTCAGCGTTGTATATGAGTGCTTGTGTGTTTTTAGTTTAGGTGTAAATATTTAAAACTACCAGGATTTTTTCAGGAAGTGATTCACAATAGCCTCATTCATCTTATAGAGTTTTACTATTTTAAAAAAATTGATAGTAAGGTTAACTTTATGTAAATATAGTAAAGTGTGGTTACCTTAGTGTAGTTAAGCTTTAGCTCAGTAGAGCACTGCCTGTATCCTTTTCATTCTGAGCAAATATTAAAATAACCTCTGTGGTTCTATTTGATGCAACCAATATAGGCTTAAACTACAGTTTTACAATTAACAATGCCCTGTGTGGTCTGTCGAGGAGTAGCTAAGGATTAGATTACCCCCCTCCCAGATTAATAGCTTAAACATGCTAGATTTCTGTTTCCTGCAATATACCTGTAATAATCTGGGTTGTCAGTGTTCTGGCAAAATGACAAGGACTTTATAACTGCCTAGGTTCTGAGCGTAACAGAGAAGTATAGCGAATTTGGAAAAACAGATGGTAGTGGTCCAATTAATCCTGCTTTATTAACCCAGTGAAAATTTTCATAATGCACATTCTTTGTTAGTATAAAATAACCTTTAATCCCATAAGTGGATATTGCGTCTGCACTCGGGATTTCTGTTTACTGTTTTTGCTCATGGTACTTTATGTTGCTATTTTTACCCCTGCTTTGAAATATCCAGCAGCTCATCCATTTTGAACTGCTAATCAATCCACTTTATGAGTTGAGGATATGATGCAACATAAGGAAAAAGGCAAATTGACATTATATTAATATAAAACGATAAGATGAAACGATAAAAATGTTAGCTGAGATATACTGGATCACTCACTAAATAATAGGTGTGGTGTACTGACCAACGCTGTCTTTATAGGGCATGGAGAACCTCTGAGAATATACTAACTGTAAATCATGATATCACATTTCGTATTTGTAAAATGTGTGTGAGCAAAGTAGTTTCAAGGATTCTCTTCTCATCTCATCCTCCCTGACCCCTCCGCGAAATAGTGGCCATCCTGCTTCTATAAACTGCCCAGGATGGTCATGGCTCCGTGGATACACCTGGAGATAATTGATCTAAGGGGGAAAGTACAGTGATCGAGATCTGGGTTTGCAGCAATAGGTGGTTTGGAAGCTCTGATAGTTCTCAAAATAGAAGCAATGAGGCTGCTGTGAGACAGCAGACATACATCCTGAAATGTTAAAATAAATGATCAAAGATGGTAGTTTTGCATCAGAGCTTGTCTTTTATGTGGATGGAATGGATTGTTTGGGGAAAAAATGTAACGTAGACCAAAGAAATAACAAAGCCAGGATTTAAGACTCTGAAACATAGTCTTATGCCTTTTTTTTTTTTTGAGGCTAGTGTAGGCAAGAATTTTTAAATTAAAATAATGACTTATTTTAATTTCTTTGAACTCTTGGAAAATCCAGGTATATTTAAAGTCCATACTCTGAGTTCTTTCTTTCCTCTTTGAATTTCTGTAACACTTAAGAAGTACCTTTCCAAAGATATTTACTACATAGTGATGTATGCATATGATGTCTGTATTTTTATCTCACATGTTATTAGATGTTAATTTTCTTATAAGAGTAGTAAGAACAGGGATCTTTCATGCATCTTTGTATCAACCTGGATCCCTAAAGCATTACCTTAGAGATAATCAGATATTCAGCAAGTGTCTATTAATGAATGAATAAGTGGGCCAGTCTCCCTCGTCATTTCTCTTATTTCGCAGCTTCTCCAATATTGAAATATAAAGACAGGCCTGAAAACTACAGCTTTATTGTTATACAGTCAACCAGAAGATTATTTTTTTTATCCGCTGAATAAAAAGTTCCTCCATTGTTTATCCTACCAACTTTAATTTTTTCTCGAGCAAACAGCAGTTTGTTGTAGTATGTTCCTTTAAAATTGACTTGCTACGAATAGATTTTTAGAGAAATAGAAAAATGCTATCTCTGTAAATACAAGAAGAAGTATTTAAAAATAATTTAGAGGAGTCTTTAAAGATGTTGTAAACAGATACACCATTCACAACCACAGTACGGGAGAAGATGAACATTTTCAGAAAGAAGTTCCATCTACATTGCTGAATTTAACATATATGCATTAGGCAAAAAACCCAGGGTCAAGAGCTTAATATCCGTTTCATAGAGTCTCCTAGGGAAAATATGAGATGTACAGATTCAGTAAATTAAGGTCACTTGACTCAGCCGCTTCGCTCACATTCAGGAAAGGCTTCAGGAGGGTTACACTGGTTTATAATCTTCTCCGTCTCCCCACATTTCCACTTGTGGGTCACCGTGCTGCAAAATGCTGTTGTTACACTTTTTTTTTTTTCTGATTAGCATCTGCTTCTTTCTGCTCCTCTCACCCGGCAGTGTGCTGTAGTGGGAAGACAGTGGGCCTGTTATTGAATTCTGTCACTTAACTCTTTGGGCAAGTCCCTTAAGCCTTTGGAGCTTCGTTTTGCTCATCTGTAAAATGGGCTAATAATCCTAGGCCAGTAAGGTAAGGTACAGGAAGGCACCTAAAACACGCAGTAAGAAGTCAGTAAATGTCTTTCTTCAATCATAATTACAAATTAATGTTTTAAGGTGAAAAAGCATTGGAGTTGAAATTTTGGCTTCTCCATTTATCAATTGTTTGATCTCAGGCAGGTGACTTCATGCCTCTGAACTGAATAATATTATCTGCCTCACAAAGAATAGTAACAACCTTATAAAGTTTAAGAATTAAAGGCACTATGTAGAAAGCATTCAGTGAACTTTAATTATTATAAAATGATTTTAAAAGTAGTTATATACACAAAACTCTACTCAAAATGGATTAAAGACTGGAATGTAAGATCTGAAACCATAAAACTCATGGAAGAAAACATAGTTGGGAAGCTCTTTTGACATTGATCTTGCCTATAATTTTTTGTATTTGACACTGAAAGCGAAGACAACAAGAGCAAGAATCAATGTGTGGGACCACAGCAAACTGAAAAGCTTCTTCCAGCAAAGGAAACTGTCGAGAAGATGAGAAGGCAGCTTACCAAATGGGAGAAAATACAAATCATATATCAGATAAGGGGTTGACGTCCAAAATGTATAAAGAACTTACACAACTCAATAGGAAAACAAACAATCCAATTAAAAAATGGACAAAGCAACTGAATAGACATCTTCCCAAAGAATATATACAAATGGCCAACAGGTACATGAATAGGTACTCAGTATCACTAATCATCAGGTAAAAATCAAATCAAAACCACAATGAGATACCACCTCATATCTGTTAGACAGGCTATTATCAAAAAGATGAGGTAAGTGTTGCTGAAGATATGGAGAAATTGGAATTCTTGTGCACTGATGGTTAGAGTGTAACATGGTGCAGACACTATGGGAAACAATATTGTGGTTCCTCAAAAAATTAAAAATAGAGTTTTACTGTATGATCCAGTAATTCCACTTTGGGGTATATACCCCAAGGAATTGAAAGCAAGGTCTCAAAAAGATATTTGTACACCCATGTTCATAGCAGAATTATTCACAGTAACCAAAAGATGGAAACATTCCAAATGTAATCCACTGATGAACATATAATCAAAATGTGGTATATATTATATATATACAATGGACTATTATTCAGCCATAATAAGAAAGGAAATTCTGACACATGTTACGACATGAATAAACCTTGAGGACATATGTCAGGTGAACTAAGACACTCACAAAAAGACAAATACTATATGATTCCACTTACAGGAGCTACTGACAGTCGTTAAATTCCTAAAGACAGGAAGCAGAGCCATGGTTGCTAGAAACAGGAATGGGGAGTTGTTTAACGGATATAGTTTATGTTTTGCAAGATGTAAAGGATTCTGGAGATTGGTTGCACAACAGTGTAAGTGTAGTGACCATTAATGATTGGTACACTTAACAATTGTTAAGATGGTCAATTTTGTGTTATGTGTATTTTACCACCATTTTTTTTTTAAGAAGAGTTTACAGAAACTATACAAAGGTGTTTGTTAAAATCGTTCTCAATGACAATTGATCAGATTTGGTTACACATCTAGATTTTAACAAACTTTAAAAAGCAAACTTTGACTCACTTGTAATACAATATTCATCTTTAAATATATGTATTTCTTTTCAATCATAAATTAGAATTGGGTTTGCAGAAAACGGAATTTAATGTGGGTCTGTAAAAGTCAGCACAAAGTTCACCGAGATTTTGCCTGGTGTCTGTGTAGTGAGGCTTTGTTAGAATTTTCATGCTTCATCAACGGTTTTTATTTTTTCCATTTCTCAGACTGTGTAATGAAATGACTGTTAGCAGTTGGGTAGAGTTAACAAGCAAGTATTTAAAAGTATATCACTTAAGAATTTTATTTTAAAAAGGAGATTTAAATTTATACAAATTGATGCCGCATTTCAGGTTGAGAATTAATTGTTTACGCAAAGCCCACGTGTTGTTTTGCATATGAATTCACAGATTCCTACATCTGTATCTTGCAGGATGTATCTCTATATATCATCTGTATCTCGCAGGGGATTTTATGTACGTATTATATCACTACCACTCATTGTTTCATTCATTTTAGTACCTGTGTTTTAAAACAAAGCCCATAGAAAGGTAGCAGAAAGCAGTTGGGTAGTGTGAAGTGTGTCAGTTGGTTCCTTGGTTAGAAAAGCCTTTGAAACAGGCAGCAAAACTGACAGGGAGCAGGAGGTCACTGAACCATAGGCAGGGGGCGTGGAGGGACAAGTGGGATCTCCTAAGACTTTACCTGCTTCACAATTTGTTTTCTTTTTTGATGTGGAAGATACTGCTGTTACTCTGTCACATGCAACAGGTGCTCAATAAATGTTGACTACTTTTAGTTCACGTATAATACCTACTGGAAGAACAAATTAAATGTCGGAGTCAGGAAGTGTACTTTTCAAAGTGTTCACCAGCTTTTTAAACTTGAGTTATCATACACTGATGATAAATAATTTTTATTCCCTCCAATTTTCTTCTGTATTCTCTCACCTTCAGAGGTAAACTAAAGAAGCCTCTTCTTTCTAGTTTTCTTAAAATTTAAAATTTTACTATGTCTCTGAGCATCCCTGTATGAATGTATGTATTTATCTTTGCGCTTCCTGCTTTAAAACAGTATTTGCTTTGTTATCTATGGATAACCGTGAACTTAATATTGTCATAACTAACACAATTTAATTACGGTTATAACTTGGTTGATTTCACTCATTGTCAGTATTCTGGTTTTAAAACATTGTGTTTGATTTACCCAAATCTCTATCTAAATTTGGAGAGCAGTGCACTTGTAAATATCTGTTTATTTAGAAATTATATGATTTGTATGTTGTTTGTTATTTTCTTAGGAGCTGAAGCTTTGATGAATAATTCTGTTTTGACTTGTGTGAATTCAGTAGTTTTAGGTCATGACAGGTAATTTTGGAGAGACTTCAAATTCAATTCAGATCCCATTTATGGGGTATGCTTTCCACAATCACTCCAGGCTTGCTTAATCTATCCCATCAGTGAATTTCAGTAACTTTTATTTAATAATGTAATACATTGTGCATTCTGCTGTGCTTAGTGGGATTTGCAAAGATGAGTAAAATTGCTGCCTTTATTAAATGAAAATTAACTGAGGACACTTTTGAGGTGGAGTGTCATTTGAGGTGGAGTAGGGGGAAGCACATGAGAAAGGAGAACGTGCAAAGATCATGCAGAGACTGAGGATGCGCCAGAGCACATGGGAGGAGATGGTCCTGGGCAGGTGGGTTTCCATTGTCTGAGGGTGATTCTGTTTCCCTGTCACACTAAATTGATGGCTTGGCTAGGTTTAAAATTCTAGTTTGGAAATTATTTCTCCCTCAGAACGTTGAAGGCATTGCTCTACTATCATCTGGTTTCCAGAACAGAGAAAGTCTTGTGCAATCTGGACTTTTGATGCTTTTCCCCGTTTATGTTGCTTTCCCCCTTCTCTTGGGAAGCTTACAGGATCTTCTTTTTTCCTCGGGAATCTCAAACTTCACAGCAATAGTTGCGTGGGTTTATTTTCATCTATCATGTGGGCTGTTGTGTATGCCCTTTTGCTCTTCAGTTCTAGGGAACTGGCTCGAATTATCTCTTCCGTTCTGTTTTCTCGGAATCATTAGGTAAATGTTGGACCGTCTCCACTCATCATCTCATTTTCCTGTTCCCCTTACCTCCCCCATTTTCCATCTTTCTTGGGATTCTTTTCTGCTTTCTGGGAGAATTTCTCAACTTTATTTTCCAACTCTTTTATTGCATTTTTCATTTCTTTAGCTAGACACATATAAACACACATATGAATATGTATGTATGTGTATGTGTGTATGTGTATTTGTATGACGTGGGGGAGAGTGACAGAGAACAAACAGAAGCATCCTTGAAGCTGAGTGGACTGTGTGTGTGTGCAGGGGGGTGGGGCTTGTTATTATATCATTAGATTGGCTGTTTTGTTGGGGGCCTCTGATATCACCGTCTTTCAGTCTTTTCTCTTCACTTTGTCGGATCCCCCAGAGAAGACTCTTCCAATGGAAAGTTGTAGTCCTGGCTGCCAGCATCAGTTGAGGAGAGAGCCTTGGGGAGCTCTCCAATAATTAAATTGATATTTGAGTGCATATATGTGTTAGTCTATATGAGCTATTCTTTTTTTTTTAAATAGTTTTATTTTTTTAATGGAGGTACTGGGGATTGAACCCAGGACCTTGTGCATACTAAGCACACACTACTACTGAGCTATACCCTTCCCCCCTTATATGAGCTATTCTTAAGCTAAAGGCAGTATTTCAGAGCTACTGTTAATTGAGAAAAGTAATTTTAAATGTGAAAGGGCGTAGCCCTGGAGTATACTGAAGGGCTCAGGGATTTAGCAAAAACTTTTCTTGTTGGAAAAACGACAGATTCACAGGGAACACGATTAAATGCTGAATTTTATATTACACTTAGTGCTGTAAAAGGTCGGAGTAGAAAGAAATTTATCTGGGCCAAGATAACAAAAGGATGCTTCAGCTCTGCTTGGATATCCTCTTGTCACAAATGTGTGTTTCAAACTGACCTCAAAAAACAGAACAAAACAAAAAACCTGAGCTCTTCATCATCTCATCCACTCTGATCCACAGAAGGTTTGTGAGTAATTGTAAAGGTACCCAGTTCACCAGCTCTTCCCAGGCTCATTCCAACCCACAACCTCCCCATTAAGAACTTGTCCTGCATCTGCTTGAACATCACAGTGCTTGGGCAACTCACTAGTGTCTCTCCTTTTGGTAATGGTGGTACCAGTTTTCCCATTCTCTTCTCTTCTCTCCGTCCCACATGACCAAGTCTTGCTGGTTCTTCCTTTGCAATATGTCTCCAGTTTGTCCATTCAATTCCAGCATCTCAACATGTTTATTCAAGTACCTTTTATGTGCCAGGGAGCGTGCAAAATGTTGGGGTTGAACAAGGGCCATCAAGGAGCCTGGACCCCTTCATGGATGCAGAGATGTGAACCTTGACAATATTAGGGCAGAGGTGGGATGTGGTAGGAAAGTGTTTTACTTAGGCTCCTGTTGGCAGCATGGAGGGTTGGTGTTGAACCCACTGGGGCAGGAGGCCTGAAACAGGAGAGGGCGTTTGGGTGTAGTTTAGCGTTGCTGGCGGGGCTAAGGCTGTTTTCACTGCAGGTGAAGCAGCTCAGGTAAGCAAGGGTGAAGGCTCAAAAGATATTGAATTCATTCATTCAACAAATATTTATTGAGCATCAACTGAGTGCCAGGCAACTGTTTCACAATTGGGTACAGGAGTGGAAAAACATATACAGATCATATATAAGTATAAATCATATGCAATCATATAAAAAGCACAAGTGTAATAAATGAATAGATTGTGCATTATGTTCGAAGGTGATAATTGCAATGGAAAACAAGAAAGCAGAGGGATGGGGATGGGGGTCTTGAACCCTCACCTGTGGCCGAGTGATTCTCACGCTGTATTCACAGAACCCCCGGGGCTGCACAGGTGCTTCAGGGGATCAATAAGCATTTGTTCTGAATTTATTTTTAATATGTTTAGAAACATTTCAAAAACAGTACTGAGAAACAGCATGGGCAAACAAATATGTATGAAGTTTTTACACATTAGATACTAATAAAGCATTAATTTGTGCCAACTACATAGTCATGTTTGGAAAAAGGCCTGAATTTCAAAACAGTGTTGTTTGTATTATACAATTTTTGTTTGTATCATAATACACAGTTTAACCCACTTAAACCTAAAGATGAATTTACTTTAATAGATCATCTCACTTACATAAGCATTGAGAAGCTACTGCTAAAATTATTTGAAAACCACCTGGTAGAACTCAGCATGCCTCCCTCTTGGATTATCAGAGTTGCCTTCCCCACCTTCAGACTTTCTCTTTTGATCTCTCTCGCATACGATCACCAAAGTTAATTTTCTTAACACAGTGAAGCTTGTAATTAAATGCTTAAAACTCAAAGCTTATTGTGGGGGAAAGCAAACCTTGATATTAGCTATAGCTCTGCCATAAAATGCTCTCTGACCTTAAGCAAATCTCTTGTTTCTCATCTGTAAGTACCTTCTTTGCTCTAAATTTTTACTTCCATGATTTTTCTCCTGAGCTGTCAGTAGTCTTTATGACCCATCTCTAGTTCACCCACCCAGTTTTCCCCTCCCGAATAATCCCTGCCCTTAGCCCATGCCCTAGTCTGTTCATTCTCTTTAGTCCTGTCCCCTGCTTCCCCAATGCACACCCCCTTGCTGATTAATTACTCTTTGAATATATTTATGTTTGTTTCCCCAGCCCAGACCAGCTTCTTTCGTTAGCCTGTTGGTTTAAATTATGCACATTCTTTGAAAATAGTCTCCTAGAACTAACAGTTAAAGAAAAGTTCCTGGAAGAATGTTGGGAGTACCAAATGATGCAGCATTGAGGTAGACTGAGAACTGGGGACAAGCCATTTGTTTTGTCCAGCCTGTGCTGCCCAGTACAGTAGCCACCAGCCATGTGTGGCTATTTTTAAATTAAAATCATTGAAAATTAAGTACAATTAAAAATGCAGTTTTTCATTCTCACTAGTAGATTTCAAGTGCTCAATGGCCATATGTGGCTTGTGGCCCCTGGGACAGTGCAGATACAGAACATTTCCATCATTGCAGGACGTTCTATTGGACAGCACTGGTCTAAAAGGTGACAGGTGATTTGAGAATTCTGTTTTAGGGACTTCTGGAGGAGAAACAGATTTGCAGGTGGTCAGAGGACATGCTTTAAAAATATTTTCCTTTTTACTTTTCTTTATTGAAGTGCAACCAGTTTATAATGTTGTGTCAATTTCTGGTATACAGCATAATGTTTCAGTCATACATATACATACATGTATTCCTTTTCATTATAGGTTATTGCAAGATATTGAATATAGCTCTCTGTGCTATACAGTATAAACTTGTTGTTTATCTATTTTGTATATAATAGTTAGTGTCTGCAAATCTTGACTTTCCAATTTATCCCTTCCTACCCCCTTTTCCTCACCTGGTAACCATAAGTTTGTTTTCTATGCCTGTGAGCCTGTTCCTGTTTTGTAAATGAGTTCATTTGTGTCTTTTTTTTTTTTTTTTAGATTCCACATATAAGTGATACCATGTGGTATTTTTCTTTCTCTTTCTGGCTTACTTCACTTAGAATGATGATCTACAGGTCCATCCATGTTGCTGCAAATGGCATTATTTGCACTATATATATATATATATATATATATATATATATATATATATATATGCTACAACTTCTTTATCCAGTCATCTGTCGATGACATTTAGGTTGTTTCCATGTCTTGGCTATTATAAATAGTGCTTCTGTGAACTTTGGTTTGCATGTATGTATCTTGTCAGATTAGAGTTCCAGAGGAAATGCTTGAAGAAAAAAACAGAAGTGATGAGCTTAGACATTTGGTACTAGAGGTTTGACAGTGGCAAGAGGGAGAGACATAGGGGAACAGGTAATGGCCAAGTGAAAAGAGGTGTGGGGAAAAAAGCTTGTGAAAACAGAAAGACTGGATCTGTTCTAGACATTGGAGGAAGAGTAAGTAGGAAGAGGTAGACATATTGGATGTTGGGATAAACAAGTGAAATAAGCTGTTGGCATAGATCTGACTCTTTCAATTTTGGGTGAAACCCCCAAAAGTTGGAAACAATAGGTGGCAATGATATCCACATTCCTAAGTAAGGTTTGTACCCCTTCCCCTGCCATCTTGACAGTGTGGTCAAGAGACCAAGACGGGATGAGAAGGCAGGAGGGAAAGGATGCTTCCATCTCACCTGAGTGAGGGGCTGGAAGAAGTCCACTTGGCTCTCCTGACATGATCTGTGTGGACACTGAACCTGGACTAGACGCAGTAGAGGGCAAATGCTGGAGCTCTGCCTGCCTGCCTGCCTGGCTTCGGAATGAGGAGAGGTGGCTACAGTGGGAGCCAGCTGTGCTTTCACTGATAACACGGCGGCAGAGTTTGTTTTCTGTGACCTTCGCAGTGCAGGCTGGAGGTGTGCCCACCCGTCAGATAGGAGGCGGGAGGGCGGGCAGGAATTCTTAGTGATCACCTGGGGGAGAAGCTTTGCTTGAGCCCAAGCTGCAGAAGGATGTTTCCAGAAGGAAAATCTCTACAGGACCTGTGAAGAGGCCCCTTTGAGGAGCCAGACACTGTGGCTAGTAAGCTGAAGGAAGGAGCTGATGGATTCAAGAGAAGGAGGCTTTCCATTCCCGGAACAGCCCAAAATGGGAAAGGGAGAAACGTAAACTTTGAATAGAGTTTGGAGTTGGGGCTGGACATTTTTACCAGATGAAATATAATGGGTTTCATGACTAAAGGTGAGCAGACAACTTTTAATTTTTGTGAATGACTGGAAAAGCTTTGGAGCAGATTTCATCCATAACAGGGAATGGACAGGCTGCTGACTGGATTCAAGGTGCAGGGGACCAAGAACACAGTTTCTGCTGCTTGGGCTCCACGGTTTGATGGTTTGATGGTTTGATGAGACTACTGAATGTTTAGAAAAGCTTTTATGAGATTGTGTTGAGAATTAATAAGAGGGTAGAGACCTGCTCACATCCCAGAGGCCTCCCTTCCTGATAACATCACATCAGGGATTAGGCTGCAGCATATAATTTGGAGAGGGAAATAAACATTCAGTACCTGGGAAACGGAGCATCACCAGGCACATTTTGAGGCATCACCATTGCAAGGACAGCGGAAGGTAGGAAAGAGGGAGTCAAAACCTAGGCCATGTGTCTCTAAGGGGATGACACTTAATTTGTACCCATCTCTTCTCCTGCTTCCCATTGGCCTAAACTTAGTCATGTGGCTGCATGCATGGGAGGCCAGGAAGTGGAGTTTGTAGCTGGAAGGCCAAGTACCAGCAGAAGGAAAGGATGGATTATTATAGTATATGATCCAGCAATCCCACTCCGGGGCATATATCCAGAGGGAACCTTAATTCAAAAAGACACCTGCCCCTCAATGTTCATAGCAGCATTATTTACAATAGCCAAGACATGGAAACAACCTAAATGTCCACTGACAGATGACTGGATAAAGAAGCTGTGGTATATTTGTACAATGGAATACTACTCAGCCATAAAAAATAACAATACAGTGCCATTTGCAGCAACATGGATGGACATGGAAATTGTTATTCTAAGTGAAGTAAGCCAGAAAGAGAAAGAAAAATACCATATGATATCACTTATATGTGGAATCTTAAAAAACAAAAAGACAAAAGAACTTATTTACAAATCAGAAACAGACTCACAGACATAGAAAACAAACTTATGGTTACCAGAGAGGGTAGGGAGTAGGAAGTGACAAATTGGGAGTTTGAGATTTGCAGATACTAACATATATAAAATACATAAAAAAACAAATTTCTTCTGTATAGCACAGGGAACTATATTCAATATCTTTTAGTAGCTTATGGTGGAAAAGAATATGAAAACAAATATATGTATGTTCCTATATGACTGAAACATTGTGCTGTGCACCAGAAATTGACACAACCTTGTAAACTGACTGTACTTCAATAAAAATACATTTTTAAAAGAAGGAATGAATTATGGTAGACCATTAGCTGTGTCTCTCATACAACAGTTTCTCTCTGCTCTACATGGGATTTTTCTATCCTGAGACTGTTTATTTGTTAAACAAATTTTTACTTGATGCCTAAGGCCAATAGTCGCCCGTCCTAACATTTCTGAGTTTAGCTACTTGCCATCCTTCTACCATAGGAACAACTGATGTTAGTGGTAAAGCAGTATTAGTAGCATCATTATGAAAAAATTTTTCTAAAGACGTTTTGTATAAAACAGAAACAGACTCATAGACATAGAATACAAACTTGTGGTTGCCAGGGGGGCGGGGGGTGGGAAGGGATAGACTGGGAGTTTGAAATTTGTGGATACTGACAGGTATATACAGAATAGATAAACAAGATTATACTGTATAGCATAGGGAAATATGTACAAGATCTTGTGGTAGCTCATGGTGAAAAAGAATGTGACAATGAATGTATGTATGTTCATGTGTAACTGAAAAATTGTGCTCTACACTGAAAATTGACACAACATTGTAAACTGACTATAACTCGATGAAATAAAATTTAAAAAAAAGACGCTTTGTATGCAAAAAAATACATGATCTTGGCCTTCTAAAGCAATTTGTATAGTTGGGTGTGTTTGTTATGTATGTGTAGTTTTAACCTTTTATAACCTAAGGTTATACATTTGATAAAAGAAAGCAGGCATCTTTTTGGAAGTGAGTGGTAAACTTTCTCCTTCTTATCCATTTGGACTTTGATTCTACTTTCCCAGTAGAAAACTATTCTTTGAATGGTCATATGCTATTGTCCTAAACTTTTATATTTACTTTTTTACATGCTATTTTCAGATTTTTTGGCTATACTTACAAACTAGTTTAGTAAGGTTTATAAATAGATGAGCAGATTATACATACTTCTTATATGCAAATAAATTAAAATGAAATTAGATGTTGTTAAAAATCCTTTCTAGAATCTTAATGATCTCCAATATACTGTCAGCTCCATGAAGGCAGGCATTTTTATCTGTTTTGTTTACTGCTCTATCTCCAGTGCTTAGAATTATTCCTGACATGTAGTAGACACTCATTATTTGTTAAAGGAATGAAAAGATATGTAAAATAAAATATATTTCATGTGTGAATCATCCGGCCTGACTTCAACTCTGCACTTAAGGAATCTGTATGTCTTAGGCATCTGAGTGAAGTAGGAAGTCTTTGGTTGCCTTACTTTCCAAGGAAAAAGCGCAGTGGGAATATGAGTCTTCCCTGGCTTTGTATAACCTCAGCAGATGAGCGGTATGTGTGCACAGAGAATTGTGTATCATAAAGGTAACACGTAATGTGATACGACCTAACATAGGCGTCAAGATGTAGGGACATGCGAATTGAAGGGAGGGAAAGGAAATGTTCCATTCCATCCCAACAGCAAAGACATCCACTTTTTTGAACACAGCTTTTCTCAAGTGGATTGGAGTTTGAGCAGGATAGCAAGAAATAAAAGAATCTGGATCCTAGAGTGACCTTTAGGGGTTAGAGAGAGAGGGTTAAATGGGTAACTTGCCCTGTTCTGTGATTTATTTTCTTCTTGTACTGTAATATTTTTTTTCTGAATTCATATGCCACTGACAATATTGAAAATGAGAGAGATAAGCTTCTTAGAGTAAACATAATCTTAGCACACTGCTCTCCCCTGCCAATCCATTACCTTTTACAAATAAGGCTCTGTGAGGACTGAGCACGTGGAATCGCAAACGAGTGAGCTCTCCTTGGGTGAGACATTTGGAAAGGAGGGTAGTTAAAAGTGAGTCAGCGAAGAGCACAGATCCTGGGGAAAGGCATTCTGGGCCTATGGAAAGACATTTGAATATAGGTCCCAAGGTAGGAGGCTGTGTGTTTTGTTCAGCCAATGGTGGCAGGTAGACCAGAATGCCAGCAACCTAAGCTGCAGGAACGGTGAGGCTCGCACCCTTGGTGGAGGGGGCTGCGAAGACAGTGAGGATACAGTCAAAGGCCTGAAATGCAGGGGCTTTGTTTTGTTCTGTGGTTTATTTATAAACCAAGATTTTGAGCAGGGAAGTGACAGTATGAGAGCTGTTGCTTATGGAAACAATTCAGGGGTGGGAGGAGGCATATAGAGAATTAATTAGAGGAGATTAGTTTATGTCCATATGATTTTCTCTTATGAGCAGTAGGGAAGTTTGGTTGGATTGTGATGTTCAGCCGAGGCCTTCCCAGTAAAGGCAGCATCCCTGAGAGCAGAGGAGCAGCTGCGAGGACAGGCCCTCGACAGGAGGGTTCCACTTCTTGGTTTTTGTTTTGGAGACCTTGAGTGTGGTGTCTCTCTGGGCTTGGGGACACTTAGTGTGCACCTGCTGGGGGAGCCAAGACAGAAAGGCCCTGGGGTCCCTCTTTGGGCTCACAGGCCCGGAGGACAAGCAGCATTTTGTTCATATTTTCTAGCAGGGTTTTCTGTGTTTTGTCATTTTGTTATTTCCAACCTTCGGTGAAGACTTGTTTGAGTGTTCTGTCTTGCCTCCACTTTATTGTGGGCTATTAAGAGTGGAGCTGTTTTCCACACTTGGGCCAGGCTTCAAGGGGGAGCAGTCATTTCCAAATGAAGGATGAGGGCCGGGCGCAGGCAGGCTGGCTGACTCAGCTCTCGTCTCCAGCAGGAGGTTCCTGCTCCAGGGCTGGCCCTCATTTCTTCATAGTAGGTCATGGTTAAAGTCTAGGTGAGAAATAACAGAGCTACCAGAATTGGGGCACCATTTTGTAGTAAGTTCATCTGTGTCATTTTTTACATTCCACATATAAGTGGTATCAGGGACACTCACAGACATAGAAAACAAATTTGTGGTTACCAAAGGGGAAAGTAGGGGGGGAGGGATAAATTAGGAGTTTGGGATTAGCAGATACAAACTGCTATATACAGAATAGATAGACAACAAGATCCAACTATATAACATGGATCTATATTCAGTAGCTTGTAATAATCCATAATGAAAAAGAATATATATGTGTAACTAAATCACTATGCTGTACACCAGAAACTAACACGACATTGCAAATCACCTATACTTCAGATTAAAATCTAAGTTTCCTGGATGAGACTAATATGTTTTCAATTTTTTATACAAAGACATATATCACGTGAAATAAAATGCACTTGTTGAATTTCAGGTGGTGATAGCATCTCCACGTGGTGGTTGTCAAGTAAGCAGTTGTCAATGGAGCTGCAGTGAAAAGCTGTGAATAAATGTAGAAATTTGTTCTAGGAGTTCTGAATATATTTAGAGGATGCAATTGGAGAATAAGTGTACCCAGAGAGAGTTGGCAGGTAGGAGCTGTTTGGAAATAGCCAAGGGACAGTGTTCTTGAAGAAGGAGGGGAAGCTCTTCAGTAAGGCTGAAGAAAAGGAAAGAGACAACACAAATACATTTTTTAAAAAGAAAGTTTAGAGGAAGTTTAAAGGAGAGGAAGGCATAGATTGTAACCTGGGACATAATCAAGAGCTGATACGAGTATTTAACTTTTTAAGAGCAGACATGCCGGGGGAAAGGAGGGATGGAGAGGGAACAGTT
Source organism: Vicugna pacos (assembly GCF_048564905.1). Lineage (NCBI taxonomy): Eukaryota > Metazoa > Chordata > Mammalia > Artiodactyla > Camelidae > Vicugna > Vicugna pacos. The sequence goes on along the minus strand of NC_133000.1, from coordinate 20,547,278 downwards.
AGAGATGGAAGGCAGAGGGAAGAGTTCAATTTAGTTTAACAAACAAATTGTTTAAGTACCGTTGAGGTGACGGGCGTGATGCTGGGTACCAGGGATACAGAGCTGAAGTAAACACGGTCCTGCCTTTGGGGAGTTGACTACCTTACAAGGGACAGGGGCAAGGATAACACAAGAACGACTGATCTGCTGAGCCCTGTGGGTTGGAAACTGTTGGAAATACTTTACCTGCAGTGATTCATTTAGTCCTCACAACACCCCTACATGTTAGTTACCATGGTTATTATTGTCTGCATTTCAAAGGACAGGAAACTCAGGCACGGAAAGGTTAGGTAATTTGCCCAACTAGTCAGCTTTATCAACTAGTCAGCTGTGGAGCCACGATTTGTCCCCAGACTGTAGCTCTGCACCCCGTGCGTCACGTGAACGGATTGATGCCCTGTGATGCAGAGAGGGGAGTGAGAACAATGTGCAGAAGTGGCTTAAAGGAGGGAAGAGGAGAGTTTTTCTGGCAGAGGATAGAGTAGGACCGGAGGATCTCAGGGGACGAGTAAGTGGATGACAGGGTAAAGGTGAATCCAGGTCAAGGAACACACTGTCATCCAAAGTATGGAAGCCCAGTTTGTATTGTATGTATGTATGTGTGTGTGTGTGTGTGTGTTACAATTTTAGCTAGTAATTTACACAGCCTTCATCTCTGACCTTTACTTTGCCTGTTCTAATCACAGAGGACAGTCACGTTTTATTTTATTCATTTCTTTCAGCAATTAAGGTGTTGTTTAAAAATCTACTAGAACTGAGTTATCCTTTTAGGGCTATCAGTCCTGCCAGTTGAAACCATCATTAGAGTGGAGTTTATGACTTTAAAAATAATATCTTTCTATCTGTCTGCCTGTCTGCCTGTCTGCCTGCCTGCCTGTCTGCCTGTCTGTCTGTCTATCTATCTATCTATCTATCTATCTATCTATCTATCTATCTATCTATCTATCTATCTATCTTTCTCACTATCTGTCTTCTAACCTACCCACCTGCTTACCTACCTACCTATCAGTGAATTCAGAGAACTGGCAGAAATCTAAGTGAGAATTTCCTGTGCAGTTGGGACCCAGATAATCTCTGAGGAAGAGCCAGTGAATTTCAGAAGCAGATGATTGAAGATACAATTGAAATTCCAGAAAATAGGCAGATATTTTGCACAGAATGGTTAGTAGCCCTTTCTGAGATGAGCATATGTGGTAAAGATAGGATTTGTGGTTAGATGTGGCCAGATCCTGAGGGTCACCCCATTTCCCGTCCCATCTGTGGCCATCTGGACCCTATGACCACTGACCCCGTTCCTGCCGTCTAGGATTGTGAACACGAGGGAGCAGTCTTGTGAGACCTGGGCATGAAGTGAAGCCGTTTGTTATGGACAGTAGTTCCTAGCTAAAAAGAATTAAAAATAACCGTAATGTTTCGTAGTTTATTTGAAGCCACATCAAAATGCCCCTGCATCAAAACAGTTGTATTATTTTGGCTGAAAGGGAAAGTGGTTACATCAGAATGTCCTGTGTAGGCAAAGAGATTATTCTTGGAAGTGAATAGAGGTGTTTGATAAAGGAAGTAGTGAACTCAGAATAAGAAGGGTAGATTTTTTTCTCCCTTTACAGCAGAGTGGTTATGTGCCACTCACGGATCTTGCCAGGCAAGGGTTGGTCTAACTCTGACAAAAGGCCATCTCTGTTCCCGGCTCAAAAAGAAAAGACTGGGCATTGAACGTAACACCACTACCACCGTGTGGTAATATGTTGTAGTTCAGGGTGTTTCAGGAAAAAAGTGTATCTGATGTGGATACAGCGTGGATGGTTTGTATCTTCTCCTTCAAGAGTCTTAATAGCAGTTTATAAAATCGTATGTTTTTCTCTTTAATATTAATCAGAAAAATACATTTAGGAACCCCTAAAGAAGAAACGTATTAAAAATGGAGAGAAAACTTAGTTTTAGGAATCAACAAATAAAACTTCATAAAATAACTGCAGTCTCAGGAAGGTAATTATATATATAGCTTTTCTCAAGAAAATTATAAACCAGTATAAGGGACAAAGTACTCCAGTGATCATTAGATGGCTTCTTGATATAGGGGGTAATTAGAATATGTTGGATAACAGTCCATTATTTTGCTTTAGAATGCATTAACTTATAAATAGAATACGGGGTGGGTATAGCTCAGTGTTAGAGCACATGCAGGAGGTCCTGGGTTCAATCCCCAGTACCTCCATTAAATAAATAAATAAACCTAATTACCTCCCCTCCCCCAAAAATTAGAAATAAAGAAATATAAATAGAATGCATTCTGAATATAAATAAGCCCAGATTAGAGTTTCTAGGATTTCAAACAAAATGATGAAGGTGGTTTGAATCTATGCAGAGGTTTCAGAACACTTCACTCGGCCTAGGGAGGCTGTGGCTTCTTCATTACGTCTCCCTATGCACACGTGGTCCCCATTTCTTGAGGACCTGCCCTGAGCACACCGCAGGGTTTGTGCAGGCTGTAGCATGGCTGGCTTGTATTTGACAGATTGAAGTTTTTCCTTTTTTGGACAAGGAGGAGGTTCTCAGAGTTGGGGTGGAAAGCCGTCTCTGCCACTGGGTTGAACACAGCAGGATGAAAAACTTCAGAGCCCTGTACAGACCCTTTTTAGAGTTTTGTGCTTCACTTGACTTATCAACCTCTTGTGTGCACAGTACCAGAGGGTGTATGCTGGCAGTGTAGGATGGATGACTGGACTACCCTCTCCTCCCAACCTGTACATCCCAGACTACCTGAGTACAGGTGTGTGTGCGTGTGTGAATACGTGGCTTATATGCTTATGTTTGTCACGTGTAAGGCTCAACATGATACTGACCCAGGTCCTTGGACTCTGTAATCAATAGAAGTTTTTGAGGCCAGATGAGGAACTCAGGCAAAGCTTTATTGGGCCTCCATTAAGGAGCGAAAACAAGTAACAGGTGCCCTTGCCCCTCCCTGACAGGGGATGAGCTGGATCCTTAAATGGGGTGAGGGTGGGGGCGGACTGGTAGGTTGGCCAGAGGGTGGCTTATGTAGTCTTCCCACCCCTTTGTGGCTCTGTGTGTGGCGAATCATGCACAGTCCCCGCTTTTGCTCCTGGCACCTCAGAAGTGGCAGCTGGGTTTTGGCCCTCTTGTATCTTATTGTTCATAATTTGCCCCGGCTGCAACTGCACATGCATGCGATTATTTTTAGTCCCTTGTAGTTTCTTTGTATTTTGTTGCTCAGAGATGTTTGTCCAGGTTCAAGCACTGCAGTAAAGGATCCCGGGTCCCAGCCTATCTCAAACAATTACTTCTGGAAAATTTTTTTAAAAATACAGTATTTGTATTTTTTTCTGAGGATACAGACAAACAAAACGATTTCACAAACTTCTAGAATATTAAATGCCAAGATTTTATTGCATGAATATGAAATATCACTATATTAAATGCAGATCACCATTTTGCCTCAGTTTTTGAACTGTATTTCACAGAGCTGTCGATTCCTCAGAGGTGGTCCAGAATGGGGAGACTGAGCTGGTCAGGTTCTCAATCACCTATTCAAAGCACAGAGTCTTATATCCTGATACACAAAATTGCTTGGGGACACCTGCTTCAAGTGGCAGTTAAAAAAAGGGAAATGTTTGTAATGTTGTCAGTAACAAAGGGCCTGCATCACCTTATTGTGTTAACATTAAATACTGGTTCTGGAAACACCCTATGTCCACTCTTCTATCAGCTGGGATCTCCCTCTCGGGCTCCTGACTGAAACAGCCCCTGCACCGTTCCCACTGCGGTTCCTCTGCCAGCATTCATTGTCCTGGCGAGGTCGGGCGGGTGCCAACCTGAGTTTGGGGTGCTGGTGCAGGCTGGTGACATTATTGGGGAAGCCGGTGGGATAAGCGGGCTCCCCTCCTCCAGCCACCCCTCCCCCTATTTCCCATCACATGGTCGTGTCCAGTGCAGATCCCCACCTGTCATCCCCTCACCCAGAGGTCTGATTCTAGTCTTCTTCTGCAAACGAAATTTTTTTCTCTGAAAGAGAGTTAAGTACAGTCTGCTTTCTTGTGGGCAGCTGGCTTTCCAGAGGAGGAAGGGAAGAGCTTGAATGAGCATGCTCAGTTATTAGCCCCAAATGACACCCCCACCTCCATTGGAGCAGAGCCAGTGAGGGTGGGGAGAGGGCAGGAGTGGCCTATTAATGGGTCTCCATACACAGAGAGAGAAACATTTTGAATATAGAGATGCCATACTTCCTGTGCCCTACTTGAGACCTATTGAATCGAAAGCTCTCAGATGAACTGAAGCTGTTCATGTCTATGAAGTTTTCTCTGTGATTCAGATAATCAGCCACATTTTGGAACAACTGGTGTGTTTGATAGAGCCTAATATGATGTGTGTATACTTATTTTAATAAAGAAGCTTACATTTATTTTTAAGAAAGGAGGAAATTCATGGTGGGACAAAATTCCAAAGGAGAAAGAAGGAAACAGGACACAAAGCCAAAAGGGTCTGGAATCAAGAGGGACTGAGGGAAATTTTGGAGGCTGATAGAAAACCAAGCTTTTAAGCAATTTAATACGTGACTGATAGAAGAGGTTGCCAGACTGAATGAGAATGAGATCAAATGGCTTAACTTCCAAAGTCATGACAGGTGCAGGCATCATTCAGTGTAGGTTCTGGCATGTTTGCGGAGAAAAATAGTTCTTGTTTTAGAATCTTGCAAAAAAATGGCTAGAAGAGCTAATAAAAGAAGAAAATGATGTTATAATGGAAGACACATGCATTAAGGTGCAAACTTGTGATGAAGATAAACTTTAATTTTAGAGATATGGAGTAGAATTCAGATCTGCGTGGTTTGTGTTTGACCTTTCTAGCCAAATTACGTAAATTCAACAGCTGGACAAAATATGGAAGGACAGAAAATTGATTGCAAATAATCATTGGTTTATACATTCTATAGATATACCTGCCTGGAGACCACCCAAATGTAGTAGTAAGGGATGGGATGGATGGCCTCCCTTAATAATGATGAAATGGCAGTGAATAAAGGCAGAAATGGCTTTCAATTTTGGGGAAAAAAAAAAAACCAAGAGAATAGTCGGCAGCTAAATGCTTAAATTTGCTGCAGGGACATTTGCAGCGAGAAAGAGGTGACCACAGAGTCAGCCCCTCTGGATCCAGTTTTCAGAATGCTGTTGCATTTCCTTTCCAGGCTCTCCATTAAATGCTCTTAAGATGGTATACAGTTTCGGCTTCCCCTGAAGGATATTTCAGCTGCTTTGTTTGAATGCCAGTCTTCACTTCATTTATTCATTTGTGCAATAAAGCGCTATTGTCCGTTCTAAGAGCCGTGATGAGTGCCGGGACTTGAGTGGTGAATAAGGTGGGCCTGACCCTGCTCTCATCCTTCTCTCCGGCTACGCGGGGAGATAGAGCAGTTTGAGGCTAATTGAATTTTGAAGAGCCAGTGATACCTGAGTGGGGTTATCCAACAGCAATTGTCATTTTCTGATTTGTGCTGGTAAAAAAGACTGATGTTCTAAGAAGTAAAATAGTAATATTATATAGCATTTATAAACTCTGCTCCATTATTTATTTATTTAATAAATTATTTGTATTATTATTAATTATTATTAAATATATAAATACATTATCAATACATTAAATATATTATTTAATACAATCTCATGATTGACTTCTTTTATTGTTTAGAAAACTTTATACATTTGGGGACTGTATACTTTATGTAATTAAACTGGTCTTTGTGGGGAAACTTCTGCTCATAGACGTTACTACTTATTTGCAGTCACAAATCTAGTAAATGGGGCCAGAAATGCAACTTAATCCAGGGCTCGTTTTAGGAGTCAGGTCTGTTTCTTTTAGACTTTCTCCCAGTATATTGACTTGCTGGAAAGAAAAATGGAAGTATCTTTCTCCATCGAATTCCTCCGGCTTTTATCAGAGAAAAAGATGTTTTAATCCTTTTCATTTCTTACTTTTTGTTCCCTAATTATTGAATAAGTTGGTTGACATATAGTAATTATTTTCTTAGTATCAAGTACATGGTTCTATGTAGGATGGAAAAGTAAATAGGATATAGGAGAGAGACATGAGTTTAAAAAAAATTGCTATACAACGTGATTGATGTTGTATGTTATGTGTGAGCCTGGTGCTGTGGGTGGACCTAGGATATGCTGGTGGCCTGAGCCCTGAAGGGTGATAGGATGGGGTGGGGGAGTTTATAAGAAGAAGCAGAGGAAAATATTATGGGTAGAAGGAAGAGCTCGTGAAAAAGTTTGGGCACAGGGAAGCATGGAGGATTTGAGGATTAGCAATAATTAAGGAACAAAAAGTACTTCTCTTTCACTCTACTGGTAGGTGAATTTAGGAAACTGCTGAAAATGAAGCTGTGAAAGAAGGTGGATCACTTAGGGAAGGAAGAGTCTGTGCCCAGTTCACAAATTTGGGATTACATGGTGGGCGATAGGAAAACCCTGAACATATTAAATCAGAGTTTGGTGGGATCAAAACTTTTTCACAGATGATTCTGTCCACAGTGGGGAAAAACTGATAGCACAGAGAACATGTAGGGAAATGCTGAGTTCAAGGGAGTGGGAGGAGCTTGAACTAAGGCAGGAGAAGTGAAAAGGGATGGATTGAAAAGATGAGATCTGTTCTATAGTAAATAATGCTGATCGTGGGGACTGATGTTACTGATAATCATATCCAGTTGGTCATACCACATTTTTAAAGAATTATGTATTCTTTCATAGCCATTCTTTCACATATCACAGTACCACATAGTAACATACAGGTATTGTTTCCACTTTAGAGATTAAAGTCTGTAACACTAAAGAGGCTTACCATCAAAGGTCAAAGAGACTCATGATGTTAGAGGTTCTGTACAGGTACCCAGCAGGGCATCGACAGCTTTCCTGGAGCTTATATAACAAAGGGGCAAAGAAAGATATGAGACCAAGAATAATCCTCTGTTTGGGAGGAGGGCGCAGACATAGAGTTAAAAGAGATAGGAAGGAAATGATTACATACAGAACGTAGAGTGGTGGGAATTCTCTTGGCCCTTGTCTTAGTCTGTTGAGGCTGCTATAACAAAAATGCCAGAGACTGGGTGACTTAAACAACCAATATTTATTTCTCCCAGCTCTGGAGACTGAGAAGTGTAAGATCAACACACCAGTAGATTTGGTGTCTGGTGAGGCCTCACTCCCTGGTCCATAGATAGCCAGCTTCTAGCTGTGTGCTCATGTGGTGCAAAGGTCAAGATTGTTCTCTGGCGTCTCGTTTATAAGGGCATTAATTCTATCCATGTGGGCTCCACCCTCATGACCTAATCTCCTGCCAAAGGCCCTACCGCCTAGTATCATCAAACTGTGGGTTAGGATTTCCCCCAAACATTTAGTCCATAGCAATCCACCTCTCACATCACAACAAATTCCATTTCCATTCTCTAGAAGAGAAGTTAAGGGGTCATGTTGGGACAAGGCCAAGAGAAGCTCGAGATTCTTTTGGAATTTTTGAAGGCTTTTGTGAAAGATGAGTCACCACTGACATTTCCACTTCCCCACATCAGGCTCCTCACCACACTTATCTGATGTCCCCAAAGAGGCCAACCTATGAATGTGTACATTTATCAGATAAATCAGGTAGTAGTGATTTTTCAAACATTCTTGGCTTTGCAGAAAGGCTCACTGACTGGCTCCTTGTAAAGTTGCTCTCTCCTCAGAACATGAAGGCAGCATTCCACCTAAGCACCTTCAACTTGTGACACAGAGGTGTTTCTGAAATGTTAGGTGAAACCCTAGGGCCCTCGTGTGTATATTTTATTTAAAAGAGAAATCATTTTTGTTTGCTTTTAGCAAGGGGTGTGAAATGAGCAAGTCTGTAGCTTTAAGACACTGGCCTGCAGACAGTCCCAGCAAGCCAGATAGAAAAGCAATGTGAAAACTTGTAAAGCTTATTTTATTGAAACAATCTTTTTGAAGGCCAAATTCATTTAACTTTCCGTTTTCAATATTTGGAGCCTGAGTTATTGGATTACAGTTGGGGGCTATATGGGGGTCATGAGGGTCAGTTAGTTTTTTTTCATGAGGGTCAGTTAGTACTAAACTAATATTTGCCAGATTATAACTAAATGGCAGTTAAATGCAAATGTTTCTAAGCCCTTTTTTGAAGGAACGTTTATTCCTTATCCCAGAGATTGTGAACAAAATAAAATGAAAATCTAACACTTATTTTTAATAGATTGTTAAGAATAACTCTCTGATCATAACAATTTCTTATGTCTGTTACTAAATTCAATTTGTTCTTCTAGCTGAACATTAATATTGAATGAAGTAAATAATATCTAATATTGTGATTTTTAAAGAATGACTTGGTTCTTCACTTAGTTTATTCACTGTTTTGAGATTTTTCAATCCACATCGTTTTTCTCTGAACTGCACTTTGCTTCTGTGATTGTGTTTGCTAGGGCTGTTGCAAATCAATAATTTTTGTTTTGTTCCTTTTTTTTTGAGAAGTGTTTGTTTAATCAGCCTATGTAAACAGAAGTTTATTTTGAGGATTAACTTTCATGTGAATCACTGCCTCCTACTTAAGTCTTTTTAATCACAGCTCTTTGAGGAAAGCAAGCTACTTTAGATGTGCCTTTCATTTTCCTTCTTCAAGAATTTGAAATGAACTGTTTGTATATTATAACATGGAGAAGTTTGTAAATGCACGAAGACAAGGGCTGTATCTTACACGTCTCTGTATTCTCCTCGGCCTCACACGTTGCAGATTAATCCACGTTGCATGATTTCAAGAACGTGAAGTTACATAGAAAAACACAGATAAAAATTATTGGTTTTCAAAGTGACTATGTAGGGAACACCTTTACATTAGCAATATTCTGAAAATCAGGATAAACAGACATTTCCTGTCCCTCTGTCTCTCCCCAACCCCTCACCCAGGGGGTACACCAATATATACTCTTTGCATTATTATCTGCTGTTTTATAAAACATTAGGAAGAGAAGCAGGCTCAGACCTGCTGAATGCTGGGAAAACATAAAATCACTTACAGCCACAATTTCCTGTTTTCTAGTTCTTTCCTTATTATAAAGGACGAAGTTACATGCCAGTTTATACTTTAAAAGTTGTTCTGTTTAAGATTTACAGAGGGCTTAAGATAGCAGCTAATATGTTAGTTGGTGATGTTATTAAAATAACGTAGGATACAGTCTTTGCTCTGTGAAGGTCACTGTCTGGTAGGACCACAAACATGCCATTCAGTTGTCACAGGGGCTGTTATACAGGTAGGAGGAGGCATTCAAGGGGCAAAGGTGGGAGTGTTGGCTTCCTCCTAGGGGCTGGGAGAGCCTTCCTGGGACAATGGCCCTGGATCAGAGTTGAAATGATTGGGAGCTTTCAAGACAGGCGATGGAGGAGAAGACATTCAGGTCAGAAAAGGAGCAGGCAGTGAGGCTGGAGAGTGTTTCTCAGGGGTCTTCTCTGATGCGTATAGAAGCTCGGACTTCACTGCAGGCCAAAGAGAGCTAATGAAGGACTTTAAGCCGTGGCATAATATAATCAGGTTTTCATTTTAGAAAAAGACTCTTAATAAATTACCATGTGGAGAATGAAATACTAGGTCATTTATGCTTTCTTAAAACAGTGCTTTTAGAACGTAAACAGACTAACATTTATTTTCTTCCACATTGCCTTAAACAAAACTTTACAAAAATCTCAATACACCCACTTTTTTTCATTTGAATTGCCAAAAGATTTGTTCTTTGGATGAGTTACATTTCTATAGCCTTTCAAGAATGTGTATTTGGGTTTAAGAATAAAGACTTTCCACCCTGAGTAACATGGGATGCCGCAGAAGCGCGGCTCATCACTCACTCTTCTATGTTAATACCTCTTTCTCTCCCAATCTTCTGCATGTGTTTGCCCAAGGCAAATGCTCACTCTTTCCCTTGGTTCTTTTCTCTCTCTTGCCCTTCATGTCAGCAGGAATGGTAGATTCTGCCTCCAAAATAACATTTCCAATTCCTCTACTTTGTTTTTTAAGGCAATCTGAATTTTTTTTAACCCTATGAATAGGGACTGCAAAAAAAAAAAAAAGAAGTGGATTATTCTACTCTACTCTCCAAGAGACTAGGTCTCAAAAATATGGAACGCTTCACGAATTTGCGTGTCATCCTTATGCAGGGGCCATGCTAATTTTCTCTGTATTGTTCCAATTTTAGTGTATGTGCTGCCGAAGCGAGCGCTGAAATTCCTCTACTTCCGTCTGTCTCCGTGATGCTGCAAACTTAGTTCCACCTTCCCTGGTCTCTCCCTGGGACTTCTGCAGCAGCCTCCTAATTGGTCCTCCACTTCCTTTCTCACCCATTTCCCCATTCTCACTCTCCTGCTTCAAACATTTCACTGGCTTTTTGCACTTAGAATAAATAGCAAACTCCCCTTCGTGGCCGACATCTCCCGGCTCTTGTCTCCCTTAAACTCATCTCTTGACACTCTGCTTCTCCAGCTGTTATTTGCCCCCACCGTGGCCTGCAGACACTTAGCACGTCTTCCAAGAAGCTCTTATAATTTGGTGTCTGGCAAATACTCCCTGGACTTAATAGCATAATGATATCATAATCATAACACTTTCTGCCATTTATTGAATATTTTCTGTAACCCGGATAGTGTGCTAAGTGCTCTCCAGGCATTATCTTTTAATTAAATTAGATGCAACAAGCTTGTGAAGTTGGCATCATTATTCCCGTATTTTAGGAGAGGGAAACTGGGACACAGAGAGCTGAAGCAACATGCCCGGGTTTATATTGTTAGTGTGTAGTGGAGTGTGTAGTTCAAGCCTGGCTTACAGTCTGTCTGTCTGACTCTAAATCGGGCTCTTCAGTACTGAAGTTTCAACAGTGTTTTGTTATCGTTAAATCTGAATGCTCTCACCATTCCTGGAGGACAGTCAGAGAGTAAGCCCTAGAGGAATCTTTGAATGAAATGAAAGTAAACATTAAAATGACCTAACTACCATACTGGCAACAACAAACATTTCTTAGAATTTTATGTCTTATTGATAATAAAAGACAGTATAGTGTAAAAGTTGGGAACAAACTCTGGAGTCAAATAAACATGGATTTAATCTCAGCATCTGCTATACATTCGTACCGATCTCAATATCATATGTGCCAGAAAATGTTCTAGGTACTTGGGACACATCAGCATGCAATCCAGTGGGATGGATTTAAAATTTTGGTTCTACAAGCTGTTTTTGTCTTGAAGGCTCATGATAGCGTTACTGCTCTTTTATGAATTCAGGATAAATGTGACCCACCTTGGACCCCAACCCAAGGAGATTTGTTTGAGTCAGTCCCGTGACATATTTCCTAACGACAGTCTCATAGAAAGGCTATGAGTTTAGTTGGCTATAAATGAAGTTTCCTTCCTTCTTCCTTTCTTCTTTCTTTCCAATTAAAATGAAACATCAAATTTAACTTTATTGGATGTAATAAACTCAGAAATCTTATATTCTAATAGGGGTAGCACAGTAACATAATAAGTAAGTAAATTACATTATACGTTGGAAGATGGGAAATACTTTGTGTCGGGGAGTAAATAAGATCAGGATGGGGGAAAATACGGAGAGCGTGTTACAGTGTTAAATGGGAGGTCAGCGGGGTGGGTCTCACCGAGAAGGTCAGAGACGTGAAGTGGGTGAAGGAGTCGGTCAGGTAGATATCTGAAGGAAAAGCAGTCCAGGAGGAGAGAGTAGGTAGTGTCCAGTCCTTAGGGACAAGCATGCATGTCCACTTAAAAGGAAAGCACCACTGTGGTTGGAGAGGACTAAGTGAGGGAGAGTCTAGGTGAATTCAGAGAGGTTTTAAGGATGTTGCTGGTGGCGATGAAATGAACTTGTATACATAAAGTGCTTAGCACAGAGTCTAACCCAGAGTCACAGAGCCCCTGCCCACCTCTTCCAGCCACATCTCCTGCTGCTCCTCCTTGCAAGCCCTACCCTATGTTTATAACCAAAAACTCTGTGAAGGTTTCCCAAATATCCATGCTACTTCAAACCTTCCTACTTTTACACACGCCTAAAATACCCTTCTCCCACCCTTTGTCATTCTGATAAACTCTGTGAAGACCCATCTAAGGCTGTCCTCTGGGAGGACATCTTTGACTCTCTCTGAAGCAGAGCTGATGTTTCCTTCTGTGGATCACCATGCACCTTGCTTTGAATATGTGTTTGTTACAGTAACTCACAGCTACTAATAACTGAAATTTAACGAGCACTTACTGTGTGCCATGCAATAAATCCTTAACATATTTTAAAAATTTATTCCTTACAACCACCCTACAAGGTCTGTCCTGTTGTCATCCTCATTTTATAGATAAATAAATAAAGGCATAAAGAAGTTTATTGACTTGCTTAAGATCATTTAGCTACTAAGTGGTGGCACCAGGAGTTGAGCACAAGGTTTCTGGTCCAGAGCTCATGCCTTAACCATTGCACCTCCATCCTCTCCACCATTTATTGAGTTCTTACTATATATAAGTATATATGTACTTGTATATGGACAGAAACTCATCACACTGTATTGAATGTATTAGTTTGTATGCATGTGTCTTCCATACTATTTGTGACTACTTTGAAAGCAAGGAACCATGTCAGATTCACCTTTGCTCTTTGGGGCTTTGCACATGTGTTCCCTTGTTTGAATGGTGAGAATAAAATATTCTCTCATGTAATTTGCAAGACATGAGAAATAATATTCAAAATGTTAATGATGGTATGTCATTAATTCTGAATCTTATTTGGTTTTGAATTTCATTTTAATCATGCCATTGTGCTTCTGCTTCTCCCTAGACCAGTATTAAAGAGGGACAGCTGTTGAAGCAAACCAGTTCTTTCCAAAGGTGGAAAAAGCGATACTTCAAACTTCGAGGTCGTACACTTTATTATGCAAAGGACTCAAAGGTAATTTGAGAGAACACTAGTTGCAAGCACTGGAGGGCTGTAGATGGAATTGAAATTTTGGTTCCACAAGCTGTTTTTGTTTGGGGGCTCACTATAGCATCACTGCTTTTATATGAATTCTGTAAAAATGTGATCCATCTTGGACCAAATCCCATAGGAGTCTATTTGAGTCAATTTCATGCCATGTTCCCTAAGGACAATCCTATAGGAAGTGTTGTTTGCTTTCTTTCCTTTTTTTTTTTTTCTTCCAATTAAGATGGAAAGTTGAAGGTAACTTTATTAGAGATAATAAACTCAAAATTTGGGTTCCCCCTTTCTTGCTACTTTTTACCTCATAAATCTTTTCATGAACATGAAAGAGAGAATTGCTATCATTGCTAAGAATTCATACTCTGGATTCAGGCAAGAGTTCATATTCCAATTCTAGCACATTCCAGTGGAGTGTCTGTGGACAGTGTGTGTTGTTGAGAGGAAGCTTAAATGAAATAATGTACATGAACTGCTTACACAGTACCTGGCACAAAGCAATCACTCAATTATGTTAGCAGTTGGAAATAAAAATCATAGTGAAATAAAAATCAAGGCTTAAAATAATTTTTATATAACAGTTGAATGAAATAAGAATGATGTTGCTTTGGAAGAAAAAAAATGTAATGGCAAACCTCCACTTAAAACTAATATTTTGCTATTCCTTCAAAAATCAGCATTAAGGTGGGTGCCCCCAGCCGGCACTGGAGCCCCTCCAAAATGGCCCCCTGCCCTGTCACACTTGATGGACAGGCCAACACTGGTGTCCCCTCAAAGTGGCTCCCACCCCGGGGGTTGGCCTCACACACCAGAGCAGACACAACAGTTGCGACTGGGCTTTGCAGCCAGCCATACTAGGTCCAGCTCTGCATACGAGCATATCCTTAGCAAGTGCGGCCCAAACACAACAGGAGGACACATGCAGCCCACAAAGGGAACATTCTTAGAACATCCGTCTCCGATAACCAGGGGAGACCAAGCTATTGGGCCCCACAGGATACCTTATACACAAAACCACTCTTTCAAGACTGGGAGACATAACTGATCTATCTAATATATGTAAACAAACACAGAAAGTTAGACAAAATGAAGAAACAAAGGAATATGTTCCAAATGGAAGGACAAGACAAACCCTCAGAAATAGACTGAATGAAATGGAGATAAGCAACCTTCCAGATAAGGAGTTCAAAGTAATGGTCATAAAGATGCACACTGAACTCAGGAGAAGAATAGAACAGTGAGAATTTCAACAAAGAGAAACCAAAAGAATAGAATAATGGAAATTAAAAATGCACTAGAGGAAACCAACAGCAGATTAGATGATGCAGAAGAAAGGACCAGTGATCAAGAAGACAATTAAGTGGAAATCACCCAATTAGAACAGCAAAAAGGAAAAAGAAACAAAAAAAATGGAGCTAGTTTAAGGGACCTCTTAGGCAACATCAAATGTACTAACATTCACATTACAGGGGTCCTAGAAGGGGAAGAGAGAATGAAAAGGACAGAAAACCAATTTCAAGAAACAATGACTAAAAACTTTTCTAACCTGGAGAAGGATACAGACATCCAGATTCAGGAATCACAGAGAAACCCAAACAAAATGGAAAAGAGATTTCATGCAAATAGAAATGAAAAGAAACCTAGGGTAGCAATACTTATATCAGACAAAATAGTTGATTTTTTTTTAAGGAAAAAGCATTTCAATTTTATTATTAGTCAAAGAAATGCAAATTAAACAATAATAAAATGTCAATCTACCCCTTTCATATTGCCAAGGGACTGAAAACATCTTAAGACAAAATAGACTTTAAAACAAGGTGAACCCAAAGAGACCCACACCAAGACACATTATAATTGAAATGCCAAAACGTTAAGAGAAAGAGAGAATCTAAATACAGCAAGAGAAAAACTAGTTACATACATAGGTGCCCCCATAAGATTGTCAGCTGACTTTTCAGCATAAATTTTACAGGCCAGAAGGGTGTGGCACAACATATTCAAAGTACTGAAAGAAAAAAAACTTACAACCAAGAAAACCCTACCCAGCAAGGTTATCATTAAGAATCAAAAGAGAGAGAGTTTCCCAGACAAGCAAAAGCTATAGGAGTTCATCACCACTAAACCAATCTTATAAGAAATGTTAAAAGGATTTCTTTAAACAAAAAAGAAAAAAAATTATAACTAGAAATACAAAAATTATGAAAGAAAAAATTTCACCAGTAAAGGTGAGAAAGGTAGTGGATCAACCACCTGTATAGCTAGTATGGAGGTTAAAAGGCAAAACTAGTAAAGCCATATATATCTACAATAATTGGTGAAGGAATACGCAAAATAAGATAACATCAAAAATGTAAAATGGGGAGGGTGGACTAAAACTGTAGGGCTTTTTTAGAACATGCTCAAACTTCAGCATCCACTTAAAATAGACTGCTATATACAGAGACTGTTATGTAAGAGCCTCATGGTAACCACAAACCCAAAACTGATAATAAATAACAAACAATAAAGAGAAAGGAATAGAAACATAATACTAAAGAAAGTCATCAAATCACAAGGGAAGAGAGCAAGAAAAGCAGAAAGGAACGGAGAAGAACAACAAAAATCTCCAGAAAACAATTAACAAAATGGCAATAAGTACATATCTATCAATAATTACTTTAAATGTAAATGGACTAAGTACTCCAATCAAAAAACATAGGGTGGCTGAATAGATACAAAAACAAAGCCCGTGTATATATATGCTGCCTATAAGAGACTCTCTTCAGATCTAAAGACACACACAGACTGAAAGTGAGGGAATGGAAAAGAGATTTCATGCAAATAGAAATGAAAAGAAACCTAGGGTAGCAATACTTATATCAGACAAAATAGTTGATTTTTTTAAGGAAAAAGCATTTCAATTTTATTATTAGTCAAAGAAATGCAAATTAAACAATAATAAAATGTCAGTCTACCCCTTTCATATTGCCAAGGGACTGAAAACATCTTAAGACAAAAAAGACTTTAAAACAAAGACTATAGTAAGAAACAAAGAAGGGCATTCATTACCTAATGATAAAAGGATCAATCCAACAAGAAGGTATAGCACTAGTAAATAAATATACACCTAACCTAGGAGTACCTGTGTACATAAAACATATATTAACAGACATAAAGGGAGAAACTGACAGTAATACAATAATAGTAGGGGATTTTAATACCCTGTTTGCATCAATGGATAGATCATCCAGACAGAAAATCAATCAGGAAACACTGGTCTTAAACGACACATTAGAGTAGGTGGGATTTAATAATATATATAGGACACTCCACCACAAACAGCAGAATACACATTCTTTCCAAGTGCACATGGAACGTTTTCCAGGATAGATCATGTATTAGGCCACAAAACAAATCTCAATAAATTTGAAAAGATTGAAATCATATCAAGCATCTTTTCTGACTACAACGATGTGAGACTAGAAATTAACCACAAGAAAAAACTGGAAAAAATACAAACACATGGAGTCTAAACAAGAAGGTGTTTAACAGCCAATGGGTCGTTAAAAAAATCAAAGAGGATATTTAAAAAATACCTTGAGACAAATTAAAGTGGAAACACAATGTTCCAAAATCTATGGGACTCAACGAAGGCAATTTTAAGGGGAAATTTGATACAGGCCTACCTCAGGAAACAGGAAAAGTCTCAAGTAAGCAATCTAATCTTATACCTAAAGGAACTAGAAAAAAGAAGGAACAAGTCCAAAGTTAGTAGAAGGAAGGAAATATAAAGATCAGAGTGAAATTAAAGGAAACAGGGACTTTACAAAAAAAGAAAAGATCAGTGACAGTAAGAGCAGGTTCTTGAAAAGATAAATAAAAGCAATAAACCTTTATCCAGACTCATCAAGAAAAAAAGGGAGCCAAATAAATAAATAAAGTCAGAAATGAAAGAGAAGTTACAGCCAACATCACAGACAAAAGATCATAAGAAGTTACTACGAAAATTATATACCAACAAATTGGACAGCCTAGAAGAACTGGATCAATTTCTCAAAACATACAATCTTCCAAGACTGAATCACAAAGACATAGAAAATCTGAACAACCCAATTACTACTAATGAAAATAATAGGATATTAGCCATAAAAAAAAGATTGAAATCTTGCCTTTTGTGACAACATGGATGGACAAAGAGGGTATTATGCTGAGGAAATAAGTCAGAGAAAGAAAGACAAAATACCATGCATTGTCACTTATATGTGGAATCTATAAAAACAAAATGAATGAACAAACAAAACAAAAACACACTTAACAGATACAGAGAATAAATGTGTTTGCCAGAGAGGCTCTCCCCTCTGTGGGGTTGGGTGAAACAGGTAGAGGGGATTAAGAGATCCAAACGTTCAGTTATAAAATAAATAAATCATGGGGATTTAACAGAGTATAATGAATATAGTTAGTAATATTGTAATAATTTTGTATGGCGACAGATGGTTATTAGACTTATGGTGATCATTTCATGATATGTTTGAATGTCAAATTACTGTGTTGTACACTTACAACTAACAAAATATTGTATGTCAACTATACTTCAATTTAAAAAAATTAAGATTTATTGCTACTGTACCAGAAAAATAATTGGTAATTTCTATATTAAAAAAATGTGTTCCTGACATAATTAGTAGAGTTATCCAGTAGGTTAAAAAAATAAACAAACCTAATTCTCAGTTTATGCAGCTGTAGAAGTAATAACCAAGTAAGATAATTTTATTTTGCAAGTTGTTATGTACATGGTTGTTCCTAATTTGGCTCCATCCTGACTTTTCACATTTATCTCCAGACACATTGACTGTTTGCCCCATGTTTCCTATCTCCAGGATCATGTTCCCTGTAGCTCCACTTGAAGAAATCCCTGTTTTCGTTAAGACCTCCTTAAAATTGTTTCTATTCCATTACTCACGAGACAGAGTCTGTTTTCTGCTAGAGAAATTGTCTGTGACCTTCCAGAGCATTTTGTAGTATCTCCTCCTCCACTTTTACTAGTCTGTTTTACTTAAAACTAGTTGTGTCTAGATCCCTAGTTGTGTGCTAGGTTATAAATTCATTCTGTTCAGGGAACAAGTCTTATGGTCAGATTGGTTGGACTGAAGTAGACTTGCGTGGATGGAAGCTAATAGATAAGGGAAGCCCCTTTCTTCTCCATGTCTAGGAGAGCCGCGTCACACCTGCCTCACTGGAAGGACACTAAATGAGTGTGAACAATGACCAACAGACTGAAAGTGGGAAGGATATGTTTATTTAGTAGAATTTCCTAATCTCTCAATTGTACATTTTTAAAGAATTTATTTCTGTGGAGTTTTTACCACTTTAAAAAAATTGAATCCACTTTTAAGAGTATAAAAGATACATCATCCTTATAATCCCGGAGCGCATTCACCACCTCATTTAAACACATTTACAGATGATGAAAGTCACATTCAGAAAGTTCAGTGACTCACCATGATTTGAGCCAGGACCAGTCCTCATTGTGGGGTGTGTGTGAGTGTGTGAGTGTGTGTGTGTGTGTGTGTGTGTGTGTCATACACTTTGTAGGTTCCCCGTAAATGATGCTTTTAAAGAACACAGAGCATTTTGCAATGAAACAATGTGCCAAGGAGTTCTTTAAAGCCCCTTACAGTTTGGGATTTATGAGTTAGTTGAACTTTATGGTTTTACTGACAAAGTATCACTAACTGAAAAGTTTTTTTTTCATGTTTCTATTCTTAATTCCTAACATAGCTTCATGGTCATGACCTGATAGTAAAAAGAAAAAAAAATTGAAGGACATTAAGTTAGGTTTTCATTTAATATGTTTGTGTTCTTTTTCATTAACAGTCTCTGATATTTGATGAAGTTGACCTCTCAGATGCCAGTGTAGCTGAGGCGAGCACAAAAAATGCTAACAACAGCTTCACGGTATGGTTATATTCTGCTAACTCCCTGCTCAAAAGTTATAGGATGACCTTTCCTGAGCTTGTACAAAATGCCCTCTTCAGTTGCCAACTGTATATCATACTTGTTGGAGTTCTTCAACACACTAAACTTAATAAGTACATTGTATACTCTATCAACAAACACCCTTCATGATAATTTGGGTCCATAAACCAATATGTTAAATGTTTTTTAAAAAATATTTATATATTTTTCTCTTTAGACTTTTTAATTTTAGTGCCTTCAATTTTTCACCTCTCTTAAATGTAATACTTCAACTAATTCCATTGCTTTTGAATATTCAGAACTCTTTTTTTTTTTACCTTCGATCTTGAAAATAATATTTCGTTCTTTTCTTCTACTGTTACTCTAGTTGCTGTAGTTCAGGCCATCATTTCTTTTCACTTAGGTAATTCACGTGGCAGCTATTTAAGAGGTGTCCTCTATTCCAGTTATTTTTTTTCCCGATTGCAAATCACGCTGCTTAAAAGACCTCACTGGCTTGCCATTGCCTGTCAAGTTGCATCTGTAATTCCATCGTAAAGTCCTATGAAGTCACGCCTTAGTGTTCTAGTGTCACTGATAAATATTTGTCCTTACACATCCCACCAGTCCAGCATTTCTGTCTGTACCTGTACTTCTTTTCATTCCTTCTGACTTCAGTGATTCCTCCTTCATCTCTAGCTGTTGAAATTCTACCGATTCTTCAAGGCTTACCTCAGATATCCCATTCTTTTTCTACTTCTTTGATTTAAAAAATATGAATTGAGTATTCATCGTGTGCCGGGCTGTTGTGCTAATAAGCACAAGATGTTCAGAGATGAAACAAATGTACATATCTGTCACTTCCTTCAAGATGTTCCCAGTATGGTTGAGTGAAGTTCATCTGGGAAACTTTTTACGGCTACGTTTTCCTTAGGTCCTCTCAAATGCATTGCTCTTGCTGGGTAGCTGCCCCCATCCATACTCTCAGTCCCTGCTCTAGGAAGCCACCACTGCTGACAGCAGTGCATTGTGTCCATCCCTTAGGCATGCCAGGGCAGGGAGGACAGACAGATAAACAAACTCAGAGGTGAGCCCTGGTAGGGGTTGGGGCGGGAGAGGAAGCAAATGAGTTCAGATTTAGTCTTATTGATTTATGGGCACGTGAGACAATTCATGTTATGAATATTCATCCCCCTCCCCAGGGACAGTTTAGTTTGAGAAGAGGAAAGCCAAGAATAGAATCCTGGGAAAATGTGAATATCTAATGTTTGACCAATAAAGACCGAGAGAGAACGTGCTGAAGCATAGAAGGACTATCGGGAGGCAGTGATGTTAGAAAAAGCCCGTGGAAGAGAGTTTCAAGACGGCAGTGGTTAAACATCAAATGCTGTGGAGAGGCCAAGTCAAAGAAGAAATGTAAAGCTTCTATTGAACTGGTTGAGGGGCGGGTCATTTGGTCACACGGATGGGAGTGGTTGCAGCGGAGGGTGGCATGCATTAGGCTGCACGGCAAATGCCAAGTGGGAAGGCAGAGAGAGCCAGCGCGAATGACTTTTCCTAAAAGCTTGGCTGTTCAAAGAAGGAGCAGACATACAGCAAACAAGAATGTTCACACCCGAAGAGGGAGTTTTGGTTTGTTGCTGTTGATCTTTTGCTTTATTTTCAAAGTGGGTTTCAAGTGTGTCTATACGAAGAGGAGAGAATTGTTAGGACCGGAAATAGAAATTTCAGGAGCGAGAGGAAATAAGTGATGGAGCGTGACTGCTGAGTAAACGGAAGGTGTGGGATGGGGGGAAACCAGAGTGCAGATGAAAAGACCAGCGTTGAATGGGGACAGGAATTTTATGGAAGTAGGTGTGGGCAGGAAGTTCACATATTTCAAGCCCAGATATGACTATTTTCTCAGGGAAATTGAAGATAAGGTCATATGCTATGAGTAAGAGTTTAGAAAGGTTTGGAGGGGCTTCTCTAGAAAAAGAGACTTGAAACTGAACAGGACCTGTAGATTACTAGGCAGTAAATAGTGCCTACCAGAGATTGGAGGTCAGTTTAGAACTATTCTTAATTCCTAGATCTAGAGCATTTTCTTTAAGATAGGCAGAGAAAAGTAACTCAATTGGCCCAGGATTGATGGTTGTTAGGATATATTGGACAGAAAGATAAAGGATTTGAGGGGTCAGTAACTCACCCATTTTCTCCCTCTTGAGTTCTGAGTTTTTGAGAATGGCACGCAGTCAGGAACGACTTTAAAATGGCTGAGCAGGATCTGACAACAACTCAATCCAGAGCTTCTCATAGGCTGCTGGGGGCCTCAGGCTAAAATGTTGCTTATTCTTCCTTCCTCCCAAGTGAAGGTGTGGTTGGGTGATCAGCCAATCAGATTAACCATTTGTCTTCCCTGGGGGATGAACACTGTTTTTTTCCCCCTGTATGGAGACTCACTTGGGGATGGGAGGGGGGTGCATTTAAGAGTTTCTCCCCAACAAGGATCTAGAGTTTAGTTTGAAAGTGGGTTCCAAAATGTAAGATTTGAAGGATGGAGTAATTTCAGGTGAAAACAAGGCCTAGGGTGTTGGAGTAAGTGAAGGTAAAGGGAATTGAAAAGCTTGGGTTTGGGAGGGGTTATTCAGCTCCTTTGTGCAGCTCTTTCTTGGACCTCCAGCTGCATGCGGTGTCTCCCATTGTACCTTTTATAGGTCTTATCATATTCTGCCTTACGTTTAGTTAAGTAGTTCTGTTTTTATAACCTCCTCGAGGACCGACACTCATTATGTTTTTATCTCCTAGTACTTTATCCATAAGAATTTGTTGATTTTAATTAATAAGATGAAAGTTTATTTTAGGCATGAGAAGACTTTCTGTTGAAATATTCTGAAGAAATTTCTTCACTCAGCCAAACAGCATTTCTAAAGTTTTGTTGGACTAGAAACATGGAGACTAAAATGTTAGGCAGGTTGCTTAGAGTATTATAGGAAATCAATTTGGTAGAACTTTCCAGGGTATAAAATGGGATAAGAGAGATGTTTTCAACCAGTAATTGATTATCTTCCCTATCTTTAAATATTTAAATATCCCACCTTCCTGGGTTAAAGGACTGCTACTAATGCTGTTATTTTGGTCAGCTCGTGTCAGAGGTTAATGGTGTAGTTTGGTCGTGTTAACGGCTGGGGAATCCAGCAGTGGCCAAATTCTGCTTTGTTATAGTCATGCCTCCTTTTCTTGAAGTCCCTAAGGATGAAATATTGACAAGAGACAACAGAAAATGGAAAAAAATCTACCGTTAGTAAACAGAAAGTGGAAAAGCTGTGCTTCAACCAAAAAACCACTGTCAAACTCTCTAGTAAAATGGGTTCTAGAGAGAATGTTCCAGAGAGCAGGGTGGAAACTGACCTAACCTGGGAAGTCAGTGTCCTTTCGGCCACATTGTGTTGGTTAGGAACAAGTCCCTGAGGCTGGCGGAGCTTCAAGAGAAGGGCACACGGACACACGGACAAGAGTGATGCCAAACGATTTGCACACGTGGTAGAGACCTGCCTCCATGCGGGTTACTTTTCCTTTTTTGCACAGCTCTGTGCTCCCATCCCTGGAGTTAATAATTGTCTTGTCTTTTTGGTTTTTTGGTTGTCTCAGTCGCCTCGGATATTGTATTAATTTTCTGTTCTTTTGTAACAAATTATCACAGACTTAGTGGCTTAAAACAATGTCCATTTATTCTGGTAAAGTTTCTGTTGGTCTCACAGCATAGCTGGCTTCCTCTGCTGCCAGTCTCACAATGTTGAAATAAATAGCTATCATAAATTAAAAAAAATATATATATATATACATAAATATATACTTTTAAATTACCCTAAATCGGGCTAATTTTGACCAAAATTTGAATTTAGAGGCTTACAAATATCTTCTGCAATAAGCAACAGTAACAACAACAAAACCTACTAACAAGGAAAGCATTTTCTGTGACGTTAGGTGTCAGCGATGCGATCAGGCGATGGAAAAGAACAATTTCTGACAGCCTTATTGGCACTTTCTGAGTCTTTCAGTTAATGTTCATCATTAATTTATTTGTAGTTTAAGTGCTACCATGGCATATTCTGTGACTGTGGAATCAATGAAACGATCTTAATTTGGGGGCTCATTTTTAATTGTTCATTTTCTTTTTCATTTTATTGACATCTGCATGGTGTTTTGGAGTTTTATTTTCACTTTAGTATTTTTATCTTTACTACGCCTCTGTGCTGTATGTGAATATGCTCTTCTTACATTAGGCTGGAGAGAAGACTTGATTTCCCTTTGGTCACGCTGCTGACTCTAGGAACAGATCAGAAATCTGGTATTTAACCTAGGGCTCTCTCCTGTCATGCAGAGTTCTTTCCATCTGGATAGTCTTTGCCTCTGTTCTCTTTCTTCTCACATATTCTGCTCTCTTTGTTTCTTTCTCCCTAATCTGGCAGGTACATCCCCAGTTTTTTTGGATTTTTCCAATTGCAGAGTTTAGACTATAAAGACCAGCAGCCAGGGTTTGGGTCAGGGCTCAGCCATGTCTGGTTAGCTGACGTTGGTCACATTAGTTAACTGCTCAGTCTCAGTGTTCCCACCTTTAATTAAGGTCAATAATGATACCTGCTTTGATAGTTTAGGAGGATTAGATGAAATGTGACAGTGCACCAAAATGCTTGGCACAGTGATGAGCATGGACAGTTTAATAACTGTTAGTGGCTTTTATTATCATGAACTTACCACTCCCTTCACAAGTGACAGTATTGCTTTTGAAGTTTGGGGCTTTTGAAGGAGAATATGGATGAACTTTACCTTGAGGAAACATTTGTCCTTTTTATCTCAGAGGTGTACTGAAGATTTATTTCCACTTTACTCTCCTATTAATACACATTATTGGAAAAAGCAACCTTTCTGGCATGAATGAAAATACAGTTGTTCCTTGTTAGGTACATGTTATGTGCTAAAGAAGAGCTTTTTAATGATTTGAAAGCCATCACAATTTTGTGGTATACATTTGGCTTTCAAAGTGTACTGTTCAAATGACTGTTTTCTTCAAATTTTGATGAGAATTAGGCTAAACCTTAAATAAATAAGTCATCATTTTTAGAGAAATTATTGTATTGACATTGGTAAAACTCCTTATGGAAGTTTGTAAAGAAACTTTTTTTTTTCTAGCTGGAAAGTAGTACCAAGATAGTTTATTTCGTGTATTTAACCACCCTCAGTATTTTTTGTGCACAAGCTACAAGTGTGTTTGAAATCCCACGCTGGCTTCACATCCATGCTGGCTTCCTCAGTTGTATGAAAACAGATGCCATGTGGTAGCACTTATTTTTAGAACTACATGAGTACTGGAACAAAGAGTCATTTTAGCTCAGGGGGTCACACTTGCCATGGTAGACATGACCAAAAGTTGACTAGCATTAGATTATGATTCTTTTGATGAGGTTTTTTTTTTAAAGTCTACATTAAAACAAACCAATAAAGGGAATATTCTTACTGCACATAAAATGCTGAACATTATGCATTCATAGTACAGTCGAAATGAGCAGACTGTGTTTTCATGGACAGAAAACATGTTCTTAAGAACTTGTTTCTTTAATGTTGACTTTATGTTTATTCTGTTTTCCTCTTAACTTCCTCTCTGTGAATCTAATTCAGTTCATCTTCTCTCTTGAGAGAGATATCACATCCTTTGAACCTAAGAAAGTGTCAGTTTCCTTTTATCCATTAATAACTCAATCTCCAGTTGCAGTGGAAGTAACAAAAAATTACTTTTTATGCCGTTTGTGAATACACATCACAAAATAGGTATTTAGATAATCATATAAAGACATAATCACTTAGATGAGTAAGTTGCCTACTTTGATAACGTTCATTGTAATTGCAGTGTACCTCTTATAACTGCTTTATATCTGATGCCTCATTCAGTTTTTCTATATCAGTCCTGTAAGGTAGGTTCTATGATGCTTCCCATTTTATAGGTGAGAAATCCAAAACAGAGAAGTTAACATCTAATACATGTAAGTAGCTAGAATCTGAAGCCATCTGGGGCATACGGCCTCAGTCTACTGTTCTGCCTTTTTATTGTGAAATTTTATTAACTGAAGGTGGTTCAGTTAGGCTTCTTGTAATTGTGTTTTACATGTTCAGTTGACTTTTCTCCTCCAAGTCAATCATAGAGTTTTATGCTGTGTTACCAAATGTACAGCAAGCACTTGCTGGTCACACTACACATTTAGAGCACTGCATGTTATTCTGGGCACTACATTTTAAATAGAAATGTTGATAAGGAGCTCACAGAGGCAGGTAACTAATATTATTTTTAAAAGGTCCCAGAGTCATGGGATTGATTGACATTAAAGGGCTTTTATTTGAACGATTTGGGAAAATGTGACATCTTCATAATATTTGAGGGATTACCTTGTATAAGAAGCAGTAGACAGGTTTTGTACAGGACAAAGATCCGTGGTTGAATTCATGGACAATTTCAGCACTACATAAAAGAGAACTTTCAGTGTCATCTGATGGAACAGCGCCTCTTGTGAGGTAATGGCTCTGCCCATTAGTAGAAATCTGTAGTCATCTCATTCCCTGTGAACTGAAAGGGGCCTTCAAGAAGAGCGTTCTCAGAGCAGACTCAGGTTCAGAGCTGAAATGAATTTCTCAAGGTAGGATGGCTAATAGTTATGCACAGCTAGTGTAGAATTCGGGACTCTGAGCTCTTGGGGTTTGTTGGGGGTAAACAAGGAGGAGTGGATGTAGAGGTTGCTGGCCACCATGCTGGACACGTGACCCACGCTGCGTCATTACAGCACCCAGCCAGAGCTGAGGGACCTTCCTGCAAGAATGCTGTTGGGGATGACAAGTAGATTTCTCATGATGATCATTTTAATCTGTATAGAAATATCAAATTATCGGGTGGTGTACCAAGAACTAACATAGTCTTGTAGGTCAAATATACTTTCAAAACAAACTCGCAGAAAAAAGAGATCAGATTTGTGGTTACTGGAAGTGGGGGCGGGTAGGTGGAGTGAGGTGGGTGAGGAAGAATTGGATGAAGGTGGTGAAAAGGTACCAACTTCCAGTTATAAGATAATGAAGTACTAGGGATGTAATGTACAACATGATACGTAGAATGAACACTGCTGTATGCTATATAGAAAAGTTGTTAACAGAGTAAATCCTGAGAGTTCTCAGCACAAAGGAAATTTTTTTTCTATTTTTTTAATGTGGTGTCTATGAGATGATGATGTTCACTAAAGTGAATGTGGTGATCATTCATGATGAATGTAAGTCAGATCATTATGCTGTACACCTTAAACTTACACAGAGATGTATGTCAGTTATATCTCAATAAAACTGGAAGAAAAAGGAAAAAAGAAGAATGCTGTTGGAAGAGAGTGTTGCGAGGTGTGTGTATGTGGGAGGGGGTGAGGGGAGATGGTGGAGACAAAAATTTCCTTGTAGGCACAAAGACTGTCTTTTGTTCATTTACAAATATTTATTGAAAGCTCGCTGTGTGTATCAGACAACTGCACTATATTCTGGAGATGCAGTGGTGACTTAAAAGGCTTGGCCACTGAGTCCCATATTTTTTAAAAGTTTAAAAGCCTCCAGGAATATGTCCTTGTCTTTAAAGTATATGGCTGGGGAATAGGACTCTTGGGATACAAAAAAACAACAAATTGTCTCCCAACTAGGACTAGAGATTGTGCCAACATGGGGGTCCGAGTTGTAGAAAGAGAAGGGATTACACAAACTCTTGGAGCTGGAGGGCCAGACTCTTCAGGATTCCATAGACAGACTCCTCTGGGATTGCTTTGTCTGCTTTTCACCACAAACGTACAACCTGTGTCAATATTTCTGTGACCAAAATGTGGTGACCAGGTAGAACTGCTTATTCCTGACCCTAAACACCAGTGTTTTATGAATCTGCTTCCCTGGGAAGCCTTAGCTTTAGGCACCTTATGGATGGCCAGTGGAAGACTTCCATCCAGATGAAAGGTCCTTCTGTTTTAACCTGTATCATGGAGGACTGACCTGTGCAGTGCCCTCGCCGTATTGTAGCTCCCAGTGAACGGCCATGTGCTACGCAGCCTCCTCTTCTTGAGCTAGTTGTAAATCTGCATTTCACTCACATGTTCCACACACTAGGCCTTTCACAGTCTCCAACTGGACGGTCACCGTCAACATGATCTTGAACACAGCAGCTGTAGCTGTGTGGAATGGAACTTCTAAATTCCATCTTCTCTCTTGAGAGATTCTGCATGAAGACTGGCAAGGGTTGGTCAAGGTTCAAAACAGCAGCTCCAGTCCCACCAGCCATCCAATTACACAGAGGCTTCCACACAGTGCAGACTGACATGGAAGGTTTGTCCTCTCTGCCAGCCTGGCCACTCCACCAATGCCCCTTTTGGAGAAGGGCTATGAGATTTGTACTTGGACTTCACCATGGTCTTTACATGGCTGAAGGCTCTTTAGTTCCACATTCATTTAGATTAGCTCTGACTTCTGATCCCTATTTGTGGTATAGAATGCATACTCAATCCCTGCAAAAGATAATATCCTGACTTACAGAGGTACCTGGAATAGAGGCCTAATACAGGAAAATAAACTATTAGCAGTAAAAATACTTTTTAAAACCCCACAAAACCCAAAACCATCCTAACTGCCTGGATATCATCTAAAGAGTGCTTGTTATCCTGTGACCTTCTGACTGAAGCAGCAGAATCCTGAAGAGTTTGAGTATCTTGGAAATTCTGAACTACCTAGCAAGGTGGGGTCCTGTTTGCTAAGGAGTTTGATGTTCCTGATCTCCCAGGAAGTCAGAATCTTTGGTGCCCTGTTAAGAACTTGGGAATAGTTAAGAGCCATGGTGGTGCTCGGACTCTCCAGAAAATCTCAGAGATTTTTGTTCTCCGGGGCAGTCTGAGCACCCTGATGTAGCCCAAGTGATGGGGACATGAAAAGGGGCACCTTGCCCATCACACCTGGTCTTAGGGATGACTCCAGAATCTGGCCTTGCATCTGGCATGAAATGCTTTAAAAATGAGAACACTTCATTACATGTCTCAGATTTTGGCTCCATTGAACAATTTTTTTTTCTTTTTTTTAAGTTGAAGTATAGTCAGTTTACAATGTTGTGTCAATTTCTGGTGTACAGCATCATGTCCCAGTCATACATATACATGCATATATTTGTTTTCATATTCTTTTTCATTATAGGTTACTGCAAGATATTGAATATTATTCCCTGTGCTATATACAGAAGACACTTGTTGTTTATCTATTTTATATATTGTAGTTAGTATCTGCAAATCTTGAATTCCCAGTTTACCCCTTCCTACCCCCTTTCTTCTCTGGCAACTGTAAGTTTGTTTTCTGTGTCCATTAGACATTTTAAAACAACTGTTTATTTTTTTAGTATTAAAATAATTTCAAGTTTTTTGCCTTGAATGTTAATGAACTATTAAAACAGTACTAAGGAAAGCTTATTATTCTACAAGTTTTTAAAATTTAAGGTGTTTATAATGTAGGTAAGAAAAAGAAATGATCATTCATTTCCAAAACTTCTGGTTTATCCTACAACCCAATAAGGAGTAGTGAGCACATAGCAGGTACTTTGGAGTTTGTGTCTCATTATCTCATTAAGCCCATGGAGTAGTTATTCTTCCTTTCCTTCAACAGATGAAGAGGTGAAGTTCAGAGAGCATCATTTTGTACATTTATCTCATGAACAAGCAGCATAATTAATGTTCAAAGCCTGTGCTTTTCCCATGAGTAGCATATTGAATTTTATGGATGATGGATAGCGTATTGGAATTTTATGAGAGCAGTAGCAGTAACCAACATTTTTAATAGGATTTAGTCAAATCTGGCCATTCCCAGTGAATCCCCAGGACCTGACAAGTGAGAAGGAGGTTTATGTAGACCAGGGTACTAGCTGGCAGTGATTGGAGTGCAGGCCTGATGTCACACAAGGTCGATTCTTGTGGTAGTGATTAGGCTGAAATTATCTTTAATGGAAGAGAGAGGATTGGGAATTTTGATCGCTTTCTCATGGTGACAGGTCTCCGGTAAGAATTTAATTTCCAACAGCAACAACAATAACAACAACAACAAAAAGTGATTAAAAAAGAGATTTTTCAGTAGTTGCTGCCTTAAACATCTCTGTGGTCTCTGGAACCAGTTTAAACTTTGCCAAGACCGGAGAACTGTGGACAAAGGGAAGGGAGAGGAGGACACTAACATAGAGTTGTTGAATTTGGGAGGATTGGTGTATAAATGCCTTCGGTTAAGGGTCGAAGACGAGAATAGAAGCAGGTTTGTGGGAGTGAAAAGAAGACATTGTGAATTTGAAGTGATGGTAAGATACCGTGGTGATGTCGAGAAGGCAAGTGAGAGAGATGCTTTAAAAACTATAAAAATGTCTTAAAGAACTTTTTGGGGTATCATTTTCATGGCTCTTTTTACATTTCTAGCATACTCAGTTATCTTCTCTTATTTCTTTAGTCTGATTATGGTGTAATGGAAATTTTAGATTTTAGAAATGTTTTAGTTTTGTGGTGACCAGTACAAACAAGATAATTGCTTTGTTTTGACATTTCCCATTACATATGTGTTCTGTACAAAGCAATTTACGGTTACAAACCAAAAGAGCGTGTGCCAAAGGACTGGGGCTAATGCATTGTTCTGATCTCTGGTGCAGCCTGAAAATATTAAATGGAGGGTAAAACTTTTAATGTGTCCATTAACTAATACTCACTGCTACTTTACAGTAGAAGTGTATGTGACAGCGTACAAAAATAAGTTCTGAAATCTCTGATCCTTGTCATTACAATTAAGACTAAACAAAAAAAACCTTTCAGTTTCCCATGTGCAATGTCATACTTCAAATACAGTGTTATATATGATTATATATCTTGTCAATATCTTGTTTTCCTAAAGTGTCTGGTTTGCAGACACCTGTCTATAATATTACTAAGTTAAATTATTACTCTTATTTTACCAGCACCTTTTCTTTTTTTGTTTGTTTAATCATTTTTTATTTTTATACAATTTTAAAGGTTACTTGCCATTTAGAATCATTTCAAAATATTGGCTTTATTCCCCATGTTGTACATTTCATCCTTGAGCCTGTCTTACACCCAGCAGTTTGTTCCTCCCACTCCCCGACTCCTATAATGCCCTACCCCCCTGCACTGGTAACCACTAGTTTGTTTTCTGTATTGTGAGTCTGCTTCTTTTTTGTTATATTCACAGTTTGTTACATTTTTTAAAATTTTTAATGGAGATACTGAGGATTGAACCCGGGCCCTTGTGCATGCTAGGCATGTGCGCTACCACTGAGCTATACCCTCCCCCTGTACCCTCCCCTCTTCATTGTATTTTTTAAACTCCACATATATGTGTATACAGTATTTGTCTTTTTCTGTCTGACTTATTTCACCTAGCACAATGCCTTCCCAGTCCATCTGTGTTGCTGCACATGGCAAAATTTTGTTCTTTTTATAGCTGAGTAGTATTCCATTATATATCTATACCATGTTTTCTTTATCCACTCATCTGTTGATGGACACTTAGGTTGCTTCCATACCTGGACAATTGTAAATAATCCTGCTCTGAACATTGGGAGCATATATCTTCTGTGCTCAGTGGAGCAATGGAGTCACTTTACTCTTCTAATTTTTGAGTTTCATATGGGAGAAGGAGGTAGGAGATCAAAGAGTTGGATCCTGGTAGGTGTGGTCTTCAAGCTGAGTTAGGGGCCTGGGGTCAAATAGGATCTATATGCAGAAAAGGAGATTTAAGACACCCATGTCCCTTGCCTTCTTAGTTCCTTGAAGAGTTTTGCTTGGGACTCCCAAAAGCTTTGGGTACATTTTTTCAATTGTTAAAAATGTCCAGTATACACAAACTCAGGCTAACTGTGGTGAACCACACATCCCCATTGCCCAGTTCCACACACCTGCATCTCGTCTCTCCTTTCCCTGTTTTATCTAAAGTTTTAAAGCAGATATTTCTAGTTCAGAAAGGTACATTCACCCCAGTGTTCATAGCAGTACTATTTACAATAGCCAAGACATGGAAGCATCCTAAATGTGCACTGGCAGATGACTGGATAAAGAAGTTGTGGTATTCTTATACAATGGAATACTACTCAGCCATAAAAAAGAATAAAATAATGCCATTTGCAGCAACATGGATGGACCTGGAGATTGTCATTTTAAGTGAAGTAAGCCACAAAGAGAAAGAAAAACACTGTATGATATCACTTATATGTGGAAGGAAGGGATAAATAGGGAGCTCAAGATTTGCAGATACTAATATATATAAAATAGATAAGCAACTAGTTTATACTGTATAGCACAGGGAACTATATTCAATATCTTGAAGTAACCTCTAATGATGAAGAATATGAAAATGAATATATGTATGTTCATGTATGACTGAAATATTATGCTGTAAACCAGAAATTGATACAACATTATAAACTAACTATACTTCAATTAAAAAAATACATATATATATTTTGTATATATATATATATACAAAAACCCAAGATCTTTCATGTCATTGTATAAACCCCTCAGTCTTCAGTAGGCAACTCAATATGGTTACCAGATCTTAACTCTGCCTCTCTTCCATCTTTTTTCTCAAACAAACTCTGAGTATGCAGAAGCTGTGAAAGAGAAAGATTTACCGAGTTGACCATAATTTTACAGTGAAGGAATAATCTTTTTTTTTTTAGCTTGCTATAACACTTTTTTAACCCCTCATATAGTCAGTGTGTTAACTAATGGTGGACAATTTAGCTTGTACATTTGTGTTTTTTCTCTTCAATATGTTGTAACAAAATTAACTCCATACTGAATTTATAGAAATGATTGAAGAATCAATGAGACATTGCCTTTTTGCCAGAAGTCTGTAGTCAGGTATTCCTGTAGATAGGAAGACAAACATCCTGTTGGCAAAGATGTTCTGCTCTCTTCCAGGGGTCTTTCCCTTTCTATAATTAGCAGATTTCTCAGAATAATTATTTTTATATACTTAAAAAATTTCCATTAGAATTTATTTTTTCAATACTTGGCATTTTTTCACAGAATCCCATGACAAGTGAGTAATGATTCATATCGATGCTGCAGAATTCTCAATCGATTATTTATATCAATGCATAGGTAATTATTGGATTTGTAGTTTGACTTTTGAAATAAGTGTTATACCCAGATGATATTTAGCTTTTTCTTAGCTAGGAAAATAAGCAGTTTTGGGACAGACTTCCTGGGGTTCATGACTAATGCCTCCTTCCTTTATTTTGAGAGTGTATTAGGATGTTTGATACCTCATAGTCTGCATTACAGCTTAGATCAGTGAGTTGTTATTCAGCTAAAAAACTTATCAGCTAGGACGATGATCACTGAGCCAAAAACCAAAGTGTGGAATGATTTTCAGATAGCCTCTTTGACTCTCAGTAAAGGATATATGTATGTTTGTGTATAAATCTAACATGACTCTGAACAGACATCTAAAAAGATTTTTAGTTCCTTAGGGTTTTTAAAAAGTTTCGTTTGTTTGTTTTCGTTTTCGGTTGAAGTCATTAGGTTTATGTATATATTTTTAACTTATTCTCCTTATTTTTAAATGGAAGTACCGAGGATTGAACCCAGGACCTTGTGCATGCTAAGCAGGCATTCTAGTACTGAGCTACACCCTCCCCTTGAAAAGATTTTTAGATCATTCTGAAAGGGAATAGGAAAGGCCTTAGTTCAACTACCAGGCAACATGATTTAGCATCCTATTACATAGCATGCTGCCTGCATAGCCAAATTTCTTTGTACACTCCAGCTGTAGATTAAGAGTGAAGTTCTTGTAGATTAATAGTAATATGCATGTGAACTACCTATAGATCTCAATCTTACCGTTATTAGTCCGTTACATCTTTATAAGTTTTTAAAAATTATTTTAGATATTGTGAAATTTGTGTCCCAGGATATCATGGAACCTAGTTTCTTTCTTTGTGAGCACTTAATGCAGATTTACAGCTGTAAAAATGAGTGTTTATAGCTATAAAATGAATATTTATGTTATTACAGCGGTATGATAAGATCTCTTCCTAACCTAAAATTCTATTATTTTATTGATTTAAATTATACTATCTGTTGAAAATACCTGTGGCACCTTCTAAAGTCTTGGTGCCAGAAATACATTCATTGTGACCTTGTACTTTTATTAGTCTTCCATTAAAATTCAAGCACCCTTTGGAGAAAATAGACCTTTGTCATCTGTCAGCAACTCAGAAAAAAATTACTCTTTTAGGTCAGGAGTTTTCACCTTAGAAAACCGGTGGGGTTTGAGGCAGCTGTAATAAAATAGGGAAGCGCTGACCCCAGAAGGCAAAGGAGTCGTAGGTTCTATGTAGGACTTGCAAACTCAGATGCCACTTGGTTACATAAGTGTACGGCGTGGCCAGCTGAGGGAAGTACCTCTGATGAGAAATGTACCCGTCTAATATGATGAATATTAACTTGTTCCTGTTGTTTTACAACACAGCACTTCAGGGTTCAATAGAATGGCCAAATAAAAACTTCAGAGATCCCCATTTTGTGACCTCTGTTACATCACATGAGGTTCTGTGGGTGGTAAGCTTTTTCAGATGAGCCACACACAAGGAGATACTCTTGTGGCAGATGAGAACACTGGAAATTTGGGAGCAGAAGTGTGCAGAAAAGGCAGATAGGGGCTATCAAGATTAAGAGCACTTTCTTTACTTTATTTAGACCAGATCCTGCCTTGACTAATGGGAAAGTTGGACCCTTCTGTTTTCCTTCATTGATAAACAGGGACACTTGTGCACCAGAATTAGCTATATTGTTTTGCCAATGGTAGTTACATCTGAAATTATCCACATCTCCCCCAAAAGATGATTTCGATTCACCAATTCTGATTTGTACCATGGTTGGATATGTTTTAAAAAGAACTCTTGGCTTAATTCAGGTACAAGGACTTCATTGAAGACCTGTGCTCTTAGATAGAGCAGTCCCTAGTTTATGGGAGTGAGTATCTCTGTTCTCAAAATACTCACTTAAGATGCATGACTACATTGCAGTTTGGCACATTTAAATTGTGTAAGTGAATTATTTCATCCCATAAAAGAAGAATGGAGAAAAAGCAACATACATAATTTAAGAGTCGGATATAGATTTTATGAGGAAGGACAGAAGAGGTATATTAAAACTGAGCTGTTGGCAACTTTAGATATAGCAAACCTTGTGTTATAAAGACATGTGATTATACCTGATTCAGCTTTAACAAAAGTCAAATTATATCCCCTAAGTTATAATAAATATAGGCAATAAAAATTGTTCTGACACCTTCTATTATAAACGTTTTGTTTGTCCTGCTTTCCAAGAAAGGCTTGTCACTGCGTGTGAATTTCCATTTTCATCAAGAAAGTTCAGGATTAATCACTAAAGATAAAACAGTAAGTCCTGCCAGGGTGCAGATGTGATCAGTATGTTGTCAGGAACTTTAGAATTAGAAATAAGAATTTCCTAAAAAAAGTTCTTGGACATTTAAAAGCACCACAGAAGTTTGCAGAGTTTCCTTCATTGCAGAATCAAAAATCTGAGTTAAAAAGAGTAACTCCGTCTTGAATAGTTCAGGCTTGATACCTCCTAGAGATGGCATGCTGAACTCTTTCAGAGCTGTACTGGGATCTGATGCTCTTTGGGAAGCCTTTTGCTATCTTATATTCCTGCTTTGGGCAAGGTTAGACGCAGTGCAATTAAGGGGGGACCATTTTTTTTTCCTAATTTGTTTCTTGATACTTTCCTAATGTCTTCTATGGAATAGGTCATTATCTTTATTTCTGTTTTGGTGGTTTGCTAGGCAGTGCCGATTTTGTGGGCAGAAAAATGCCTCCATTTTTGATCTAAGCTCCTGTCACTTTTGTCTGTGGACCACACTTACACAAGCAATCTACACATTATAGAAGAAATCTGTAAATATATATATAATTTCCGTCAGCGCTAAGGATTGTGATACTGACATTTAGTGAGATTTGGCTTCCAAACAGACACTGTGCTGAAGGCTTTACTTGGATTGTCTCATTAAACCACACCACACTCTGCAGAGCTGTGATGTGCTGCTCTGTCCTCACTTTGCAGATGTAAAAGTGAGGCTCAGAGAGCCGAGGAAACATGTCCATAACCACACACATGAGAAGGGCGTTGTTAGTATTCGTTCTGAGTCCATCTGACTCCTGGGTTTAGGCACTGAATCACTCTGCTGTTACCTTAGTGGTTTCCCGTTGGGAATTTGCAATAAAATATCTTTAGGACACTGGTTCTCAAACTGGGCTGCACTTGGGAATCACTTGGGAGTTAAAAAAAGTGCAATAAAACTGGTAGCTGGGTCCCACCCTCATATGCTCTGAGTTCATTGGTCTGGAGGGTGGCCTGGGCGTTAGGGTTTTTAAGAGTCTCCCAGGTGATTTCTTTGTTTTATTTTATTTTTTTTATTTTAACAGCTTTATTATGATATGATTCCTGTACAGTATGCTACACATATTTCATATGTACAATTTGATGGATGTGTACACCACAACAATCAAGATAGCTTACATTTCCATCACTCCTGAAGAGGTGCAATTTTCGAACCCCCAGTTTATCCCTTCCCACCCCCTTTACCCTCTGGTGACCGTAAGTTTCTTCTCTATGTCTGTGAGTCTGTTTCTGTTCTCAGGTGATTTTAAGGTGCAGCCAAGCTTGGGAACTCCTGCTTTGGAACAATGCAAAGTTTTAAATTCTAAATTCCCATTTTTTCTGTTAGTAAAAAAATTAAAGGCTTTTTATTACAGAAATACTACATATTTGCTTTAGAAACCACAGGCAAACCAAAAAATTATATTTAAATTATCTGCAATTCCTTCACTGAAAGATGACCAGTAAAGTATTTGTTATTTTTCTCATGTGCACACTTACATATTTAAAGTCTTAACTATAATGTCACTCTTCTGTAGAGTTTTATGGATTTAATACCAGATTGTTTTATATGTTTTATGTATTTACATGCTTTACCAGACTGAGAAATTATTTTTTTTTTTGGGGAAAATTCTTGATTTTTATACACACGTAATAGTGTTGTTGCATTAACCCTTGTAAGTCATTAACTCTCAAAGTGGAGCAATATGGCTATTCATGTGAAGTTTGTGTATTATTTGGGGTGACATTTAGAAGACTAACTAATGTCGACATGTCTCCTTTGTAATCCATCTTATACAGCACTTTTTCAGACAGGCAAATCCTGGTTTACTTACTTGTCTCCCTTACAGATTATTAAGGCAAAGCCCATATGGTTTGTATGCCTGGGCTCTGGCATGCAGTAAACACTCAATAAATGCTGGGGTGGATGAGCAGACAGGCAGATGTGTTCTGGGATCCGAGATGGGAGTGGTGGTTATAGTTGGAAGAAACTAATTACTGAAGTAAGTTCAGAGGTGCCTGAAAAAAAATCATTGGGGGATGTTGGGGTAGTGAGAAGAGAGGGTACAAGTGAGACTGAGATGAGGCCGGGGGTGAAGGGACACTTTAGGACAGGTAAACTACAGCTCCTTCAAGAAAGGTAAAAAAGCCCTCTAGTTCCAGAAACATCCTGACCCTGGCCCCCAGTAGGCTCAGACTGTCTTCTCTGGGAATAGCTGTCTCCTCTGCCTTTCCGGCTTTCATCCTCCTCACTTAATCATAATAAAAGGGCTTTCAGAGTAAGAACCAAATAATTTTCAGAGTTTGCCTGCCCTCAGATATTTTCCTAATAAAGATTGGAGGAGGAACTACTGTAGTGTCACGGGGTTCAGTGAGGGCAGAGCCAGCACCTCAGTTAGCAGCTGTGACTGTCACATTCTTTTCTACAAAGGTGATGAGAAAGAATTCAAGTAAAAGGTGGGGATGGGGCTCAGAACACTGGAGGAGTGGCGAGGGATGACCCCAGGACAGAAGACGACAGTCTGGGAGACGTTACACATTTGCTTGGTAAACGAGCCTTGCCTTCAGTTCGGCCCGGCCGGCTCTGGGCTGCTGCCTGAGGTATTTTTGGTCCTGCTGCCATAAACCAGACATCTCTGCATCACAGGATTAATGAAGGATTTTCTTCTCTCATGTCGATTTCTTATAACATGGCTTGATCTTCAGTAGATTTCTTAATCACAAGACTTGTAAATCAAAATTATTAATAATTTCTATTTGGCTCTTAAAAATTAACTTTCATTTGAAGAATGTATTATGATTTGCTTATTGTCCATTTTAAAACAAATTTTTATTACAAAGGGGACATTGCAAATGTAAAAATTTTACTTCATCAGCGTATGAGGTACATGCATGATTTATATTGCCAAAACCCTTTAGAATTTAGGCATTGATGTAGTTCAAAAGCTACAAGGAAAATTAGAAGCTGGGTCTCTATCCTTCTTTCCCCTCTTTTTATTGAATTCATGGTGGCTTTTAAAGAATTTAAAGGCATTAAAGATAGTTGAAAACATCAGACTTTCTGCTTTCCTTAAAATTCAACAAAAAAGAATAAAATAGAAGCCTAGTTTATTTATCTGAATAATACTTGTCTCACTCACTCTAAGATCATAATGAAAGAGAGGGAATCTTTAGAGTAACATTGTATAGTATAGCAAAAAAAAAAAATTAAATGCTACAAGTTATATTTATCCAGATAAATATCAGATTTATCCAGTCAGTCCATTGACATACAGAGATATCTGAGTGCCGTGCCAGTTGTCGGAGCCAGGAGTGTATTATGATTTAATGGTACCTCTCTTCTGCATTTGATGAGCCGTCCTAGAAAAACATTTTGAAGCAATAAAGCATCCATTTGGCTCCTAGGTAATGAGGGAGGCATTGCTCTTTGCATTAATTATTTATTCAGGAAGTGGAGTGACCAATTGCTAATAAGCTTTATCCAAGGAACGTAGTGGAAAACAAGAAAATGCAAAAGTGAGGTTCTGTTCAATTTCATATGCAATTAACAAATACCCAGTGCTGAACGGTTAATGCTGTCTTCCACGTGACTTCTGGCCAGCTGTATTTAAGTGCGAGTGCCTGTCCAGTGTATTAAAGGCCTCTTGGTCTAAGGAAGGATTGTGTAGCCAAAGCTAATGACAGATGAGAGGAGGCAGTAACTGGTGAGTAGCTCCGACTGGGTTGATCTTTATAATTTTGAGTAACGGGCTTATTTTTTAAGATGAGCAATAGTGACTGACGCTTGTTTACTCCGTTTTGGAAGTGTTCCCTTTTTTTTTTTTTAAGATAATTATGCTTTTGCGTAACTTCGGAAATCTGCTCTATATTGTAATATATAGATTGTCACGTGATTAAACGGCTTATAAACCTGAGAAAATTTCTTATTTGCTCTATAAATAAATATATATAATGTATTTCTTGGGAATAGTTTCTAGGAAGGAATGTAACATTTTTCTTTTTTCCTGCAAGTAATTAAATGGTC
This sequence comes from Vicugna pacos, assembly GCF_048564905.1. Taxonomy (NCBI): domain Eukaryota; kingdom Metazoa; phylum Chordata; class Mammalia; order Artiodactyla; family Camelidae; genus Vicugna; species Vicugna pacos. Next base: position 20,508,791 of record NC_133000.1, on the reverse strand, counting down.
CCTTCTTTGCAGTAAATACTTAAGATTTAGCAGCTTCAAGATTACAACCAGAATATTGTATTCACACAGAAATAGGGGCTGCTTTCAAGTAATTTCAGAATCTTACTTCGAAGCACTTTGGTGCTATTATAGCATAACATTTTTATTGCATTTGCTTTAAGATTCTTGATATAATGAATTTGCCTGCTTTAGTGACATGAAAAAGAGATGAAAGTCACAATTATTTTCTCCCTTAAAGTCAGCTAAAGGACTTGTATGCTAATTCTTCTTCCCGCTGTCACTGAAAAGTAGTAGAGCGGAGTCTACACAGTGGGAGAAGAATCCGTCACATAAATCATATTAAAATAGGCCACAGAAATGATCTGTAAACCCAACATTATTTAAAAGAGAATCGCCTTGATACCATTATAAACCAATTGTGAACTCATTTAATATTGCATTCTTTTGATTTTGGATTTTAAACAATTTCCATTTTGAAAACTGTTTTAATTCTAAGCTTACTATAAATTACTTTTGAACTATACCTAAAGTCAATTTTCAAGATATAGTCCATGAAATAAGAATACTTTGCTTATTTGGATTCACAGCCTTTGCTAAAGGGCTACAGAGCCTGATGAGTAAATATAGCAATGAGATCAAAGACAACAAAAGACTGCTCAGAATTTTTCTTTCCTACACCACATTGTGTCATACTGAGACCTGGATTCATTTATGTTACAGAGAATCTTACTGTCTTCATCGAGGAAATAAGAACTCGGATTAGAAATGGAATCACCTTGTAAGATACTAGATTTTGCACTAATCTCTTTGTTGGTTACTAACGATCATTGGGTTGAATTATCCCCTTCAGATAATCACTCCATTCAGAAGACTAATGCTGTGTGCTGAGAACAGAAAAGAGATGGAGGATTGGATCAGCTCACTGAAGTCTGTACAGACCAGAGAACCTTACGAGGTACAGTAGCATCTCTCCTGTCGTCTCGTGTTCTTAGAGAATAAGTGTTAACCGTAGAACTAACGCCCTTCCCTACTAAAAACAGACATGTGTAGATTCATTCAGCAACTTGTTTAAACCTAATATTGATTTTTTTAATTTAAAGCAAAGAAATTATGATTTGAAATTTTAATCATAGTGATATACATTCCAAACGTGAAGCATCTCTAGTTCTGTTCTTTTGTTTGGCAAATCTGTGCTAACGTCTCATTTCTAGGTGGCCCAGTTTAATGTGGAACATTTCTCAGGGATGCATAACTGGTACGCCTGCTCCCATGCCCGACCCACTTTCTGCAATGTGTGCCGAGAGAGTCTCTCTGGAGTCACCTCCCATGGCCTGTCCTGCGAAGGTACAGTAGCATCCCCTGTGTCTTCTCCCCCATCACTGACCTTACCTAGGTACACAGCGCTGCCATTGGTATGTCAGTGATGTGAACAGAGAAATATCACAGGAGAACATTTCCTCGGGTGAAGCAGTAGCTGGGAGCATCTCAGTGGGACCATAGTGTTTTTTGTTTGTTTGGTTTGGTTTTTTTAAAATATACATTTTTTAATTAAAAATTTTTTAAATTAATTTAATATTGTATTATTTAATAATTTTATTTTGGCAGGGGGGTTATTAGGTTTGTTTTTTAGTTTTAGTTTTTAGAGGAGGTGCTGGGGATTGAACCCAAGACCTTGTGCTTGCTAAGCATGTACTCTACCACTTGAGCTATAATCTCCCCTGGGACAACAGTGTGTTAATTTTATTGTGGCTTGAAGTGGAGCTCTGCATTCATAGGACCAGCTTAGGAAATATTTCGGCTCAGTAAAAGGTAGCATAAGATCATTTGAAGGGAAGTATAAACCAAAATGTAATAATATTTCCCTCCTGAGGAACTAGCAATTACTGTTAAAGAAAATTCTTTAGACTTTTAGATCATCCTAATTTCCTAGTATTCCTTTTCTGTCTGGTTTAATTAGGGAGAAAAAACCTCCTCTGAGGACAGTATATTCCCTTTGGAGGAATTTCTGATTGTTAGTTGTATTGCATTGTTTGAAGTGTTTTCTTTTATTTCCTTTATGTTTAATTGAAATGGATGCCATCCTCTAAATTTCTTTAAAGTTCTCTGAAAATAAGGTTACGCTAGTGTTCTCATTAGGCTGTTGTTCTCATGTGGGTTAGTTTTGAATCTAAGAGCATTGACCACTTAAAAGAAATCCATTAATAACCACTGAGAGAAAACTCCTACCTTCTTTAGACTTACATAATTTAATACCTCAGTGATCTCATCAGTGGGTACTACTTTTTGAACTATATGTTTTTTCCTCTAATACAAAAAATTACTTTTTTCCTCTAATACAAAAAATTCTTAAGCAGTTTTGAATATAACTTTATAGTGATTAAATAATAAAACAGAAATAGAGTCACAATTTTCATTCATTTTTAATTATACAATCCGACATATATCAGTATTTGAACTGTTTAAGATGACACAACCTAGTGGGTAAGAATGGAACTCTGTAGCTAAACCCTCTGGGTTCAGGTTCCAGTTCCACCACTATTAACTGACCAGGAGAAGTAATTTAACCCTCTTAGTCTTTTTGTTTCCTCATCTGTAAAATGGGGATAATAGACGTTCATACCCCATAGAATACTGTGAGAATTAAATGAGAGAATACATACAATAAACTACTCTTCTAGTCAAATAAATTGTAGAAATTTGTAACTCTGTTCTATAAGAAATTCATCAAATCAATAATTACAGATTCCATAGTAGCCTGGTGCATTAAAATTCATGAAAATGAGAATTTGGAGGAAGCATTAACAATTTTTTTTTATATTTAAAGAATGATTGCAAAGATATAATTGGCCTTTATGACTAGTGATCTAAAAGGATTCCTGTAGCTCTGAGTCACTCTACTGGGGCTGTGAGATTATGGGGTCATTTTGAAGGTCTTTGTACTATTATCCTATGGTCTGTTATCCCCCAAATGCTCAAAACCATATCAGATCTAAGATACTCTGAGGTACCCTTCTGATTTGAGAGTTATGCATTATTAAATATACCTAATTGTTTAGAAATTGAAGATCATAGTGACACGGTGGAATATTTTTCTAAGCATTTTGAAAGAAAAATGAAAATTACAGTAGCTGGTAAGAATAGATAACTTCAGAGTCTTTAAATAAATGTGTTACACTGTTCTGTTAATAGTGAAGTCTTCCTGATGTTTTAAGTCTCAAATGTAGTATTTTTAAAATTATACTTTAGAGGAATATCTGTTAGTGTTTATTTTCTCTGCTGATAAAATATTTAAGTCTACAGCGTCTTGCCCGTTAGTATTTTTAGAACTATAGTGGAAGGTTTAAAAAAATCCCAAGGGTCTTATAAGTATATAAAAAAGTTCTCTTTTTATTTTATGAGACAGTAGTTATCTAGGATATTTTTATTGTAAACAAAGCTATACTTAAACTTTAGAACCCCCCTCGAAATCTGAATAAATGGCTCGTTTGATAAAATTAAGGGTTTATAATACAGGAAGCTTTAAACATTACAACAGATGCAAGAATACAGAAAAAAACTCGCTCAGCAATGACAATGAATAACATTGTATTAGGATGGAATCCAGCTTCCAGTGTATAAAGCCATCACTAAATTTACTTAATCTTTCTGCCCTTGTTTTCACAGTAAAAGGAATCTCTACTGATTTGTCTTCTAGGTTTGTGTTGAATAATAACTAAAATTATTATTTTAAAGCCTTGCATATATGAAATACATGAATGAGAAATAGAAGACAGAAATTATGTTTCATAAATAATCCCCTTAATCAATTGAGAATGTTAATTATAATTTCAGAGCTTAATTGTGCTTTACAGTTATTTAAACAGTAATTTAAGAATAAAAAGTTAAATGGTGATTTTTTTTTTGTCAGCAGTGTCAAATATCTCAACATGGGTACTTACGAATTTTTGTCTTAACCACTGTTGAACACTTATGTGGTAACGACTGAATATTGCAATAAAGAATCTTAATTTTATTACATACCAGTGTAATTTTGAAGTTCTGTGGTTTTGAAATAATGGCTTTACAAATCAGAAAAAAGTGCTTTATTTCAGAATAACTTCTTTGGAGAAAATTGATTGTCACCCAACCAAATTAAGATGCTTATTAATCATTTCCATTCCTTAGTGACCATAATTACAGTCCAGTTTGTTTTATTATTATCATTATATGTTATATTAAGCAACTTTTAATTCTCAAGGCTCATTACATGAAGCACTTTATTCTTACAAAAGTGATTTTTATTTTGAATGAGCTGTCCAATTTGTAATGGCAAAAATCTTCAAAAAGCCTCAAACTTATACTGTAACCTTCTTTATACTTCCTTCTTTGCCTGTTAGAAAATGCTTATTGACTGTTAATAGCAAGTACTTATTTTAAAAGTCTGCCCTTTTTTACTGCACATATTTAACAAAATTTACATATATGTACTGTTTATTGTTTCTAAGAACGTTTAGAGCTTTAGCTTTTTAAACTTACATAGTTAACAAAGGAATAAAGCCAACTACAAAATAAGAATTAATTCAAAAACATACATACACCCCTCTATTAACAGCAACATTATTTGTAATTGCCAAGACATGGAAGCACCCTAAGTGCACATCAGTAGATGAATGGATAAAGAAGATGCAGCATTCATATATGTAATGGAATACAACTCACCCGTAAGAAAGAAGGATATTTTGCCATTTACATTAACAAGCCTGCTTTTTAAAACTAAAACTAGGACCATGCTTTTGAGAAATACCATAACAGATGAAAACATTTAAATAGTTTAAAAGATTAAATAATTTAAAATAGTCAGTTGGAGCAAGACAGAGCAGGTCATGCTTAAGTTGTTTTTCAAACTAAGCTTTTTTCCTGTGGTGCTGTTGCTTTACACTGTTGTTTATCAGCAATAAAATTCAGTTGAAAATTTGTTTTCTATATGAAATCTGTGCTTGAGTCACAAAGTTATTCATAACAAAAATAGTATGATTTCCAGGAAAGAATTTATCACATACCCAAAAGAGCAGATGAGGGAAACATTTCCACCGTCTATAGGCTAATATTTTTTAAGGAAAAACCAGCTCCAATTAAGTGGCCATTTATCTATTGGCTATTCCTGATACCTGACGCATTCTAAACATTTGCCTATGGATTCCTTAGTTATTTCTCTTGATCCTTTCATTTTTGTGTTACATCAGATTAGGACAATTTAAAGAGAATGATGTGTTACCCATAACTTTGAATTTGTTACTTTAAATTTAAAAATCTGGTAGAAATTTTAAAAAATCACGTGAAAAAGAGTCACCTTACGTTTGGAATTTAACAACAGCTGCCTTATTACGTTTCTACTGCAAGGATCTCTACTATTAAATATTTATCTGAAAAGTCAGAAACTCATTAACATGAACACAGTATCCATTAACACTATATGGTGTCCCTAGAAGGGTGGATAAGCTTAGTAGTAGTCGCGTTCTGATTTTCATAAGCAAGGGTTAATTTTTCAAATAATCTCTGGTTAATTTGTTTTTTCCTGTGTGTGCTGCTTCTTTCTTGGTTGTTTCGTCTTATTTCTCTTTTGTAGACACCTTTTTGATAATGTGACTGGGGAGAATTAGTGATGCATGTAGCAAGAACATCACTTCATCATTCCTTTTTCTACGTTATCATGTAGTCATCCCAACAGCATACTTCTCAAAGTCAGTACCATCTCTGTGACCTCATCAACCGATTTCCGTGAAGCCTGGATATTTTCTTGACATACTTGCACTTTAAAGCTCCCCTGACTTACCCTGTTCTTTATCTTACTGATATTTTCAAACTTTTAGATATATATATGTATAGAAAAAAAGCAAATCTCAGACATGTACAGCTCGTTGGATTTTCACAAATTAAACGCGTTTTTGTAATTAACATCCAGATACCATAATTGGATGTTACCAGCACTCTTGTATTACTGAATTTTATTTTCTTCTCTGTGTGCGTGTGGTCCCCTCTCCTTAAAACTAATTCTTTTCGTATTCATCTCCTTTCTGTTCTTTTAAGAAGTAAGTGGAATCTCTTAGCAGCCTGTAGCTTGATAAAAGTGCCTCATATAACCCTAGCCCTGTTTGCTCTTGAGAATATTATGACTATTATTGAAGAGTAATGATAGAAACTTTAAAATATTGGTTTTTTTCCCACCCTGCCAGCCCTTTAAAATTTCATGCTGTGATTTCCTTTTATCATTGGTCCCAAAGTACATATTCCTTTAGCAATGGTTGACCTTTTTTTTTTTTTTCTTAGTGTGTAAATTCAAGGCTCACAAAAGGTGTGCAGTGAGGGCAACAAACAACTGCAAGTGGACGACTCTGGCCTCCATCGGGAAGGACATCATTGAGGACGAGGATGGAGTAAGCCCGTTCTGTCCCCATCTCTCCCCAGCACCTCCGCTCTGTCATTCTCTGCTCCTGTAGAAATTAAGAGGGAGCGTCTATTATTAAAGTTACGACAGAGTTAAGTGGGAGCATTTATTATTAGGATTCCATGGAAGGTTTTGGTTGATTGTGACTCTTTATTTTCAATTCAATCCTTCGTAGCTTCCTTCAGCTCTTAATTTTCGAGGGAAATTGTGTAAGGGCTTAGGAGTGGATGCTGTGCTGGGCTGGGCTTGAGGACAAGGACCCTTGTCTGGCCAACCAAGATATTCTCTAAGGTTCAGCTCAGCTGTTTACCAGCTGTTCACTCCTCAGACTTTGGGTTCTCCCCTCAACAGTGCCTCCGACCTTCAAAACCTTGCCTCCCTTCACCTTGCATGCAAATCTCTGATGACACTTCATAATCACTTTGTGATAATCCCCTTCCATGCCTTTCTTCTCAGCAAGACTACAAATCCCGAAGGGCGGGGCTTTAGTCTTAACTTATCGTTGTATTCCTACATTGCTCGGGACATAATAGATGCTCAGTAAATGTGGGGGAAGTGAATGCATGCTGTGAATGATACATACCGCTGATTCCAGAGAGTAAGAAATCATTGTCTGTCTTCCCTTGGATAATGATGTCCTCCACTGTCTTTGATTTGACTTCCCTTTCTTCCTGCTGCACAGGTGGCTATGCCCCACCAGTGGCTCGAGGGTAACTTGCCCGTGAGCGCCAAATGTGCCGTCTGTGACAAAACATGCGGCAGTGTTCTCCGTCTGCAAGATTGGAAATGCCTTTGGTGTAAAACGATGGTGAGAGTTTTAGAATTGTTTTCCATTTAGCTAGTTTCTTTTTGTAACTTTGGGCAGAGCTGAGAATCTGTGGCTGAGCAGAGCCTGGTAGCACACACCCCCACTGTAAGGTTCATCTCTTTTCAAGATGTGTTCCTCCCACTCTGTTTACTTTTGCCAGTGCCCTTTTGGCTCTCTCTCTATATTTCCTTTGTCTAAAACCTTCTTTCCCACAGTTTTATTATTTTTAATCATCTTTAGCCACCCTCAATGGTTTGCTGTTGTCAGCCTGTTGTATCACCTGTTGCACACAGAAAGCCACCAAAATTTGATTGACATGCAAAGTGTAATTTGGCTACCATGCTGTGTGTGCGCTCTGACAAAAAATACTGAGTTCAGTAGACCATCCACTGATATGATTTAAATTATAGGCATTTATGTTATATAAATAAGTAAATGTTTAAAACTTCTTTGCATGTGCAAGAAAGCGGTGAGACACACACAGAGCAAAACATGGAGCCAACATGGGGCAAGGAATGGTCCCATCTACGCCAGACTGGGTGAGGACTGGGCTTCCACGCTGCAGGTGGGCAGTCAGAGCAGGAACTCAGGGTGACCTCGTGCCCCTCCGAGGGTGCTGGGGGGCTCAAGACCGCAGGACGAGGAGGCAGTCGCTGTTTGAGTGCTCGCCTCAGCACTAGGTGATGCTGTCCGACTAGGTGGGTGACTACCTTGCTTTGGGGCTGAGTTGTTTGGTCTTGTTTTGCATCTTGGAAGTCAGTCCCTTTCCCCCCAACAAAAAGGTGGAAAACCTTTGCTTTTAATAAGTACGATGAAGATCAGCAAATGTGAGAGCTACATGTTCGATGTGTTGATTTCATAATCAATGAGATTGATCGCATACGTCACGGAGGAAAACTGCTACAATTTTTTAGTCAGGCTTGATAGGGAATCCTGTGTTTCTTTTTCATTTTTGAATCAAAAATGATTCTCTTCGTCCTCATGCTTCTGTTAATCATCATCAGTTTATTTCCGTGGAGGTTACTTTTTCTTTTATCCCATTTAATATAAAGACTGTATTAGATGTCGCTCTTTGGATTTTTGGTGCAGTCCTAACCCTGAAAACCCTTATGCCACTCCTTATTTTAAAGGAGTGCTCCTGCAAACAAGATTGAAAATTTAGATTCCATCTCACCTAAGATTTACTTTTTGCAGGGACAAACACTGATGTATGTATCTACCACCAATTTGATTAGTCTGCATATACTGAAGTCTGTTTTTCTACTTCTGGAAGCTCAGCTCTTCTCTTTTTTAAATTTTTAAATTTTTTATTGAAGTGTAGTTGATTTACAATGTTAGTTTCAGGTGTACAGCAAAGCGATTCAGTTATACATATACATACATATGTATTTTCAGTTTCTTTTCTATTATATGTTATTGTAAGAAATTGAATATAGTTCCCTGTGCTATACAATAGGTCCTTGTTGTTTATCTACCTTATATATAGTAATGCATATCTGTTAATCCCACACTCTCAATTTATCCCTCCCCACCCTTTAGTAATCATAGTTTACTTTCTATGTCCGTGAGTCTGTTTGTAAATAGAATTGATATCTTTTTTTGAAGATTCCACCAGTTAGAAATACCATATGATAGTTTTCTTTCTCTGTCTGACTTATTTCACTTAATATGATAATCTTAACCATCCATGTTGCTGCAAATGGCGTTATTTCATTCTTGTTTATGGCTGAGTAGTATTCCATTGTATAAATATACCACAACTTCTTTATCCAGTTACCTGTTGATGGACATTTAGGTTGTTTCCATGTCTTGGCTATTGTAAGTAGTGCTGCTATGAACATTGCGGTGCAGGTGTCTTTTCGAATTAGAGTTCCCTCCAGATATATGCCCAGGAGTGGGATTTAGAAAGGTACTATTTAAGTTGTCTTTACATGCAGTATATAGGTCTCTACTTGTGGTTAGTGAGTAGTTTTAAATTTTACTAATTTTAACAGTATAAGTTCACTAAGTTTTTTACTTGCTCATGCTACTCACTCCCACCTTTTAAAAATATCACAAATAGGGGAGAAGTGTTATTACAGGTTATGGAAGGAGAGGTATTCTGGAATGTCTTTGCCCTCTTTTTTTTCCTGGCTGACTTAAATATCACCTTGGTATGAAATCATTTCTGCCGCCCTGTGTCAGTCAGACGTGCAGGTTTCTGGACCACTATCACCTCTGTCACATTCTTCTTAACCTTGTACGTCTTACACTTTCATTTGTCTGTTAACATAGTATTTTGCCTTTAAAATACGAATTTCTAACAGCAGAAAATCTAGTGTCTAAACATAGTCATCTATGTTCAGAATGAACCAAAACCATAATTCCATAATCCTAAGAGTCAACTCCTGATTTTTCCAGCTGTTGTCCAGCCTCTGGACATAATTTTATCTTTTCTGTAAAAATAGTGAAGATACAATTTTATCTCTGCTTTTCTCATTTAGCATTGTTACAAATATTTTTCTGTTTTGATCTTTTTTAATTCTTTTTAAAACTATCTGTGCATGCTTCTTTTTTGAAAATCCATTTGGATTGTTAATCATTATAAGTCATCATAGGAAACTGCTCAAAATTAGGTCATTGGCAGAACAAGAATCACTATTAAATTTCAGTTACTTTCTCAGAAGTTTTGATAAATACGTGTTTAATTTATACACTAGTTTTCTAAAAGGACTAATGAAATAAAGCTATGTGAAATAAGTGCTTCATGAAATTTCTTCTTTCACTAATAAAACATTTAAAGGCTCTCTAGGTGAGAACATAAATCATTCTAAATTGCTTGGGTCCTACTTAATGTGTTAGCCTTGCTTGAGTGACGTTGAAACTTTTTTCCCTACAGAGTTAACACATTTGCTGAGTGCCTGTGATGTGTATCACTTAAGATGAGTGGGCAATGGTAGGACCCAATCCTTTTCCTTATAGAGCCAGAAGTCTAGCTGAGAAAATAGGCGTGGATGTACTTAAAAACTACAAAAACATGACAATGTTATAAAAGAGGTGTGGATAGAAAGTTATAAGATCACTGCAGAAAACAGCAGACACAGTAGAAATTGTGTTTACTTTCACTGAATTCTGTAAGAATTTTATAAGGTCAATGTCATCAGTTTTTCCTGTGGACAGTGATGACACATGCTGGTTCACTCCCCACCTCCCTCCCTTTCTCCCCTCCTCCCTTACCTCCCTTCCTCTGCACGCCTTTCCCCTCTCTTCCTCTCTCCTTGCCTCCACCAGGCATTCAGTGACTCCGGACTGCTTGCCTGAGACAATCATGGAAACAGGCTGCACGGGCCAAATCAAATTCCCATCTCTAACATGATTAGCTCATTCCTTCAAGGGATATTAAATATTGTGCCATTAAAGTAATATATGAGTTACTGAACATTTTGTGATGCACTTGATCCTCATTTATCAGTTCCTTCGATATCATTTATGCTGTAACAAAACAGTGATGTGTTTTTATGATTCTTGAAGGTTTCCTTCTTTGTTTTTAGGTACACACTGCCTGCAAAGATTTATACCATCCTGTTTGTCCACTTGGCCAATGTAAAGTGTCTGTCATACCTCCAATTGCACTAAACAGCACAGACTCTGATGGTATGTAGCAGTGGTGTAAGTATGTATAATTTGAGTGTATGAATGTTGATAAGTACATCTCTTTACCTAGAATAAATAGAACTTGATGTCTAGAAATTGGTTATTCTGGTCAGTTTTTACATAATAATTCTATTTCAGTTTATTTAATTTATAAAAGAACATTTTAAAATTGAGGTTTAACATAGCTATAACACAGTGGTGAAATTACATTGTATAAGATTTATAGATTTTACATTGAAGCAAATAAAGATCATTATTCTATAACAAAATGCAATCTGAAAAGGTTAATTTTTATAAGTGATTTTTTTTGTCCTCCAGCGTCGAAACTGCCCATTAGTGTAGCTCATATTTCAACTTGTTTTCCTACAATTTCAGCGCAGGAATTTGTATTCCTATAAATTCTCCCACTTTTTCCAGTATCTTACAGCTTAGTTGTAAGTACAGGAGAATACTTTTACAGCACTGGTTTGGGTTAGCATACTAATAACTTCCTTGTAAGCAAGCCAGATTACAAAATACTTTGATCATAAACCATCATTAATATTTTTCATCGATAAAGTGCCTTATGCTCTCCAAACTTTTTATATAAATTATGCCAATAGAGATTGTAAATATGAGGATATAAGCCACAGAAGATATGATAAACTTTAACTTGTGCTGTTAACAGCCCCCCCCATAATCCTGATATATCAAGATTCTGTTATTACTGTCAGGTTAAAAAATTTAAAAATATTTTCTAAGGCCTTCTCAAGGAGCAGTTAAAATATTTTGTAATACTGAATATGAACATGAATTCTTTAACAAATGTGAATTTATAGACTATGATTGATTTCTCTTAATGATTGAGTATTGTTAAGGCAGGTGGTCAGCCTTAAATTATCTATGATTAATACTTTTACCATCTTTGGTATGATTTTTCATTATAGACCATACTTTAGAAGATGTATTTTGTAGTCGTAGTATGTAAATAATAAGCCTATCTCCATTTGGAGGGCTAAATTTTAAGTTATTGTTAAAGTAATAAACAAGGTTCTTTATTTATGAATTTATCTTTTTTCCTGAAGTTTTGTTAATAATTTAAAAGAGAAAGCTATACATACTGATCTTGTACTGTGTTTTTGTTTGTTTGTTTGTTTGTTTGTTTTGCAGGTTTCTGTAGAGCAACGTTTTCATTCTGTGTTAGTCCTCTGTTGGTTTTTGTCAATTCTAAGAGTGGAGATAATCAGGGAGTAAAGTTTCTTCGTCGATTTAAACAGCTACTAAATCCGGCTCAGGTGTTTGATTTAATGAATGGAGGTCCTCATTTAGGGTAATGATTATTGACAAATCTCGTTTGAATGAAATGTTGCACTGATTGTGAAGTACGTTTGGCTTTTCAATTCACGAAAATTGTAGATTCAGCTAGACCTCTCTGTGTTGATCTTCCCATGCCTCCCTTTTTTTCAAAGCTCTAATTATAAATTTTAACACTACCATTTTGATATTTGTGTAACTTCCTTGTGTGCTGAAAATTCCAAAATTTGTTTAAAAATACTTTAGGATGTGTCCTACATCAAACAACACAGTTTGCTTAGCTCTACGAAAGAGCAACTTGTATAAATATAGACATACCAAAAATAACTTTAGAAAATGATTTGTATGGAAGGCTAGTATTGATTTTTATATAATACAAATTGTTGTTTAACCATAGCACAGATTTTGTAGTAGGTCTCAAGGACAGGTCCTTAAGGATTTCAGACTCAGTTTTCATAAATAACAAAAATAGTACTTTTGTTAATTGCTAGTTTCAAACTTTCTGGAATGTCATGTAACCTAAAATTGGGGGGGGGATTAAATATATTTTCAATGAGGGAAATGCCTTGAGGCATTTTGAGTACGTTGTTAGCACATATATATGATTTTCGTTGAACAGGTAATGTTGTGTCATCTGAACCAGGGACCTGCAATCTCCTTATGATTCACTGATGCCAACTCGGCTTTTCTCTTGAGCTCCACTGTCACCGTAATGCATGAACCCAGTAGAAATGGAGATTTTAGATATCAGTTCCTGAAAAGGCCTTTTGCATTTTGTGATTTAGCACTTTCCTGTCTTCTGTTTCTCTCCTCAGTCTCTCTATATGCCTCTTTTCACTTTTGTCCCTTCAGGGTCTTCCTTCTTGTTTCCATTACCTTTTTCTTGCTGTCTCAGGCCTTTCTGGTCCCATGGTGTTGGTCTTCTTCATTTAAGTCCAATTCCTTCCATATGTGCTTGTACGTCCCTTCTTTTCCCCTGTATGAGTCTGGGCACTTCCTCATCTGGCCTCTCTTCTCTCCTTTGTCACTTCCATTGATGGTTAGCTTTGTCTCCCTTGCTAGCACAATCTGTGTTATAATCCTTCATGGTTTTAATATCTTATATTCTTTTTTTTTATTGAAGTATAGTCAGTTACAATGTGTCAATTTCTGGTGTACAGCATGATGTCCCAGTCATGCATATACATACATATATTTGTTTTCATATTCTTTTTCACTGAAGATTATTATAAAATATTGAATATAGCTCCCTGTGCTATACAGAAGAAATCTGGATTTTTAAAATCTATTTTTATATATAGTGGCTAACATTTGCAAATCTCAGACTCCCAAATTTATCCCTTCCCACCCGTTTCCCCCCTGGTAACCATAAGATTGTTTACTATGTCTTTGAGTCTGTTTCTGTTTTGTAGATGAGTTTGTGAGTACTCTTTTTCTCTCTTTTTTGTTTTTTTAGATTCCATATATAACTGATATATGGTATTTTTCTTTCTCTTTCTGGCTTACTTCACTTAGAATGACAAGCTCTAGGTCCATCAATGTTGCTGCAGCAAATGGCATTATTTTATTCTTTTTTATGGCTGAGTAGTATTCCATTGTATAAATATACCACAACTTCTTTATCCAGTCATCTGTCGATGGACATTTAGGTTGGTTCCATGTCTTGGCTATTGTAAATGGTGCTGCTATGGACATTGGGGTGCATGTATCTAATACTTTATATTCTTGACATTTACTTTTTCCACCCACCCCTTAAGATTCGAAGGCACTCCGTTTGTGAAACTTCTTGATAGTGTCTCCGTAACATATTTTTTTGATTTCTTACAAAGTTGAGGTGTACCAAGGTCCATTCAGGAGGTGAGAAGTGTCAAAAGTTGAGATGAAGGAAGACAGAAGTAAAATGATGGACCTGAGACTAGGAGAAGAGGAAGAGAAAAAGCAACTAGAAGTATGACAGGGGTACACCAGTGAGGTTGGTGGGTCTCTGGAACTGCCCCAAAGGCCACCTCAGAGCATCAGTGCCCTGGGATCCCTGCCCTCGTTTGTAATATGCTGCTTATGGAAATAACATATCCTTATGAGGGAAAGAGAAAAATCACCCCCTTTACCATTTTGTATCACTTACCTTTCATTCTCTTTCCTGGGTTCTGCTGCTTTTTCATTTTCTCGTTTCTCACTCCCCTATCCTCCTAATTTATCTCCATTTCTACTTATATTCTCCTTTCCTCTTTATGATTAAGACGTTTTCTTGAGTTAAACATTGCGCTCAAAGTAATTTCTGTAGTATAATTCACATTAAGTAAGAATTCTCATATTTAACCTGAACGTGAATACCAATAAATAACAGAATGACTGAGAATTGGGGAAAGTGGTTTTTAATCTATTTATACTTAAATAAAATACTTCTTGCTTTCAGTTTAAGATTGTTCCAGAAGTTTGACAATTTCCGGATTCTCGTTTGTGGAGGAGATGGAAGTGTAGGTTGGGTTTTGTCAGAAATTGATAAACTCAACTTGAATAAACAGGCAAGTGCTCATTCTTTTCATTGCTAGTTAACATGAATGTGTCCTAATCTAGTAACCCAAGAGGTGCAGAAATGACATAGTCCCTGTGTCTCAACTTGTCTGAGGTCTTCTGTGGGGCTCTCTTTCAGTGTCAGCTGGGAGTCCTGCCTCTGGGTACAGGAAATGACCTGGCTCGGGTTCTTGGCTGGGGAGGTTCATATGATGATGACACCCAACTTCCACAGATACTGGAGAAGCTGGAACGAGCCAGTACCAAAATGCTGGACAGGTAATAATAACAAATTCTCTTCTAAAACTAGGTGGAAAGTGGCATACTGACACCCTTTTAAAAAATATTTTATTTACTTATTGCTGTATTATTTAAATATTTTATTTTGGCGGGAGGGAGGTAATTAGATTTGTTTATTTTTAGCAGAGGTACTGGGGATTGAACCCAGGACCTTGTTCATACTAAGCACACGCTCTACCAACTTGAGCTATACCCTCCCCAACCCATATCCTGTTTTGATAATTAAAGTTTTACTGACAGTAAGCCCATGAAGGCAGAGACTTCTCATCCTTGCCCACCCCTGAGATCTAGAACAGAGCCTGGCACAGAATAAACACTCAAAAAATATGTTTGGGAGTGAATGAATGAATTGTAGAAACAAACAGAAGAAAAAAACCAAACAACCTGAGAAAATTGGTTTAATGAACCTATTATTTTAAAGATAGAGGCTATGTTGATAGTAATTACCTTTAACTGATATTTGGGTCAAAAATCTTAAATGGTTAATGAGGGCAGGAGGGAGTACGTCTGATGAGTAGAATGAAGGCCCCATCATCTTCTGGTTTCATTAAAACTAAGAATGACACATAAACTTTAGATACGTTAGAACATCTCTTCTTAATTATACATATTGAGGAGGAACTGAACCAGTAAAATACGAAATACTAGAAGAAAATATCCTTTCCCAGGGACAGGGAAGCATTAGGAAGACAGCTTCATATGAAGGAACCATCACCGTGTTTACTGGATCCTTGATCGCGTCTTCTTAACTGCTTCCTCTCTAAATACCCCACGTATAAAAAAGGCACCACAGGGTGTGAATGCTGAGTGCTGTGGAGGGGGCATTTAGAACTGGGGTGTGGGGAGCAGTCAGGACACAGTAAGCAGTCACCTCCAGCATCAGTAGAAGGCGAATGTCAAGATCTCATAACCTTGAGCTCACATGAATCAAAACAACTTTGATAGGATTAGCCATCTGTGGAACTCTTCCCGAAAATAACAAAATCTCATCAGGGAGCCACCAATCTAAAATGTAATTACTCTAAAATAAGCTATAACCTAATTAATTGTAACCTCGCCTGTCATAAGGTAATGCTGTCACGGCTGATTCTTTGGCTGACAGAATATTTTAAAAGAAAGCTGGGTGTTCATCTGTGTTTGTCCAAAACGAGTCATGAGAAGGGTCCCCCAGTAGTTTGGGAGCAGAAAGTGGACTCGGTATCCAGTCTTTGAAGGAGGCTGGAGGTGATTTCCCAGACAACTGTCCAATTCAGTGCTTTCCAAACCACACAAGGTATTTTAAATGGCTTTTCGTTGTCAATTTAAATACCACTCTTCCCCACATCCTTGGAAACGCTCTGAGGCATTTCCTCTGCTCTGAGTGTGTGCTTTCCCTCGTATGTTATAAAAATTAACTTCTCCAGGTGGTTAGACTAGAAATAGTACCCCATGGTTAAATTCCTTAATTCAGACCTTCAAAAAAAAAAAAAAGAAAGACATACACACAAGAAAAAAAAAATCAAAGGGGATTGAAAAGCCTAGGACTGTTGTCAGAAGCACAGAAATATTTTGTTCTTATGTTTTCTTTATTAATTTAAGAATATGATTTGTAAAGACCAGGTGAAAAAAATGAATGTTCCATAATATTCCACACCCTAGAAGCTTTTTTATATGTATTAATTCATTTGATCGATCTTCAAAACGACACTGTGGTTTTGGCTAAGAAAAGCATTATTATGACTGTTTTACAAAGACGAAAACTGAGTCTTGTGGAGACCATGGGAGGAAGGAATGACTGATAATTTTTGTCCACCTGGCACTTCATCTCGTTTAATTCTCACTACACACTTAGAGATGGCTAATATTTTATCATCTCCATCTTACAGATAAAAAGGCTTAGGAAGATTTTATATTATTGGTGTCACATAGCTAAATAAGTGGTTGAATTGGCTCTCTAAACCCCAGTCCAGACTCTGCTTCCCAGGGGCTTTGCTCAACGCCACACTCTCTTTTTAATGCACGTGCTCACCAAATGGGTCCTTACCTTCTGGCGTCCAATAGGCAATAGCTGGTACCAGAAGGCATCCCTTCCTGATTCCTGCTGCCACTTGATCTTGTTCCTTCTGCCCCAGCCATTACCTGTCAAGGGAAGAAGGTTAGCGTGGAAGGTGCAAGGAACTTAAGACGTGTGGGTGGATTTCTTTCCCATTTCTTTAACTGTCCTTTAACCCGAGGAGTATTTCCAGCTCTCTGGGACTTGACTATCATGTTTCCAATTGTGAGTTTCCCTATTTGAAGTTTACAAAGTGTAATTATTTTATTTGTTCCCAGTATTACATCTGTTCTCTGCACTTAAATATGAGCTTTATTAGGGAAATTTTACTCAATTTTGTATTTGCAGACTCTGGAATACTGTCTGTCACTTTGAGACGTTCAGTACATATCTGTGGCATGGATGAACAAATGAATGGCTTTTTGTGATCAAATATCTATCTAGAGTATATTCATGTCAAGAGTTGAGTAGTAGCTATACTCAACTATTTAATTTACACATCTTAATATATATAACCTATGTCTTTTGGGGAATTTTCTCAGAATTTTCGTTTTTATGCAAAGACATTAGTCTGAATGATATACTAGTTTCTGTTTAAATACTGATGCTAACCTTGGGATTTTCCTCCAGGTTCTATCACTGGCTTCCACTGTGATGTGCTTTTCTTAAAATTCATATGTCACAGTTCTGCTTTTGTTATGCTTTGTGTCTTGGAAAAATCTTTAACCACAAACTGTTACAGACATTGATAGTGTCCTTTCCCAAATATCCTTCCCCAATCTTGAATTATGATTTTAGATAGAAGACTGGATTTATCTGGAGTTGACTGCTCTTCTCTAACACCAAACGATTCAATGTCTGGTCTGACATTAATATTTACAGCCAATTGAAATACATGTGCTTCAATGACATATTATTTCTATTAACAGTTTCCTCTCAATCCCACACTTGCTTTCTTAATGTAAGAAGGGAGATTTAGCTGATTTTCATTTCATGGATTTATAAGCTGACTGGGCAAGACTGTTACATCAGAATGATTTACTTTTCATAGGTCATATGCATTTGTTTAATCTAGGACACTGTTTTAGAATTTCAGGCTGTGACCCATAGTTAGAAACTGCAGTGAGCATTATTTAAAAAGTGAACCAGAAAGGAATACAAGTCAGAATGCATTGCACCCAGTGAGGAGGGGAGATGTTGTTACATCTGTGCATTTCTCTCTGTGGGCCACGGCCTTAACATATTGGGAGGTCATTAGAGAATTGGTAAGATATGGAAATCATAGGCTGTGAATTCAGCATCTCATGAGATTACCAAAACTCCATCTCTTCCCATATTTGGTTGCTTTAGAATGCAGTAAACCATAGTTCATGAGTAGATGTGCACATATGTGTGTTTGAGGTGAGAACAAAGTCAGTTTATTAAATTTTAAAGGAATCTTAGACCAAAGTTCTTCTCCTTTCAGGTGGAGTATAATGACCTATGAACTCAAATTGCCACCAAAGTCTTCTCTACTTTCAGAACCTCCAGAAGCATCTGAAGAATTTTATGTAAGACTTTAATCCTTTACGTATTTATCATTTGAAAGTGGGGGTGAGGGTCTTGAGCAGTTAAAAAAAAACCTTACAAGATATGGTAGCATGTTTACTTAATTGTAGCTTTTTTTGAATTTGAAGTTTGGTCTCATTGACTGCTTCTAGTCCTCTCCCCCAGAGGAAAGAATTCTTATTACTGTGTGGGCTAGAGTCCTCCCAGGACACCCACCCTGGGCGTGGGAATTCAGCCACGTCACTCGCCCTCATGGGCTTCCGTTAACTCATCCGGAGAGGAGGCCACATGTTGTGAGGATTACAGGAGGTGATGAGTGTGTGGAAAGTACCAGGCGTGCAAGATCCGGTGCTCCCACCCCTGATCGTTTATTCCCCCACCCGCTGCTTCCTCTCATCCACAGGGCTCCGGGGAAGCCGGCTGATGCCGGGTTCCTGTTAGCTTTTACTCATCTTCTGCTTCAGCCTGATTATCAGGTGGTCGCCCCACTCCCTTAAATAATCCCCAAACGCATCAGTACTTGTACCCATAATGTTGTAGTGTTTCTCTCCTCCTGCCTCGCCTGCTGTGTGGAGGGTGCATCGGAGCAGGTCTCTAGGTGAAGCCTGTTTATCAAGATCAACCAAGGAAGACAGTGCCCTTCATTCATTCCATCCCTGCTACAGACCATTAATAACTTAGTTTTCTTACCTCCCTAAAGATTCGGCATTCTGATTCAGTCTCAAAGTACTGGAGACTTAAGACAGAGCCTGATTTTCAAAGGATTATTCGCAGACTCACTAAGACCATTTGAGCTATGAGAGCTTCTTTTTCCCTCTAGGAAAATGCATCTGTTTCTTTTACAGTGGAAATCTTTGCCACTAAGAAAATTATGAACTTGTCGAAACTAAGGAATGATTACCAGAAACGTGGGGTATTCCTTAAAGAAGCTAATTGTGTTTAAATTTTTTTCCCTGATTTAAAAGTAGCAACAACTGCTTCTAAAAAATTTGGAAAACACAAAAATACATCAAAAAGAAAATTCAAAGTTTACCTATAGCCCTGCCACTTAGAGATAATTACTATTAAAGATTAGTATAGTTACTGCTTTATTTCCAGCAACATTTTTGTTTATTAATAGTATTTTATCCAACTAGAAACATAATATTTTTTATAGGAACCAATCTTTTTTCTTAATAGTATTTTTTTGAATGTTATTAATTTTGTCTCCAAAGAGACAAAAGAGGAGGATTCTTTTGCACTATTTACTTCAAAAATATATATTTCCTAGCATATAAAATGAAGGTAGACAATTTTGACTTTTATCACATATGTGATCACTAACTGTGAGATACAATGGTAACTACACAGAAGGAAGCTTTTTTTTTTTTAGTATAAAAAGGTTTTAATGGAACTTCATTTAGTTTGGTTTCTTTTTAAAATATTTTATCACATGGGGATAGCATGCCTTGATTACAGGTTAAAAGAGTGTGGCATCATTCTGATTTCGCCTTGAAAACTACAGTAAAAGATTTCTTCTCTCTTCTTAGGCTCAACCTAATTTTCGAGCTTACATTTTTTTAAAGAAAATATCTATTTCGGGTTCCTTTATGCGTGACTGTGAAATTATTATTGTTTTTCCAGTTTTCCTTAAAAAGACACAAAATGTAGTTGATTTTCCTATCTTATTAACTGTTAGCTTTCCCCTGGCGCTGTAGAATTACAGAGCTTAAGAAATTGTGACGGTTTTACTGATTAATTCCTGATGGCCATAATTAAGTGATCCTATTTGCTGTTGTACTTTTTACACATTGGAAGAATAGGGAGTCCATGATTTCTTTCAGTAGCAATGACGGTATCATTGTCCAGTCTGATTCTAAGGTTTGCGATACATACAGTGCCCAAAGGCTCACAGTTAGTTATTTAAGAATGAAGTAAGATATTATTTTTTTCTTTTAATTTATGTGTATTATTTTTCTCAAATGGTTATGAAGTTGTTAGGGCATAAATACTTATTAATTTGTTCAGACTTAACTACTTTTAAGTATTTCTTTTACCCTAGGGGCACTGTGACAAAATTATTAAGACACTGATGATGCCATGAGCCTAGAAAGTTTGGGAATCTCTGGTCTAGTGGGAGGGACAGATAGGAAAAGATCAGCAATGTTTAAGTTATTTTCAGGGTGTAATCGCCACACAGAAGAGAGGGTTCTCAGCCTGGCAAGTTCAGTGAAGTGTTTACAGAGGAGGTTGTGCCTAAACCAGGTTTTCAGCACAAAACAGAGAAGGAGGAATTAGCCAGTTGAAAAAGAGCATTCCGCAGAGCTTGATAGTAAGGCTCTTGGTACATCTGGGATGCTACGAGTAATTCTGTAGAGTTAGAGCTTACGGTGCAAGGGAAGAGCATCAAAAGACAGGGCAGAGTTGAGGAAAGAAGAGTTTGGATCATGGAGAGTCTTAAGAATTACGGAAGCTCTTGCCTGTTAGCTGAAGAGTTTTGACTTTCTAAGAACACTGAGACATGTTAAGTGGGGATGTGGCATGATTAGATTTGCACTTTAGAAAAAAATCACTGTGCTGTGAAGTGGAGAATGATCTGAAAAAGGGTAGGAGAGACAGAGGAAGCCCAACCGGGCGGCTGTTAAAATGATGTACTTGAGAAATGATGAAATTTGCATTTGACAAATACAGTTAAGCATAGACCAAGACTTGCTTGGTCAGCGAGTGGGGGACAACAGTACAACGGGGTAGGACCCGTCCTCACCGCTGGGCCCCTCGCTTGTCTGCAACTCTTTAGCTGTGGGTCTTAGGCAAATCACTCCACTCACCCAAGCCTTAGGTTTCGCGGCCATAAAACAAGATAATCAATGGGATAAATACATAGAGTAGTCAGTCACAGTGCCTGGTACACGATAAAAAATGTCAACTATTATCATTACTTCCTAATACTGCTAAGTGACTCCATAATCGTTTTGTAAGTGACATCCATAGTTTTATCCTTGGATGTGGAGGTTATTTCATTTTCCTCTGGAAGAGGTTATATTCATTGCCTTTGGTTATTTTTAATGGACAAAAACTTGGATTTTTAAATTTAAATTCAAACGGAATTAATGATAGTTGTTCCCTACCTTCTTAGGCTTTTTGACAATCTACCCTGTAGGAAAAAAAAAAAAGGTCAATTTGTTGGAAGAATATTTTCTTTTTTGCTCTTTTAGAAGATATATTTTTATTTTTTTCTAATCTGAACTGTAAAGGTGTAGTTTTTAATGTTTAGACCAGGGATCAGTAAGTGGATTTGTGAGTCAATACAATATTCTGTGAAACTTCGAGTTTCCTCCCTCCTCTCCTTTCTTTCATGTGAAATTTCTTTTCCATACGTGGTCTGCCTTTGAAGGACAAAAGATAGACGCTTAAAAGAGTAGGACAGTGATTAGCCACTGGTGGCCCTGGATGTAAATCAGGACTAAGATCCCTTTGGGAAGAGGGTAGTCAGGAAGGCTTTGTGGGATGGGGGAATGTCGGTAATTGAATCTTCATTTAAGTCTGAATAAACTGCTGCAGATTGATAAAAAGCAATGAAAATGCGTCAAGTAGGAGGGTAAGGGAGCCCAGCTTGAATCGAGCAGATGGCTTATTCTGGGCATTTTTGAGCTGTGTGACATGGAATATAGTTGAGGCAAACATGATGGACAGCTCTGAGTATGAGGCTGTTTAATTTTTGTGCGCGTTTTTACACATTAAAAAATGTGTTCTTTAAACAGCATGTTACCATTTGAGTCAAACAGATAAGGGGGTATGGGGCTCCTTTAGCATTTTGATTATTAAATTATTTGAGAGAAATATTTACTTATGTGATTGTATGACATGCATTCAGCATTTTTTAAAATTTTTGTTGAATTGTACATACAGAAAGGTGCACATATCATAAACATACAGTTTGATAAATTTCCACAAACTAAATGAACCCATGTAATCAATACCCAGACACAAGGCAGCATTACCAGTACCCTCAAACCCCCTTTTCATTCACCACCCCCACCTCCCACCCCAGTAACCACTAGCCTGGCTTCTAACAGCATAGATTAATTTTGTCTGTTTTTGTATTTTATAAAATAGAATCATTTTGTATGTATACACTTCTTTGTCTCTGAATTCTTTCCCTAAATATTATGTCTATGAGATCCATAGTGACACGTCATGCATTCTCATTGCCCTATAGAATTCCGTTGCATGAGTATATTACAGTTTGTTATCCATTCTACTATTGATTGGATGCTGCTATGAACATTCTAGTTCCTGTCTGGCGGTGCAGGCACTCTGCCCTTCTTTTGGGTATAGATGTAGAATTGCTGAGTCCTACACTATTATGCATACATTCAGCTTTAATAGAGACCACCCAACAGCTTTCTGGAGTGTTGTATCAATTTGCACCCCCACCAGCAGTGTATGAGAAGCCTGTGTCTCCACAGCCTTGCCAGCACTTGGCATATTCTAGCCATCATTGTTGTTTTCGTGTTAGCTGTTCTGCAGGGACGTAGTGGTACTGTTTTAGTTTCTGTTTGCCTGATGGCTGATGAGGTTGGTCACCGTTTCATCTGCTTATGGACCATGTGTATATCTTCCTCTTTAAATTTCTAGTCTTTTGCCCATTTTTATTAGGTTGTCTGGCTTTTGTTTTTTGTACTAACCTATATTACAGGAGTATTTTTTTTTCTATATTTTCAGCTATTTGACATTAACAAAATTTTTAATGGAGTTTGTGAATTTTTCTGAGACTCTGAAATAAGAATTCCAGAAACTAAGATCCTTTCCTAGAAAGGAAATATTTATCTATTTTGTAGAATGACTCTTTCATATATATTATGTATTTCATTAGAGCCATTTATATTTCATTATAGCCATTGCCCTGTATCACATGTTATAAATAGTCCCATTTTCGAGGCAAAAATAACTGAGTTGTATAAATGCCAGCAACAATAATACAGTGTAGGTTTTTTATTTTTTCAGATGACAATTTATGAAGACTCGGTCGCAGCTCATCTTACAAAAATCCTCAATTCTGATGAACATGCAGTGGTCATATCATCTGCCAAGTGAGTTTTGGAACTTAAGCCATGAAGTAGTTATATGGTGACAATGAAAGGAATGCTGCTTCCTACCACTTGTGTCACTTCTTTGTGATTTTGCCCCCAAATCTCTGCAAAGTAGGTTGTAGAATTAGTTTTACTAAATTTGCACTGGTTTTTAAAAAGTCACTTTAGCATCTTATCTGCAGTTGAGTATATTTAGAGAGTATTTCTTGAAGCTAAATTTGAAACCTTTTTGTCAAAAAGGTGTAATTAAATGTTGAGAGTTTAATTAATCTAGTTCCTATTTTAAAGAAACACTTCTGATTAATTATAATATAAAAAACACATTTTACTATAATTCATTATTTCTGTAAACACTACTATCTAGGAACTCTTTCCATCAGGAAAAGGGAAATGATGGGAGTTTTCAAAATGGCATTTCTCAGCATATTTAAATTATGTAATTATATTTTAATTCAAAGTTATCAGATTCAAAGTTATCATGATCCCATACATGGAGCCAAAGCTACTTGATTTTATTATCCCAAATGTTGCCTGGCTGGAACTTAGCGTTTAGTCCTGAAGCATCCTATCCTGCTGTCATGAGAACTGAAATGTCAAGTATGGAAGAGAAACTCACTAAAATTTTCAACTGATAAGCAAAAGTAAGAGTGTGGTCTAGGATTCTGGCTTAGCAAGCAAATATTACTGATATATAGAAAGAGGAGAGAGACAAGAAGAAAAGAAAGGGAGTGGGGAAGTAGTGGAGGAGAAAATACACAAACTTCAGTATGTTATACACTTAATTTCCAAAGAAGTCCTGGGAAGACAAGAGAAATCATTATAAACCAATTTGCTTGTGAAAAAAGTGCAAACGTAGTGACTGTTGTTTGCCATGCCATAACCCCCAGGAACAGGAGGCAGGACTGGGCAATAGGAAGAGAGTTGAACAGCGTAAGACAAGGGAAGCACATTGTTGCCCAGACTGATGGGCTCCAGACGCTCTTTGTTTGATGGCAGTACTGTGGGCGGGTTTTTTGCTTGATGCCACGGTTGAGTATTTCTTTCTTAGTGGTAACTGCTTTATGGGGAAATGTACAAATCTCCAGTTTGTCCCAGGCTTTAGCATTCCCTATTGTCTTTCTCATCTTGGGCTGAATTCATGTACTTCCTTAGGTACCTAAGCTGCTTCTACGAGGAAGACATTTACATTTGCTGTCCCCGCCCCAGGAGTCAAAATTCTTTTTTATAGGACATTTTAGAGGACATTGCTAGAAGAGACAGAAAGTCGAAATGGAACCTTTTAAAAGAATAACAAATTACAGAATGATTCTTAAGTAAATATTTTATCTGACTACCTTTCTTGGTTCAAATGTTAGCAAAGCCTTAATATTGGCCTTGGTGTGTTTAATGTGTTTGATTACTGCCTCTTACATTTTGTATATTTTTTCCTTTTATTTTTTAACTAAGATTATAATTGATTTATAACATTGTCTTTTTTTGAATAAAATTTTATGCAGAATCCCAATATCAAAAATAAACAAATTCTATTTTGTTGGCATTAATAAATTGGATAGGATTCAATTATTAGTTATTTATGAGGAAAAATAAGCAATAAGGTTATAGGTGACAGTTATAGTTTTATATTTGATGCAGTTTCCAATTATTTCTGTATTTTAATTATTTCTATATTATATTTTGTCATGGTTGTAAGGATGCCATTTTTATTTAATTGAAGATAATTTCCTTGCAACCATGTATCCAAAATAAAACACAAATAACTGGAAACTACATTGAATATAGTGTAAGATTTGCACAAAAATAATGAATTCTAACGTGAAAGCTAATATATTTATATTGTTTTTCTCTAATATCTCTAAAGATTTAAGAGCATTTTAAAATTCTATTCTCTATTTCTAAATGAATTTTGCATCAGGCATTTATGGAATCCTTGAAGTGTTTCTGAAAAACAGCTCTAAAGCCACTGAAGTAAGTCACAGTGTTGTAAGTCTCAGGTCCTAAATGAGATTCAGCCATTTTTCTGGCTTTGTGATCTGTGTCTGTTTTATCAAGGATAAGAATGGAAAGAATGCCTATCCTTCCTCCCTCATGGAACTGTTAGAATTAAGTTGAGTAATGAAATAAGTATAGATCCTATAAACTACAGAGTGCTGTATTACGTTGTGATAGCATCACTTCGTGTTTTCCCAATTGCATTTCAAATATTTTCTTAGACGTTGGCCTGGCTCCTCACTGAGGCGCTCCTCCTAGCCTTGGCTTCTGATTTCTCCCTGACAGGCTCATTTGCCTTTAAGCAGATTCTCTTCCAACCTTGGTCCCCTCTTGTTACTCATCCGACCACCCTACCTTTACAACCCCAGATTAAAATTCTAGAAGTTTTGCCATAAAGAGTTTCAAGAGAAGAAAGAGGGGGACAATATGTGGTAACTTTGTCCCAGTGATATAGTATATTTTTACATTAATTTTTGTTATGGACTTTTTTCAAACATACAAAAAAGTAGAGACACCAGTTATAATGATTTCCCACCACACGCATCACTCAGCTTCAGGACTTATCAACATGTGTTGTCATCTGCTCCCCACTTTCTCTTGCTAGAGTATCTCTAAACAAATTCCAGAAATCATTTTATTCCACTTTCAGTATGTATAGCCAATCATCTTTTTTAAGTCTAATAAAGTTAATAATAATTACTTAGTCCATATTCAATTTCCCCTAATTTTCTTGAAGTGTTTTTTTTTTTTTCTTCAAGCAGTTGATTCATTCAAAAACAAAATCCAAACAGGGTTCACATCTTGCACTTGGGTTTTATGTCCATAAGATTTACAAAATCTATACTAGTTCTCCCTGGTTTAAAAAACAATGTGTTATGGAGGCTTGACATACACACAGTAAAGTGCTCAAATGATAAAGGTACAACTTAGTGATTAGAAAAAAATAATACACACACATATTCACGTACACGTTCTGTTAACCACCACCTAGGTAAAAATAAAGAACTCCCTTCTTTGGTTAATGCCATTTACTTGTTGAATGGGACAGTATTAAGGCAGAACGTTTTAACTAAACCTCTTATGCATGTTTATATTTATTTCATAAAATAGTAATTCTCAGTAGCCTAAGCTATTTTTAACTTCTTTAAAATGTTGAAAATGCTGATGGAAAAGCTGTATTTCATCAGCACAGCTAATTTGTAGGTTAAAAAATGTAGGCAATGAACATAAAGCCAACATTTCTTTGACTTGGGAATTTTGTCAGTTTGGGACGGTCACATGAGTTATTTTCCAAGATTCAGAAGCACTAATTAGTATAGACGTCATTTATTAATAAAAATAAAAAGACAAGTTAAGCCAATGCAGTTTATGCTGTAGACAAAAATTCTCAGAAAATGGGATCATTAGCAGGAAAAAATAGTAAGATTGGAACCATTGTCCTATAACCATAGAATTTATAGATTTAGAATCTATCTTAGAGATAATTAGGCCAACCCCCTCACTGAAAAATGAGGTAGGCTATGTTAGAATCTTTCCTCAGAGCACATAGTAGCTAGGGGTTTTAATATATTATGTATTGATACTTGTGAGGCACCTTTAATTTCTGATTGGAACTTGTTTGTATTGGATGAAAAATAATTTTTCACGTAGTATGATCCCTGCCTACCAATATGTGGTTCTTTTTGGGCACCATTGCCCTGTTTTTCTTAGTGTAGCATTGCGTGTTTTCTTGTCATTTACCCCTATTTAAAAAAATTAGTGGAAAACTGATAAATGAAGGTACTGCTACTGGCGATGTGTAGATCTCATAAATGTAACATAATTGAGGTGACGGTGGAAATCACCCAACATGCTACCTAGGGACAGTTGTTAGCGTCAACTGAATATCTGGTGCCCACATTTAATTGTGTTCAGCTTGGAAGGGAGAGAACAAAACAATGAACTGAACAATGCTGGAAAAATCTCATCCAAATTATGACTAACATTAATTAAAGGTGTAATTAGGAATTTAAAATATTTTTAGCTCTGTGGGAAGACCCATGTTCTACTTTCATTTATTTGATTTTTTGCACGTGTTTTCTGGAAGTGTTTATGTATTAAAGGGGAAAACTGTATCAGCTGGAAAATGTCTTTTGTGTTACTATAGTAAATGCATCTTAAAATTGTTTTTCCCTGGGTGAGGATATAGCTAGGTGGTAGAGAGAATGCTCAGCATGCACGAGGTCCTGGGTTCAATCCCCAGTACCTCCTCTAGAAGTAAATACATTTTAAAAATAGAATAAATAAATTAACTTAATGACCTCCCCCATGGCCCCCCCAAAAACCAAAAAAAAAGACAAAAAAAATTTTTGTTTTTCCCCAATTTGCAAATTCTCAGTTGGTGTGACTTTGAAATCATACCCTTTTGAAGTATGCATTTGATTTCTACTTTAAAAACCCTACATTCTCAATTTAGGTGTAACAGGAAGTTAATTCATTCCTCCAGAATATAAATATCCTCTGTCTTCTGGAATGTGGAACTTAATGGACCATGAAATTCCCCCAACTTATGTGGCAAGCATTTCTCCTAACACAGGATCGCGCTCTCTCCTGCAGCCTCTGTCTGCCTAGCAACGTGGCGCAACTGGGGAAGCTCTTCCTCTGCCCCTCTCATTCCTAGGCTGGTGGACCCACTGGTTCTGTCTCTAGGAGTTAATGAAATACCAGCAGCAGTGGCTCTGATAATGTCATGGCATATGCGGTTTTACAAATCCAAGAGAAAATTTTCTCGAGACAGTGTTGTAATAATAAGACCTCTATTTTGGAGTTCCATAAACATGAGGGAAAGCCACTGTCTCCTCTTCCTAGAGGTGGGACATCTTAGGGAAACTCAGTGAAGTCCATTGAAGAAAGTGCATGATAGCCTGCCTTCATAGTTTGAGAAATTCCATAAAAGTATTATACATGAACAAAGAAGACGGAACTTCCACGTGGATGAATCTGGTAAATGGTAAGCTAGAGTCTATAAGAATTTGAGTTTAAAAGGCCAGCCAAAAAGACTGAAGATCAGGAAATAGTACCTTTTGTCCAAGTGAAAGCTACAAATGGTTGCCAAAACACAACAAACAAAACAAGAATTTTTAGGAGTAATTCAATTCTCTCTTAGATGATGAATGTGAAGGTTCAGAGAGTGTGTGTGTGTTTGTGTGTGTATGTGTGTACGTGTCCTGTATTTATTGAATGGCTCAATTTCATAATACGTAAGTATCTGGAAACGTAACCTTTTTGTCAGTCACATACCACAGAAAATTGTGAGTATAATAGAAAAAGTAATTTCTGGAAACTTTTTTTTCCCTTAAAATTCCTCAACCTCTATCAATGTTAAAGAGAAATATTATTCTAAAATAGTCTGATTTTGTTTTAAAACTCACTATCAGTGCTTGCTACAAAAAGCTGGTCATATACCATTCCTTTGGCTGTAGTTTTTAATCCGATACCAGTTCTAAAGACTTTTGACAAATTTTGTTAGTGTTTCAGATGATTTTTTTTCTTTTAGTCTATTTCTATTGCAAAGAAACCAAATGTAATTAAAAGAAACAAACAGCTAAACCATTTATTAGTGACACTAACAAAACCTAAATTCAATTAGTCTGCATGTTATTGCATTGGTTATCTTAAGGGAATAAATGAATGGATTTACAGAGAATATAACTCAGTTCAACTGGCACGTTGGTTTCCAGCATAATACACAACCTCTTTCCTCTTCAAGAACAACGTGCTTCCAAGATACCCATATCATGAATAGTAAGGCGACAGTGACACCATTAGTGACAAATTTATTCCTATTTGTTCAACACTGCAAGTTTTGTTATAAGAATATGTAAGGTGCAGGAGATAATGCTTTATTTTTTTAATAAGATCGAAAACTACTCGTCTCAGAAATTTTTAAAATTTAAATATTTGAGAAAGACTTGTTGTAAGCTTAAAACAACTTATTTAAATTATGTAGAACAAGGTTTATTCACGTGTCCATGTATCACTTAGAATGTGTGAGCTTATCTAAGATGTGTTACCCAGTGGAGGGAAGTTCGGGTTTATAAACCAATGATCCCAATCTTTTAACAGTTTACTTCATTGTGCTTATTTTTAAATATGTTTGTAAATCAAAGCATATCAACCTGCTGAGTTTCCTGAATTGCACAATTTCTCTTCCTCAAAGGATACTTTGTGAAACTGTAAAGGACTTCGTTGCCAAGGTAGAGAAGGCACATGAAAAAACGTTGGAAAAAGCTGTTGTAGCAGATGCCGTGGCCAGTAAAGTAAGCGGGACACGTTCAGGGCATGAATTTTTTTTTTACTGAAAATGTTAACGTTGAACTGTGTTTTACAGCGAAGTTGGTTAATTGGCTTTCCTGCCAAAACATTGTAAACCAAGAGAAAAATTACTTCTGAACTAGATATAAGGGTTTAAAACATTCTATTTTATGGTTAACCCCTTTAATATGTAGGAAAACTGCGTTGCTGAAGACCAATGATCTGAATTTGATAACTCCTTTTTCCCACCGATTGACATTTTGAAGGAGAAATGCACCAGCATCGAGTCACGTGGGGGAAGTGCTGGGTGCCTGGTGTTCCAAGGGAGACGAATGGTTTTCCATTTCCAGACGGACCTTGGCCACTCAGGTTCCCTCCCAGAATTATTGCTCGGATTCCCCAGACATTATGGTCCTCAGCCTCTTTCAGGGTTCTGTTTCTCGTTTTGCCTTTTTCTTTATAGATTTTTTTTTCCCTCTGTGATCTTTTGGAGTCTAAAATAAGAACAGTTTACTGAACCTTAAAGCTACTGTCTTTGCTTTCATTTGTTCAGGACAGGACATTCTAACAAAAGGTGTGGCTCTCTTGGGCTTTGCAAAGGAAAGATCTCCCCCAGTTCATGCTATAGATGGTGGCTTTGAGTGGAAGGAAAAGAAAATAGAAATATACATTGGGGGCAGGGGGTGGGGAGGGTATAGCTCAGTGGTAGAGTGCGTAGCATGCATGAGGTCCTGGGTTCAGTCCCCAGTACCTCCACTACGAAATAAATAAACCTAGTTACCCCCCCTCCAAACAAACAAACAAACAAATATACATTGGAAGTTTTCCGTCTCTTTCTCTTGTTTTTCTACTATGTGGAGAGCTTCAGAAAAGAAAAACCCTTTGTAGTCACGTTTTTTATTTCTCTTAACTATTTCTGCTGTAACTTTGTCGTGGCAGCCATCAGACAAATAAAAGGAGGCGGAAAGGACTGGAAATTGTGTGGAGATAAAAGGTATTTTAGACAGTAGCATTAACAGTTTCAGTCCTAAGTGTTTCTTTACCCTTAACAGTCCAAGAAAAACAGAAAGAAACAAGGGCTGAGTACCTGTTTGTCTTTCTGCATCATTCTTTTTTATCCTGTGCATATTCCTTTTGCTCCTTCTTTGAGCCAGTAATCCCTTAAGAGCTGTTCACTCCTTTGTAAACCAAAGCTTTGAAGATGAGCTTACAAGACTTGGCCGGACTTGGCAGTTTGTGCTCAAAACGGTGCCGTAAGTTGATTACGTTAAACAAAAGTTTATGCAATGTTTTGTATAATGTATAGCAAATTTTGTATAATGAATAAATTGTTTATGTAATGTGTCACTTTATGGTGAAGCTTTTGCTATTCTGTTTTAAGAAAAAATAGGTTTAGGAAAGTTGTAAAGATGTTCACCCATGAAATGGTGTTTGAATACTGGAAGTATAAACCAGTAAATTTAGAGCTTAATTGTGCTATTTAAAAAAATTATGAATTATTTAGTCCACAAGCTGTCTAAAGTACAATTTATAGTAGATAGCCAATCTGTGGTAAACATCAGTGTAGCATCTTTCCTCTAAAATCGAAAACCATTAAGTTATTGTCTTCCACCTCCACTAAACGAAGATTGATTCCTGTGTTTTTGTTTTTCCGTAGTGTTCGGTCCTCAATGAGAAGCTTGAACAACTGCTCCAGGCTTTGCACACAGATTCCCAGGCTGCTCCGGCTCTCCCAGGCATCGGCTCTCTCATCGTGGAGGAAGATCCCGTGGAATCTTCCAGCGAAGAATCCTTGTGTGAAAGCAAGGAACAACTCTTGGATGACACTGCGAAGCCTTCCTCCCAGAAAGCCGTCAAACCGAGGGAAATAATGCTGCGGGCAAACAGTTTAAAGAAAGCAGTGAGGCAAGTCATTGAAGAAGCCGCGAAAGGTAAACAGTAACAAAATCAGCTTCTGAAGAATTTAGCGGCTCTCCTGTTTGCAGGGCAAGCACAGTGAAATTTTCTTACCGGTCAGACGGGACACCCTTAAACAAATCTCAGAGATAAAGTACACTGGAAACATAAAAATAAAATGGAAGCTTATCTTGAAATAATATTTCCAAAATTAAAATCTTTTTTTACTAAATGGGAATCTAAGTCTTAAACAAAATCAAACCTCTAAACTACTTTGAACATATTTTCTTAACATTCATTTCCTAAATGTTTGTTGTTTTTTTAAGAGTTCATAAAATTTCCATCTATATTTTAATTTTTTATATTATTATAATGTCTGTACTTCGAGAATTTTAGTAGTAGACTAAAAGTTAACTTTAATATAAATAATTAATATCCAAAAACCTTTTACAGCTTATAATTGGACTTGTATTTCATTCTCTAAAATTCTTCTATTTTATTTTTCTCTTCTGCTAAAAATACAATTTTGATAATTTTAAATATTTCCTTTTATAATCGCAGACATCAGATGACTCCAAGTTGATTGTTTATTCGTGAATATGAAATTTTGGGGGGTGTATATTTCAATTTTCCTTTCTTAAGCATATTTTAATATTTGTGGGTTTTTATTTTCACTTGTCCAAACAAATTTCTCTTCTTACTGCTTAAAGTTATGGATGAGCAGCCAGTGCACTCCTCTGAACCAGTTAATCAGTCATTCGATTATGATAGCACAGAAACTGATGAGTCTAGAGAAGAATCAAAGGAAGATGATGCAAAGGAGACATTAACTGGTAAGAAAACTATGATAAAATTATTTTGGAATTAAAATGCGATTCTGCTTTCAGTCTTTGAAAGGCTTATCAATTTGAGATAAACTATTTGTATTTTTAACAAGGCTTTCCAGAAGTTAAAGCTTAGATATTCATGAATGCTAAAATAATGAAAGTAACATTATTTAGATGATTGTCAAGTATACTCACATCCCTTTTTTACCGTATAATCTGGAGATCATCATAATAAACTAAGGATTTGGGGACCAAACATAGCTAAATATGTTAATTTTCCTGAAGAAAGAGGGAATAAACACGTAAATCAGCAAATTTTAACCTATTTTAGCCCTCAAATTCCTTTGAGAATTATATGAAAGCTGCAGGCCCCATCTGCATAAAACTTGACATTTAAATTATTTAGCAGTCTCTTGAGTTCCGTTCATCAGCCGAGATGGTTGATAATCCTTATCGCCAAATTAAGCTTTGAAACCATAGGACATCTAGTTACAACCCATCTCTACTGAAATTATTTTTGCCAGGAAATTAGTATGTAATTGCTTGAAGAATATTAACTGTTTCTCTACCTTTGAAGTTTTAACTGAAGATGAATTTATACTTTAATATTTCATACTGTATAAGGAAAAAATTAATGTGTTAGAATAAAGCAAAACAGAAATGAAAGTATTAATGAAGATGAGAAGATAATATGAAAGTAATTACACAGTGCTAACAAAAAGCCAGAACTATTATATCACAACTGTGTGCAATCATTAAATTTTTGCTTTTACTTTCATGACATATAAACTTGAGTAGATTACTTAAGTTCTCTGAGGTTTCCTCATTTGTAAAATGGAGATAATAACATACCTACTTGTTGTGAAGCTTAAATAAGTTAATGTACGTAAAGTGCCTAGAATAACACCTGGTTCATTGTGCTGTGAAGGAATGTTCACTGTCATTATCACTATTATTACTATTATTATTATTATTACTATTTCTGCTGTTGTTGCTACCAATTATGCTCTGGCAGAATTGTCCTCCTTAGAAACTTTGAAATTAGACCTTAGAGACCTCACGTGCCTGGCATGCAGACAGTGTTTGCATATTCTGCAACCTTAGCCCCTTTAGATCTTCTATGTACCTATTTCAGCACACAACCCAATTCTATAACCATAGACCTTTTAGACCTTAAATGTGGTGGAATATAATCCAATTTTATAACCCTTTTGAGAGATGGTCCTGAACCTTCGATCACTCACTTTCACTGCATCCCACCCTCATGATCAACTCTAGTTATTAGGGTCCTTATATTGAGCTTTTTATTTTCTTCCTCAAATTTCTTGCTCATGTTTACAGTTGCTATTAATAAAGTTTTGTGTATGATAACAGTAACGACTACTAGCATTTGTGTAGTGCTTAATGGTTAGTTTAAAAGCAGTATTATACATATCATTTCACGATACTGAAGATGATTCTGCCATGTGGCAGCCCTTAAATGATACTGAAAACAGCTTTCATGGCACCACATCCGCTTCCTGCACCTTATATCTTCTTTTCCAGAGTCTCTCCCTTAAATTGTTTTACCAATCTTTAACTTGATAATTTTAGCCTTTTTGTTTTTCTGGTTGCACCCACTTGGTCAATATGATGCTCCATTAAAATAGCATGCCCCATTTTAGACAGAATTCTCCAGATGTTTCTGTAATGTAATGACACACTGATATCCAGACACTGCTCATTCTGGACATAATGAACGGCTCCCTTTGGAGGATTGATTTTTCAGCACTTATTGGTAATGATTTTCCAATCAGCTACCATCCCACTTTACTATACACCCATGAATTTAACACTCCCATTGTAGTCTGCAAAAGAAACTAAAAAACATAAATATAGAGATGTAGATATTGATATTAAAGTAGGTATAAATTATACAGTTCTTTAATGGTGCAGTATTTGATCTTATTTTTTGGCTGGTAATCCAATTTAGTGGGAATTAGTAGCAGTAGAAGTGTTTCTGTATTAATCATTATTTTTTGAAGCACATTCATTGTATTATCATTTGACTTGTGTAATAATTTGTATGTCTGAGATGTGTGAAATACAGTACATCAATATGATCTATGAGATGTTATGTTTAAGAAGAACTGTGAAACATTAATTTAGTCATTTGCAATGGAACATCAATCTTAGTCACTAGGACACTCTCTGGTTTTTATCAGAGATGAATATCAAAAGGTTGTTTTTATTAGAAATTAGCTCCAGGCCTCCCGTCTGTCAAAAAAAAAGTGGCTGTTCTGGTACTTTTCTTTAATGCAACTGGACTGTTTTTTAACAGAAAGATGAGAGGGTGAGATTAATATAGTTTGTTTGTAATTAGTCTTAGGGAGCATAAAGATAATTAAGTTTTGGAGTATTTTTAAATTGAATTTGAGGATTACTGTTTTTTTAAACACCTGCCAACTACTCCTAAATTAGTTAAAGATACTATTTGCTCTCCATTAAATTGCCTCCATTTAGATAGAACTAAATCCCTCTCTTTGTTGTTTACTTTGAGAGTAATTCTGTTTTGGAATAATTTTTAAATGTGTTGAGCTTTTATAAGACTATCATAGAACCGTTTTGGACAAATGATTGTCTGGAGTGAATAATTAGTTGAGAAGTACAGAAAAAGAATATTGGTTTCATTCGAAAAATTATATTTTTCATACTATGTATAGAAGAAAATACTAGTATTTCACTATTAGCTCTGGGAATTAAATTTGATCATTCACCCAACATTTATGAGAAAAAGATTGCTTTGATAGTGTACATTACAACACATATGTTCCATTTACAAAAATTGTCAGGCTTCAGAATTCCTTTTTCTGTAAATATGGATTGCTTACATTCAAAGGATGAGTATTACTGACCTTCCATTATGATAGGCATCTATTTGCTATTGATCTATTTGAAATGAGAGATCAAGACATCTACTTGTGGCAGATTCCTTCCATATAGTAAATCCCAAGAAAATGGAAAAAAAGTGATAAACCAATAGGTAAACACAATGTAATATTTTCAGTTCTGCTGATTAATTTAAACATGTAGGAAATTATTTTATGTCCTAAGTGTATAGGGACTTGCTTATTTTTATAACTTTATCAATGCCTCTCTTTACCCTGGACTTTTTGCCAGCAGTTAAAACTGCACCTCGATCTCCAGATGGCCGGGCAGGACGTTCCCAAACTGACTCTGGCCCTGGTCCAGCTGTGGCAGCCAGCAAAGAAAACCTCCCTGTGCTCAATACCAGAATAATCTGCCCAGGTAGTACAGATTCGGAAACATGGTGTATTTCAAAGTATTTCTGTGAAAATGTATAAGTACTCATTTTCATGAACTATAGAAATATGTTCTCAAAGACAAATATTTCTTTAAAAAATGTTGTTGGTACTCTTATCAATCAGAATGCAGATCCTTAGACTTTGGTATATAAAAGAATTACCTAGGAAGTATTAAAATACAGGTTCCTGGGCCCTTCCCTAAGAAATTTTGGTTGGGTAGTTCCAGAGTAGATCCTAGGAATCTGCATTTAAGTACTCAAGGTAAGTTTGATCCTATATTCTACTACCTTTACAAGATCAACACAGCCTTCCTCTTAGTTTTACACCACAAGTCTCTGTAGTTATTTTTAGACTGGTAACATTGCTTGATTTTGGACCATTGGAGGCATCTATTCAGCCCTGATAAGGGTTTGGGATTAGGATAGTATTAGTGGAAAACAAAGAACTTACGTGGAAGGGGATGGCGGTAAATGTAGATGTCTCAGAGGTCTCCTGCAGTGCCAGTTGTCTGACTAAGTGAAAACTTTCCAGATTCATTGCAGAGTAGACTGGAATCCAAAATACACCTGGGAAATCAGTCTCTCCTACAAGTTCTTTTTAAAGGTGAATCACAATTCAGTAATAATAGTTGGAGGCTTCATTATCCCACTTTCAGTAGTGGATAGAACAACTAGACAGAGGTCAATAAGGAAATAGAAGACTTGAAAAACACATAAAACAAGTATACCGAATAGATGTCTACAGAACACTTCACCTAACAAGGGCAGAATATACATTCTTCTCAAGTGCAATGCAACATTCTCCAGGATAGACCATACATTAAGCCATAAAACAATTCTCAATAAATTTAAAAGGATTGAAATCATGCAGAATATGATCTCTGACCACAGTGGAATGAAATCAATAACAAGGAAATTTGGGAAGTGCACAAATATGTGGAAATGTTGGTTAAAATAAAAAATCATAAGATCAGTGAATAGAATTCAGAGTCTAGAAATAAACCCCTACATTTATGGTCAATTGATTTTCAACAAATGTGCTAAGGCAATTATTCAATGAGGAAAGAATAGTCTTTTCAATCCATAGTACTGGGACACCTAGATAGTCACATGCAAAGAACTATGATGGACCCCCTACCTCACACCATATATAATAATTAACTGATCACGGATACAAGACTGAAATGTGAGAGCTAAAAATATAAAACTATAAAAAGCCAACATAGTTGCAAATGTTTATAACCTTGGATTAAGCAATGGTTTCTTAGACTGACTCCAAAAACACAAACAACAAAAGGAAAAAAATAAAGGTAAATTGAACTTCATTAAAATTAAAGATTTTTGTGATTCAAAGGGCATTATTAAGAAAATGAGATGACAACCCACAGGATGGGAGAAATAGTTGCAAATAATATATCTGATAAGGGACTAGTATCCAGGATATATAAATAAATCTTATAATCAACAGTAAAAAGATAAATATCCCATTTTAAAAATGGGCAAAGGATCTGAGTAGACATTTTTCCAAAAAGATATACAAATGGCCAATAAGCACCTGAAGAGATGCCCAACATCATTAGTCATTAGGGAAATGCGAATCAAAAACACAATGAGAGACCACGTTAGACTACTGGGATGGCTATCAAAAAAGACAGATAATAACATATACTGACAGGGACATGGAGAAATTGTAACTTTTGTACTTTTGTATTTTGTACACTGCTGTTTCAAATGTAAAGTGATACAGTCATTTTTGAAACAGTTTGGCAGTTCCTCAAAGAGTTAAGCTCAGAGTTAACATATAACTCAGAAATTCTACTACATATATACCCATGAGAACTGAAAATATATGTCTACATAAAAACTAGTACATGACTGTTTATAGCAACATTGTTTATAATAGCCCAAAAGTGAAAACAACCAAAATATTCATGAATTGATGAGTGGAAAAACAAAATGTGGTATATCCATATAATGGAATATTACTCAGCCATTTAAAAAGATGAAGCATTGATATATGCTACATACAGCATGATTATCCTTGGAAACATTATGATAAGTGAAAGAAGCTCAGCACAAAAAGGCACATATTATATAATTCCACTTAGATGAAAAGTCCAGAATAGTCAATTACATAGAGAAGGAAAGTAGTTTAGTGGCTTCCGGGGTCTTGGGGTGAGGGAATGGGGGAATGGAAAATGACTGCGAATGGGTATGAGGTTTCTTTTCAGGGGTAATAAAAAGGTCTCAATTAGATGGTAGTGATCATTGCACAACTTTGCTTATAGACTACAAACAACTGAATTTATACACTTTCAAAGGGTGAATTTTATGGCATGTGAATTATATCTCAATGAAAATATTAAAATAGAAAAGATAAATCCAGAACATGTTTGATTCTAGAAAGACTTCCATGTCTAGAAGTCATATTTCTCTTCAAGTCTGGGACCCCAGGATGAAATTTTCTGGGCTGAAGCTGTAAATATGGCTAACCTTAGAATTAGAAAATGTTATACTTTTCTGTGGGGCAGCTGGAATATGACCCTTCACCTCTTCACACTGTTCTTTTCTCTCACCAGAATGGTTGTTTTATTCATTTATTTACTTATTTAGACATAAAGGGAACTGGCATAACAAAGTATACCATTGCATATTCAAAACTATGAAATTAAATGACAGAATAAACTTCATCTTGATCATTTGATAATCAGCTAAACTTTGTCACTGAAATAATGACCATCTTCTAAGAGGAGCACATTGTTGAGGAAAGGAATGTTTGCAAAAGAAACTATTTTTTCCCTAATTTCCTGGTGTTTCTCAACTGCATGACATACTTTTCTTCACTATTCTTTCCTTTCCATTTATTGGCTCTCTTAGGCCCCTGTTCCTTTGTCGTGTCCAGACTTTAGTGCTTCTAGCTTTAATATATGGTTTGGTAGATCATAAAATTCTTTAGCTGTGAATACCATAGTTAGTGGAAAGCTAACTACTTGTTGAAATAAATCAGAAGGTTTGCATATATAGAGGTAAGGTAAATGCTTCATTTTTTTATGTTCAATACTATATTCTTCTAAAATTTACAAATACTTGTGTTTAATATTCGATTACTTACTCTTGACACTAGCGCCGAGTTTTCATCTTAGTATGTCAGCATTTTCACTTGAGTATTACTATCTTTGCTTTGAGAATACGGAAGTGATAATTTCATGACATCTTGGGTAATTCAGCCTTTGTTGTAAATTCCTTACAGACTTGCTATCTTACTTGCTCATACGAAAGAAGTAATATTTACTTGTTGAAGTATAGAATCATTGATGGGAAATGAGAAACTGTCTCAAAGAGACTCCTATTAAGGTCCTCACCTGCTTCATTTTTTTATGACAATGTATAGATTCCAAGAAGCATCAAAAACCTTGTGTTTACCAATGTCATAGTTGTTAGTCTTGATTAATGAGAAGAACAGACTCAACTGAAAACCATGCTTTGCGAGCAAGGTGTTTCAGATTAGTTCTAAAAACAATGGACTGGCTCTTTCTGTTTTCCTCCTAACATGTGATCCTGTATTTTTTTTTCCGGCCAGGTTTAAGAGCAGGACTAGCTGCCTCAATTGCTGGGAGTTCTATTATTAACAAAATGTTACTAGCAAATATTGATCCTTTTGGTGCAACGCCATTTATTGACCCAGATCCTGATTCAGTGTAAGAAATACTTTTGCAAATATTTTGTTTTTGGCTTTTCTTGTTTCTGTTTTATACAAATAGCAACATTTTAAATGCACTGCAATAAATATGGTTTCACAAACAAAAAGGATCAGAAAATTTCAAAAGTTGATAATGATGAGAACATTGACTCATTTGAAATACGGTGGTTTGCATGATCTGTTCCTGAACCTGAAATTGACTTTCATGTACTTTCTCTTATTATCATAGAGATGGATATTCAGAAAAATGTGTCATGAACAATTACTTTGGGATTGGATTAGATGCGAAAATTTCATTAGAATTTAATAATAAGAGAGAGGAGCACCCTGAAAAATGCAGGTAATTTTGGTAATAGTAATAATGTGATTACATGAAAGCAGTCTTAACTTTAATTTCATTTGTTATCTCTTTTGCTCACTCTACCTTTAAAGAGTAAATAAATAAGAGTTCCTGAAATTCTCTGCCGACGTTTGTTTTCAGGAGCCGAACTAAAAACTTGATGTGGTATGGAGTCCTTGGAACCCGGGAGTTATTACAGAGGTCATACAAGAATTTAGAACAGAGGGTTCAACTTGAGGTGAGTTTGTCTTGCAGTAAAGACATTTCAGATTCTCTGACTTGTTAGGAACAAAAGATGTGTTTGTGGAGCTGATTTAGCTTCAATTTATCTAGAATAGTGTTTAAACCCTATGGTTTAAAATGGAAGTGGATTTCAACTCTATACCAGAGGAGGTGTAGACACTGGATGTGAGTGACACACTTAATTATCATTGTCATCAGATCCTGAAAATGGGGGGCCTTGGGGGTACATATATAGGATAGCATTTTTAACAGATTTTTCCATTTAAGCTTCCAAATTCTGGCCCAGTTCTATAATGCCTGACATTTCACAAATCCCTGAAGATATCATTCATAGTAAATAGAACCTTTTAATTTAAATATATTTTTGTTCTAATTATTTCTTACAAGTTAGTAAAATAAAAAGAGATTTTGAACATTTAAATTTTTTAGTTTTTTTTTTACTAATTTATATAGAAAATTAAAGACAGCAAAAGTTATTTAATCTCCTCCGATAATAGGAAAAAGAAAATTGGGGACATTGCTCTGAAAAATCTACTAATTTCTTTGTTTTTTTCTTTTTTTTGTTTGTTTTTTTTGGGGGGGTGATTAGGTTTATTAATTTATTTTAATGGAATTACTGGAGATTGAACCTAGGACCTCATGCTTATTAAGCATGTGCTCTACCACTGAGCTATACCCTCCCCCTACTAA
Source organism: Vicugna pacos (assembly GCF_048564905.1). NCBI lineage: Eukaryota > Metazoa > Chordata > Mammalia > Artiodactyla > Camelidae > Vicugna > Vicugna pacos. The sequence goes on along the minus strand of NC_133000.1, from coordinate 20,467,885 downwards.
TCTCTTTGAATTTTATTTTCTTTCATCCTTGATTCAGGGCTCACTGTTTATGCTAATGGGCATGTCTTTCCTATCTTGTCTCTTTTAATAACCAGATACTTTAAATTGAGTTATACACTTCATACAGAAACGTGTACAAATCTTAAGTCAACAGCTCAATGAATTAAACAGAGCGTTTCTATTTTAAGTGTTATCTTAATACTGGAATGTGAACTAAAGAGGTGCCTGACTCATTCATTATCAACTAAATGTCCTTTACAACTACATGATCAGCTGGTCTGATTTATCATTGCTTGCAAAATTAAGATAGATGTTACTGCCTGAAAAGGTATAAAATCAGGAAGGTTCATACTTAGTAAATGCTATCCTTTGCAGCCCCATCCCTCAGGCAACTGGGTTCCGTACATAGTTGTTCATTCTCTTATCCCTATACCCTACTCAGCCACACTCTTTAAGGACAGGTAGGAAGTGGTTTTCAACTTTGTTATCTTGCACAGTTCCTGACCCTGACTTGAGAGGGAAGCAAGATAGGTAAATGATGATTTTACCATAATTTGTTAAGTGCTGTAATCAAGACCCATAGCTGGCCATCTTTCAGATTTAAGAGGACTATCTGGAATAGATTGACTGGGTTGCCTTTGTTTCCGGAAGAGCTTTCAGCATTTCAGAAATACTATTTCTGTCCTTTTCTATTGGTGGTCCAAATTCTGAACAATATCTTAGACAGCTGCTTTGTAATCTCCATTTAGCAGAGGTTTTTAATACCTTTTGAGCTGTGGACCCCTTTGACATGCTAGTGAAACCATGAACCCCCTCTCAGAATATTGTTTTTAAATGCATTATATAAAATAGATAGCCTTACAAAAGAAAATATTGAAAAAAATTATCGAAATATTTTTAAAGTGTTATAGAGTAACACTTTAAAAGTATGAATATAGAGCATGAAGCATAGAGTATGAAGAAACATATGTGTTTCTTCATTGCCACATCAAATGACAAAAATCTAATGGCTTATATAGTAAGTACCATACTTTTGAAGCAATGAGGAACATAAATGATATTACAAGATATCTGAAACATCAGTAATAGAATACCAAAAAAAATCTGTTTCTGTCAGTGATGAACTCTGAGTATCGCTAATGTGTGGTTTGTTATCAGCATTTATAATTGAGTGCAATGCAAGATTTCAGCAGTTGCTAACCCTAAGAGATACGTTTTTACCATTCAAGTTAGCAGACCCCTGAATCTATCTGTGGACCTCTGGTTTCTGAACCTCAGGTTAAGAACTCTTGATACAGAAGTTTTATATTAAATGACTAAAGGAAAATAGAATTGGTAACCCAAGATAAATGAAAACATGTTACTATACATAAAAGGTAAAGTAGAAAAATTAGAGAGTTCTTTGCCGTAGTTAAAAATAAACAAAACAGCTGCTATTCCTGAGGACCACAGAAAGTCCGTTGTCTAAAAATTCATTTCCATGATGCTCGATCACTTGGGATAAAGATGGAGAAGAGAGATCCAAGACTTGGGAATCTCTTCCCAGGGAGATCCCTCTCACCTATTGCCAGGGCTTGGCAAAAAAACTCTTTTAACTTTTTGTTCAGGAAAGTTTTCCTTTCCCTGTTGTATAGAAGAAAGTGAATCTGAGTTCATGTTTTGACTTTGAATTTGTACAGAAAAAGACTTTGACTTCAGTTTCTCCATCTGCAAAATAGATACAATAATGCTTTTGTGCAAAATCATAATCCATTGAGCTGATTTACAAGAAATCACAGTTTAAACTGAAAAGAACGCTATAAATACAAAGTCTGTTTCTCAAGTCATATAAACTGAATCTGATATAGACCCAAATTTCAGAACTTCTGAGTGAGAATTATAATCCTCTCTGTAATCATGGAAATGCCAGAAATGTAGAGTGACATCGTAACATCAAATTTTGGTAGTTTTAGAGTAGAAACATCTTTGACCTATGAATGAAAAATGTCATGTCATTAAGATTCAAGTTTTTTCCTTAAGAATGGCTTTTTTGTCTAAATACGCCTGATTTACATGCACCAAGCAGCTTGTTCTATTTTTTTAATTGAAATAATGATCAAATTCTGGTTTGAGTCCTTTAAATACTAAGATACATGAAGAAGAAAACACCTTTTAAAAAACAATATTCACCTGTAATCTATAATGAAATACATGATAAAGAACAAATAGTTGTTTAATTCACATTTCTTGTAATTTCAGATATTTCTGTAATCTCGTAACAGTGTTTCCATAATTTGTTTATACTGTTACATTCTAAAGCTTTATATTAATTTGGTTTATTATATAATAGTAATTTTTGTCTTTGTTTAATTCATTAATGCAGTAAAAATTATAGCTGTATTTTAAATGGGGTTACAATAATTGAAGTTCCCTGAATGTTTTCTACATATTGCCTTTGACTCTTAAACTTTATGAGGTAGTGACTATCATTTTTTAGGAGGCAAGTCTTTTATTAATTATTTCAGAGGCATGAAGTCACTTGCCCAAGATCAAACAGTTGATAACTGGAGAAGTCAAAATTTCAACTCCAATGCTTTTTCACCATAAAACATTAATTTGTATTTGTGATAGAGGAGAGACGTTTACTGACTTCCTACCTCGTGTTTTAGGTGCTTTCCTGTACCTTGCTTTACTGGCCACACTGTGGGCTGCGGATTATTGGCCCATTTCACAGATGAGCAAAATGAAGCTCCAAAAACTTAATACTAAGGGACAGAATTCAAAACAGGCCTACTGTTTTCCCACTGTACCACACTACCTAGATACTGTGTGGACCTTTGAATATATTTTCATGAAAAAGGAAGGAAAGGAATTGTAAAAAACACTCATGGTGGGTAAATCAAGTATAAAGTGTTCTTATTTTATTTACAATGATTGAAAAATGGGTTCAAACTGGATTCTCATTTGTTCTAAGGGTTGAAGATAGTTTCAGCCATTTGGCTTTGTTTCTTTGTTTGCTTGTTTGTTTTTAGATTCCACATATAAATGAGACCATGCAGTATTTGTCTTTTTCTGTCTAACTTATTTCACTTAGCATGATGTCCTCAAGTCATTGTCATCACAAATGGCAAGATTTCCCTTTTTGTGTTTGAATAATATTCCATTGTATATATCTACCACTTTTTTAAATCCATTCATCCATCAAAGGACACTTAGATTGTTTTGTAAAACTTTTTTTTTTCAATTTTGTTATTCTGTAACAATTTCTGCTATAATTATTTAGTCTTTAAAATTTTTTCAATTTAAAAAATAACATAAAGATAATGTGTGGGAATATGTTTACAGGAGAGCCAACATCACCAACACACTTTCCTCCATCATCCTTTATCTTTGGTACTCTAGTGTCTTCCAAACCAGTGGTTTTGCTCTTTTTATCTGACCTCTAAGCTTTTGACCTTACAGTGTGATGGGCAGTATATTCCTCTCCCCAGTCTGCAAGGAATAGCTGTGTTGAACATTCCCAGCTATGCTGGAGGCACTAACTTTTGGGGTGGAACTAAAGAAGATGATGTGAGTATTCCCTTGCTTTTCCTAGAAGCTGCCTATTTTCCTTGGCTTGTGGTCCTTTCCTTCATCCTCACAGCCAGCAAAGGCGGTTGAGTCCTTGTCACAGTGCATTGCTCTCTTCTCCTGCCTTGATCTTCCACTTTTAATGACCTTTGTGATTACATTGGGCCCATCCGGATCATCCAGGATAATCTCCCCGTCTCGAGGCCCCTAATTAACACATCTGCAAAATCCCTTTGCCATGTAAGGTAACTCTCACAGGTTCCAGGGATTAGAACACAGACATTTTGCTGAGCAGAGAGAGGGATATTATTCTGTTTTACCAAAATACCTTTCTGTACTTTCAATTTTCTAAATTTATGTGTATCTTATTATTGTTTCTTTAATTTTCAGAAGTGACAAAAGGGCTCATTTAGCCACTGAGATTTAGAGCTCTTTTTGTTTTCTTTTTATATTTTCCTGTATTAAAACAGAAAAAAAAACACAACCTAACAAATGCAGTTGCTTTAAAGGTAATAGAATAAAAGAGAAGGCACAATTATTAAAATATATATAATAATAAAAATGAGAAATTTACCATGATCTCTAAAAAGTTACATATATTGAATGATAGACCCTTTGATTTGAAGCTTATGATGCAATGGTTCCCACTGACCTGTTTTCTAAGGGCTCTTAAATGAGCATGCAGGGATTAAAGCATAAAATAAATTAGAAAGTATTTGTAATTTTCATGATATGAATATATTCCAATCCTATTGGAGTATAAAAATTTAAATTAGCAACCAATTATTTGTCAGCCTGTCACTACTCAAATATTTTAAGGAGAATAAATCAGTGAGATTAAGACAAAGCTAATGCTCCTTGAACACCTGCTGGGTAGTCAATGTTCTGAGAGCTTACATTCATAATTTAATACCCACAATTTTTATCTAAATTTTATTAGTGAAGAAATTGACACAGAGTTCACCCAGTTAGTATCAGAGGCAGGGCTTAAAACCAGGTAGTCTGATAACAAAACGACAAGTTTGCAAATTTATGTCCTGATGTTTTCAGTGAAAGTTTTAATTAGGATACTATTTTATACCGAGTATTTTTTCAGAGGAACAATTATTTATGATATAGTGTAAGAAGGAGTAAAAGAAACAAAGTGATGCAGATGAAATTTAAATTTTTAGGTGAAATTAATTATGTAAAAATGCATTTAATATCAAGGCAAAGGAAGCCTACAGGATTTTCATCCTCTTGAGTTTCTTTTCGTATTCGCAAATGCCCTAAATGTTTTTGTAGTAAAGTATAAATCACATACACACATTGCTTGTCACACCTTAAAAGATTTCCCTTAGAATATGCCAAGCAAACCGGATCATAAATTACATGTTCACTAACTTTAACTTTATGAAATCAGTATCACCTTTTGATTCCTGAAACTACATGCATCATTTTATCAAGACATCTGAGTTATGCATGAACAGATATTTAATACAACTTACATATACCAAGATGAATTATTTGGAAATAACAATAGTTCACTGGTCCTAAGAGTGCTTTCTAAGAGGGGCATGAAGTATTTTATCCATGTGGGTTTTGACACTTTTTTTTATTGTATTGCTTCTAAGCTCTCTTTAGTGACTTTTCCTTGTCCTTGGATTATCATTTCCTACTACTATTTACTTACTTTTCTGCTTACTATTTTTATAAGTTTTTAAAAATACGTGTGCTGCATAGTTTACATTGCTTGATGTGCCACTGCACTTAAACCTGAGCTTCTTCAGTGGAATTGTAATGTTGTTTTTTTTTTCTTTCAGATATTTGCCGCACCATCATTTGATGACAAGATCCTAGAAGTCGTTGCAATATTTGATAGCATGCAAATGGCAGTGTCAAGGGTCATTAAACTGCAGCACCACCGAATAGCCCAGGTTTGTTTCTCTAATCAAACCCGACTTCACTACTTGGGGCCACTGAGGATGCCATTCCAAATGACTCCTACACTGTATAGTCATCCATAAAATGATGGAGTTTCTTGTTGAGTTGGTTGTTACCATGTCATCGAAAGGAGAAAAACCTAACAGTCCTTTCCTTTCAAGTTTGAATGCAAGATCAAGTGTTGGTTTCTCGGGATGATCTCTACTCTAAAATAACTTGTTTTATTTCAGTGCCGTACAGTAAAAATCACTATATTTGGTGATGAGGGAGTCCCAGTGCAGGTGGACGGTGAAGCGTGGGTTCAGCCTCCAGGGATTATCAAAATTGTGCACAAAAACAGAGCTCAGATGCTAACAAGGGACAGGGTATGTAACAAAAAATGTTTTTTTCCTAGATTTTATCAAGCCTTTAAAAAAAATCTTAAATTGTTGTGACAAATAGAAACCAAGGGAAAAGATTTCAACTGTCTTTTAAATCTGACATTTAGATCATTGTGGTTTTAAATAGGAACAAATTTTGATTTAGTTTTCCAAATAATTAGTTTATTTTTTGTTTAGATTTAGAAAAACTTGAGCAGAAACTACAGAGAATTCTAATTCTGTTCCCATATACCTCCTTCCCTCCCTGACAAACACAAGAATTCCCTTATTCTATTTCCCCTTTATGTTCCCCTTAACATCTTGCTTTCGTGTGGTACATAAATTACAGCAGATGAGCCAATAGTGACACATTATTATTAACTAAAGTTATGACAGTTTACATTACTTTCTGTGTTGTACATTCTGTGGGTTTTGGTAAATATGTGATCACTTGTGTTCACCATTACAGTTTCATGCCATATAGTTTCACTGCCTTAAAAATTCCTGTGCGTCACCTTTCCATCCCTCCCGTCTCCCAACCCCTGGCCACCACCCATCCTTTTATTGTCTTTATAGCCTTGCCTTTTCCAGAATATGTATTCTTAATTAAGGCCACACCTGTAACAAATAAGACTGAAGTATCCACCCTGCCTGTTATGCATGTAATAGTAAACGTTGAAGCATAAACTGAAACTGCGTTTTTTTTTTACGCTTTTCAGTGATATAGTCATTGCCATCAAGTACATTACTTTTTTTTTTACATTACTTTTTATTTGTTGTGATACACTAGGAAACCTTAAAACATCTTTTTTGTATTTATGATTTATTTAATGAGGTGTTAGATTGGGAAGAAAACAATAGTAGTTTCAAAGTCACTCATGTACTATCTAAATAAGCATTTATTTGGACCTCAGCGCTCTGAACTAACAATTCCTTGCAACATTGATTTGAAATAGGCTTTCGAAAGCACTCTGAAATCTTGGGAAGATAAGCAGAAGTGTGATTCTGGTAAACCAGTTCTTCGAACCCATTTGTACATCCAACACGCGGTCGACCTGGCGACGGAAGAGGTGTCGCAAATGCAGCTGTGCTCGCAGGCGGCGGAGGAACTCATCACCAGGTCCGGGGCTCCGGTGGGCCCGGGGGCGCAAGGGCACGAGAGCGCTGGTCTTGGCCAGTTTGGGTTTTTTCAGTTTTAATGCATCATCGCAGTTGTTTGGAGGTATCCAAAAGAGATGCCTTTACTCGCCTTCATTTGCTGCCTCACCTGTGCCTCAATAATTTCTGTTCTTCATTAGATCCCGTCTTACATGCCCACATGTGTGTTCCCCGCGGGACAGATCTCCCACTTTCTGAAACACAGTGGAGAGCTTGCCTAACAAACCTTTCCATTATTGTTTACATATATATACATTATTTATATGTACTATATGTAACTCTTCCATTGTCATTTCCCAGTTTATGATGCCTTATGATTATTCATTAAATGTTTAGGGAATGCAGAAGGAAATACAAACACTAACTCTGTTCCCAAGGAGAGTGGTGAGGTGGGGTTGGGTGGGAAGAGTCCGAAGAATCATTTTCCAGCATCGGTTATCACCGAGCTCGCAAGACCACACAAATTAATTTTAGGAGACAGAAAAGGAGGAGATTTTTTAGAGTTCTTCAAGTGTAAACCAGATAAAAATTACTATGACCAGGGGTAAACTTCAGAGAGGACGCGGGAACCACGGGCAATTTTCTTATCTCCTCTTCCCCTAAATTTCATCTGCCAAACGGGGATGAGATCTGTCTAATCAAGTCGCTGTGAAGGTTAAGTGAGAGCCGCCAGGTGCCGTGCGCATTGGGACATCATGTCTGGTGTAGCTAGTGTTCTGTGCATGGTCGCTGTCCTGTTCTTCCCACACCTTCATCTGATCACACAGTGGGCACTGCGGATGCTCAGAGGAGGCCAAAGGCAGTGAGGAAGGGCTTCCTGGAGGAAGTGACTTCCCAGCCTAGTCTTGAAAGAAGAATAAGAGAAGGAGCAATCTAAGGATGGGAGCCAGCCTGGGTAAAAGCTCAGAGGAGTGTGAGTGCATGGTACTTTCAGGAAACCTCAGGGAGTTCGAGGTGACTGACATGTTAGCATGGGGTATTTGAGTGTAGGAAATGTGGACAGAGAGGTGAGGAGGGGCCAGATCTCAATCAGGATGTTTCTGGAAGCAATGTGAAGCATTGTCTGCAGGACAGCAAAACTGGGGCAGGTGAACAGTGTCGGAATGGTCCTGATAGGAAACAATGGATTGAGGCAGTAGAGATGGAAAGGAGAAGAGAGACTTAAGATAGGTTAGGATCTGAAGCTGGTGTATGGGCATGAACTAGGAGACAGGATGACCCTAATGTTCCTAGTGAATGGCTGGTTGGATTAGGCATCTTTGATGAAGCCACGGTATTCAGGAAGTGGAGCAGATTTTGAGAGGCGAAATGATGGCTTCCATGTTGGATTTAGAGAATTTCAGTTCAATTACATTAAAAATATCTAGGAGGAGATTCAGTTGGCCGTTGAAAATGTTGATCTGAAGTTGACTTATCACTCTCTTTTTCCTTAAAAATTAGAATAACATTTACCCATCTCTGTTCTTCTGATTCATCTATTCATGATTGCTCAGGGTAAAGATGCTTTCAAGAATTGGTTAGGTGACATTTGCAAGTTCTTTTGTGCCTTGGATATCAATTGTATGATCCTTAGGAAGTAAACTCTTTTCCTTCACTCTTGATTCTGTCTCTTCTTTTGTTCTACCCTTTCCAGATTGAAGGTCATTCTCCTGAAAGAGGTCGGAAGCAAAAGCTCTTGAATAGTCTTACCTTCTTGCTCATCTGCAAACCTTACATCATTTTCTATTAATCAGTAGAACATTTCCTCCTTTCTCTTCTTTGGCCTTATTGTCCTCCAGGAGCTTGTCTTTCCAGGACTATTTTTGAAGGTTTAGTTTCCAAAGGACTGTGGCATAGCTGGCTTTGGCATTGGATAGACAGGGATTCAGATCCTGGCTCTGTCCCGTACTAGCTTTCTGTACATACTAAATCTCTCTGAGCCTCAATGTCTTCGTCTATAAGGTGGAGAAAACTAATCACAGCTACCTTTTAGGCTGTGAATATTAAACTAGATAATGCATATAAAGCGTTTAGCGTACGGATGATAAGTGTGGCAATGTTCTTCTCCTGATCTGTTGTGTTTATGCCTGGTTGAACTTTAATGAATAAAAGATGTGTCTGCTCTTTACATTTGGGACCCCTCTCACTTTACAGCGATAACAGCAAAATGAAGTGCTACTATATCTTGTTCTTCCAAATAGCACCTCCAAATGCTCATCCCTGGTTCTAAGCCTAACTTTTTATATAAAGATTTTTGGGTTAGTATCTTTTGTTTGCAATAAGGTTTAAGTTTTATACATCTACTCCGTGCCATTGATAATTGAGCAGGTATTTTTTAAAATTTTCCTTTAATGATTTTTCTGTAACTTGTTTTATTCTACTACTTCTACGCTTCAGAAAACTCAGCAATGCTCAGAAAAGTTATTCGTTCATGTGTTTCGCTTTTGCTTTCAGGATTTGTGACGCAGCCACGATCCACTGCCTTTTGGAGCAAGAGCTGGCGCACGCGGTGAACGCGTGCTCCCACGCGCTGAACAAAGCCAACCCACGCTTCCCAGAGGTGAGGAGCTAATGGTAAATTCCCATTCCACAGATTTTTTGGTGTTGCACTTGTAGTTTGATACTGTAAAACATGCCCCGCCCTTTGAAAGAACATCATATAGTCGATGTCAGTCTCTGCCAGAAGCTTATCATTCATGGCCCAATTTTTCTTTATTTTCCTTTCCTGCCATTTTTCCATTCCTGCTCTTAAATCCTCTTCATTTTTTCCTCTTTCACTTTCAAGCGCTTGTCACCTGCCCATCTTCCTTGAACTCCTCCTTTTAACTACTGCCGTTTCTCTTTTTGACATTCTCCCCTGCAAACCTGGTTAGCATGCATTTTACTGGAGCTTTTCATTCATTTTTGAAGCGGTACACTGAAATTATTCTTCATTTTGTTTCACGAAATCGGTAAATGTAGCTAATATTTTAATGGAGAAGTTAAAATTTTGTAACTTTTGTAAATTTTTTAATATAGAAGTTAATAGAATGGATAGGGTATCACGCTCATGAAATGTGATACATGGTATAGCAAAAACTGGTAGCATTATTTTTTATTCTTTCAATTATCCAACTGAAGTTACCTAAGTTAATATACAAATAAGTGCTAGTCCTCAAGATTAAAGTGTAAAAATCAACCTGGTTGGAACTACGGAGAGTGAAAGGCAGTGGACAGAACTAATTATGATCAGATAATGCCTGCCCCTTTTAAGACATAATTTTCTTTGACTTAACTCTTATGGGTATGTTATTGCCAGCATATACAGGTTTGTGTGTAGCAGATGTGGTCCTGAGTATATTCACTGTGGTCAGGGTAGTCTTTTGGTTCCGTGATATAAGAATTAGAAGAGATCGTGCTAACAAATGTGAGTGTAAAAGTTTGCAAATTACAAATAGAATTTTGGTAGATTTTTAAAAAAATATTCACCACGTGAATTTAAATCGGAAGAATAAAATGTAAAATACTTGCTAGTGATTGAATCCCAATTTAATACAGAACTACCTGTCTTTGATGTCTTTGTTTTTGTTTTCTAGAGTCTTACGAGAGACACTGCCACTGAAATAGCCATCAATGTGAAGGCACTGTATAATGAAACAGAATCTTTACTAGTTGGCAGGGTTCCTTTGGTAAGGAAAAGCAATGGTGGATAACATCAGAATGATGATAAATGTATGGTTCTCACCTTCATTAGGGAGCATGCATTCATCAGATTCTAATGCAAAAGCAGCCCCTGGCCTCAGCCCTAGAGTTTCCTTTTTACCTAGCTTTTGCCTTCCAAGAAAATATACGGCAAAATCTGGAAGCCGTGCTTCAGGCCCACAGAAGTAGAGATTTCCCCTCATTGTGTTTTTATACAATCCTGCTCTCCCCTGTCAGCTTTGAGAGACTAACTCATTACTGCAGAAAAGTAGAGGAAGTCACTGTTTATCTTCCCAGAGTTAACGTTTGAAATAGGATTGTAGTTGTTTCCTCGATTTGCTTAAAGAATGATGCTTTCTAGACTCAGTGTTCCAAGAAATAAATTTCAAGAACTAGACAGATCCCCAGATTAACTGAAGACTGGTGCTAGAAATTAAGTTGAGGCCAAGTCTGAATCTGACCACAGTCCATGGGCCTCACGCAGCAGTGCTAGAAATCTGCAGGTGTTCTGTTTGGTTTGCCCAGGGTCCTTGCTTTTTCAACCTTTCTTCTCTCACCCTGGAAACGTTCTGGCACGTTGGGTCTTTTCGCCACCTAGTGTTCGATTGTAGGTTATTCACACATACTGCTGTACCTGTAGAAGGCCTAATGCGTTAGCCATTGTTTTTTTCTTCCTTGTAACAATTTTGATTAATTGACAGGTGATGTTTCTTTACTGTAATTTTATCTCTTGCTTGGGAAAATTTATACATCTAAGTAAAAGTTATAGTAAAAGTTACAGCATCTGACACAGTGGGAGAATGGGAGGTGCGTCCCATAGCCTAATTAACTGTAAGTGACTGGTTGCAGTTTCTGTTTGACCAGAGTCCAGAGGAGAATTGACCTTGGCGCATCCTCTGCTCTGAGAAGAGAAGTTTAAAGTCTGCACTAAGTCCAGTGGTCTTAGCCCTCTTAAGGGGAAACTCAAATATGACTTCCTCGGGGCAAGAGGCAGCTGCCTCTGATGTGGTCATGAAGAGGAACTTTTAGGAAGAAAAATCGGATATCTTTTTTTATAAAACCAATGGCAGAGTCTTCTTGGCTATTCTTGGCACTCCTATTATTAACCATAATCTTCTTGCTGCTCTTCTAAAATTAGTCCTATAGGAAATCCAATGGGCTGTGAGTTTGACCCCAGTTATTAGATGAAGGACATGCATTTTTTTCTGTTATTTGAAATACATTTAAGATAAATTCTGATTGATAATGTATTTTGTATTCTAATTATCTACACTGAAAATACCCATTGAGTGTTACTTGGTTAATACTAATCGATTATATTATGTTAATATAGAAGGAGTCTCCTTCACTTTTAATTTTTGTCTCATTGTCAAATATGGATGTTTGGTTTGAAATGTATACCAGAGAATTTTTTTTAAAAAGTTTGGCAATATTGTTATCAAAATAGCCAAATCATATCTGAGAGCAACTAAGTTATACTCTTTATTTTGCTTGTAGGATGCATATGCAATAACTATTTTATCAATTTTGGAAGAAATATATTCTTAGACTAAAAGGAAACTGGTAAATTGTATATGACATGACAGAGAATCTCCGTATTTTTATTAACTTCTAGAAATGGTAGATATCTTGAATAACAGAGAGTAAAAATGTCCATAATAAATAACAGTACCGTTCTCTCAGAACTTTCTGTTTAAAATTCTGTGGTCCAATATGTAGGTATTCTACAATTTTAAATAATTTATGAAAGGATTGATTAGCTGGAAGAGACCTTAGAAATAGTCTAGTCACATTCTACTATCTATTGAGGAAGAAACTAAAACTCCCAAGATCAACTCGTCTTCCCTTGGTTGCACAGTTAGTCACAAGGCCAGGACAAGAATTCAGTCACTTTTCTTCCAATTCTGTGCATAACAGTGTTTATTTCACCTTTCTGCATTTATTGAATTTGTAAGTGACTTTTAATAACTTCTTCAAGTGGGTATACAATAGGTGACCAGTTAAGTTCTCTTTAAAGTTTCCAAGCCCTCTTCTAGATTACAAGCCATTTTGCTTTTTGCTTTGCCCTGATTTGTACAGGAGCTTTTCATCGTGAATTTTTCTGAGATTTGGGTTTTTTTTTTCTTAAGCATATTTGATTATCCAGGAGATTTTTGTACCAAGCAGTTTTTATCGTATGATGTTTTGACCCATTTTTAAAATATTATTTGTCCACCCAGTGACCAATGCAGATCAAAAAGATTTTTTGCCACAACTAAGTTAAAATGAGATTATTCCTTAGTGCAAGCCAGCAGAATGGGTGGATGAATGCATGGATAGGAAGGAAGAAGGGTGGGATTTACTTAGAAAAAAGCACCAAAAGCAATCCTTTTTTCTGTGAAATTATTAAAGTCATACCAGCTGCTTGTATCATCTTTGGGGAATAAGGATAAATCTATCCAGATTTGCTTAAATGAACTCAATATAAAATAAGTTGTTCTTTTTTCCATATTCCTTTATATTAAAAATGACAACCACCACCTAGCCCAGCCTAGTAAGACATGAGGATGTTCAGGGTCGAAATAAAATGATTTATTCTATTTGAGGTTAGTCATTGAGGCTTGTTTCATTTTGTTTTTTAATCTGCTGGCAAGTAGCAGTTGGAATCCCCACATGAAGAGCGGGTATCCAATGCCTTACATTCCGTGGAGGTGGAGTTACAGAAACTAACGGAGATTCCTTGGCTTTATTACATCTTACACCCAAATGAGGATGAGGTATGTAACATTCAGACTATTTCTTTATAAATGTAGACTTTATGATGATAGAATTTGAAGACATCTTTTGAAAAAAAGAAGTGTCCAGGGAAAAACATATCTTTAATACAGTTGTCCTCCCGTACCTGCAGGAAACACGTTCCAGGACCGCTATGGGTGCCTGAAACTGCCAACAGTCCTGAACCCTAAATATACCTTGTTTTTTCCTATACACATATACCTATGATAAAGTTTAACTTATAAATTAGGCGCAGTAAGAGATTAACAACAATAACTAATAATAAACAGAACAGATACAACAATACAGTGTAATAAAAATGATGCAAATGTGCTTTCTCTCTCAAAATACCTCATTGTACAAATTTAATGCCTTTTCCATCTCAGCTAAGCACTTATCAGACACTGTGGCCCATAACTTCTGCAGTTTGAGGTGTAACAGCAAAACCAGCACATTTTTTTTCCTTCTTCACAATTTTGCAGAGAGAAAATTCCGTAAGTCTTATTAGCAAGCTCAGCATGTGATTTTTTTTCTTTCCTTATTAAGTTGGGAACGTTCACCTTTTCTTGAAAGGAAGCATTTTACAGCTTCTCCTTGGCAGGTCTGAATTGCCAGCATCACCACTCTTGCATTTGGGGGCCATTATTAAGTTAAATAAGGTTGATTGGAACACAAGTCCTGAGACGCCATGGCAGTTAATTCAATAACCCAGACCGCTGCTAAGTGACTAGTGGGCGGGATACTCTGGACAAAAGGATGATTCATGTCCCACATGGGGTAGATTAGGATGGATCAAGAGTTCATCATGCTACTCAGAATGGTGCAGAGCTTAAAACGTATGAATTATTTATTTCTAGAATTTTCCATTTCCTATTTTCAGACTGCGGTTGACCACGGGTGACCGTGGGTGACAACCTGCAGAAAGCAAAACCACAGATCAGGGGAGCCTGCTGTACCACTTTCTAATTCACTCTTCTTGAACAAGCAAGCAAAGGCTTTTATGTGAGCAAAGCTAGCTTACGGGAGTCAGTACATTTCTTACATTTTCAGGAGTAGGAAACATCGTAAACTCTTTTTGGAAGAAGTTATCCCTATATGGTCTCTGCCACCAGAGTGGGATTTTTCTTCTCTTAATATCCTGAGAAAATTCTTTTCTTGCTCCACTCGAACAGGAGCCTCCCATGGATTGCACCAAGAGGAACAACAGAAGCACTGTATTTCGTATTGTGCCCAAATTCAAAAAGGAAAAGGTTCAGAAGCAGAAGACCAGTTCTCAGCCTGGTAGGTGACCCAGATGGAGAGGGAGAGTCGAACATTATGAAGTCATAATGCATTAAAGCGATATCACTGCCATGATGAAAATGTTCTGAGATGCGAGCGCGGTGATCATACTAAATGCCACTGGACGGTACACTATAAAATGGTTCGAGTGGAGGAGTTCCTCTTCTGTTCACTTTACCATAATAAAAAAAATCTTATCATACCTCCAATAAGTCCCACAGGAGTAGGAGTCTGTAGTTAGGAAGCACACGGGGCCACCAGGTGGTTTCCGATTCGCTTCTACTTTGCTGGACGAGTGTCAGCGTGTCTGTTAGGTGGTTCTTCGTCTTACCCAGTGGCAATTCCATGCTTGTAACTTGTTCAAAGTGCAAAATCTACATCATTCTGATAAATGAGCAGGGAAACTTCTGTTTCCTCCTTTAACTTCTAAATACATTTTCCACCTCGTTATGTATTCTCTTTCTCCTTTTTTAAGGACTTTCTATGCCATTTCAGCCCCGCAGTGATGACAGTCCACTGTGACACTTGCATTCTCAAGCAAAGAGTAACCTCTCCCAGATGTTCTTTCTAGTTCCCCTTCCACCTTTCCCTAGAGATGAAGTTTAACGCTGTGTTAGTGCTAAAGCACCGCCAAGGTCTGTGTACATGATCACAGTGCCTTTCATAATCAAATCATGCTATAACTCTTCTGAGTTAGTGGTCTCACTTTAAAAAGTGATATATAACCTTATTTTTGACGATCACAGAGCAGCTATTGAAGGGCGTTTTAAAACCAAATGTGGCAAAATAAGTAGACTTATATTAAGTGAATCAATGTCGAGTAAAATGTGTAAATGAGTGATTATATGTACTGGAAAATAACGACCCAACTAATCTTACTGAGCAACGTTGACAGTTTTTCGATGATATGAAATTGATTTAACAAGACGTTTATTGCTGTAATTATCAATAATTATAATCATCAGTGGAATAGAATCAGTAAAGGTAATACTCGAAGTCATCAAGACCTGAAGCAGAAGTTTGTGTAAAATTGTACCCCGTGTCAGTTTTTAAATTTTAATGAGCATTTGTGCTAATTAAACTATATCCAGTTTTATGTGTGGTCTTAAGGAAATCATTAGAGCGTATTTAGACCTTGTACTACTGATCCTAATCATGAGAAATACATTTTTTTATACATACTGTGTAGTTTGGGTGGCTTTGGGGAGGAAATTGAGCCAAATCGAAAGGCGCAGGTGCACAGCAGCGAATGTCTTTGTGTAATCAGGTCCTCGTGTTGACTGAGTCTGTGACCTGCATGGGAAAAAAAACGGAATTATGGTTCTGTTGAAACAGCACCTTGAACCTTTCCCTTCGCTAGCACTGCTGCTATACTCTGTTTCGCATCTTCTTTGGCCAGCCTTTGCTTTGTAATGCATTGAGCATGTAGAAATTAAGGGGGTTTTGCTCTTAACTTTGGTAGTTCAGAAATGGGGCACAGAGGAAGTTGCTGCTTGGCTGGATCTGCTCAATTTGGGAGAGTACAAAGAAATCTTCATCCGTCATGACATCAGAGGGGCTGAACTTTTGCATCTGGAAAGGCGAGACCTTAAGGTATTTCCTTTGTGCTACTCTTCTGCTCTTGAAGTTTTTCTTGCAAAACAGACTCCTTTCTCCTGTGCCCTTCTGTTCTGTGCTTACTGCTTGGCTTGTGTTATGCAAACGTGCCGTAATCCCGTCTGCATTGTCCTGTGCTCTGCATTCCTTGTCTGCTTTTGAAACAAGAATGTCAGCAATATTTTTCTGTACAATCATTCTCTGAGTGTTATAGCTAAAGCTTAGCATGAATTTAGTAATTTTTCTGTGCCTCCATTGGTATGGCTCTTCCTGTGCTAATATTTCCAAATGGGTCATGTTTCCATCAGCTCATTTTATTGGATCAACATAAAAGATGATCTTTGTGGCTGAAAGTGACTGAAAATATCTAATAAAAAGTTAACAACTCAAAAAGTAATTCAATACCAAGAACAAAGCCTTTCTAATGTATGGAACTAGATGAGAGACTTACAGCAGTGGCTACTTACAGTCCTAGGGCTTCGTTGCATTTCTAAATTGACCTTTCAGAGGTCACATGGACAGCTAGACAAATAAATTCAAATTTCCTTCCCACAATTTACTGTTAAAATTGTATTCTTCTCAAAAATGATATTTTTTTCTTTAGTAAATGAAGTAAAAACTATGCCTTGCTTTTGCTGGAAAACAGCCCAAAACTTACTTGTCCTTTATGACAGGGAAGGAAAATTATTCATTCATGGTCTACTGCAATTCCCTTTTATTCTTTGGGTGGAGACTCAGCAGTAGAAATGCTCAAAGTAGCCTATTCTGTCCTAGGGTTAGATGTAGGATTTTGTCATGGTTTTCTTATCACATGCTGCCATTTAAAAATTCTCAGGTTGACTTAATAAGCAAGTGAAAAAGCCTTCAACATTTGTTGGATTGATTCCTTTCCTGTAGACCAAGTTCTACAATACATAGAATTATGAGACGGTAAATTCCTAATGAACTCATGAATGGTTGTGCCTTTATCTACAAGTATGTTAACAGGGATCTTTAAATACATAATGGGTCGTGTATAGACTTTTATAAAGCAGAGTCATACAGTTCTCACACATCCCCAGTAGACACCAGTTATAACTAAGCATTTTTAGCCAGAGTAATAATAAAATAAGATTAACTAATTACCTTAGTTGAGAGTCCCAAATCTGGAACATATTAAAATATATAGTGTTAGTTCATAAAGTGCAAATTGACGTCAAAACTTAACATGAAAATGAAAACGAAAATGAATGTAAAGGATCATTTCATCCAACACATTTGTGTGGCTTCTGGTATCCTTGGCAGGCAGCGGTATTTACTGAATAGCTACCGATTAATATATTATGCCAGTTTCTCTAGGTGATATCTGCCCTCTAGAAGCTTTTATTTTATTTGCCACAAATAAGCATATTTTCAAGGAAAAGACCATATGTGTGTATAAATATATTTGCATTTGTTATATACATGTACATACAAATGTATATAAACATACAAATGTACACAATGAGTGAAGCAAATATTTGCAGAATGAAAAACAAAGCTCACACGTGAAAGTCAAAGTTAGACTGATAGGACCTGGCTGGGGAAAAAATAAGGGTTGAAAAAGTGATGATTCAGAATTATTT
Source organism: Vicugna pacos (assembly GCF_048564905.1). Lineage (NCBI taxonomy): Eukaryota > Metazoa > Chordata > Mammalia > Artiodactyla > Camelidae > Vicugna > Vicugna pacos. The sequence continues at coordinate 20,450,001 of NC_133000.1, read as the reverse complement.
TAGTGAACTTTAGCTTTTCTATGGGACTTTTTTGTTCTGTTTTTCTTTTTAATGCAGATTGCATTCTTCTAATAGAAACTTTTCTTTCAGAAATTTGTATTGACACAGTCCGTTTTAACTCTTGGTTTTAAAACAGGTTGTGGGGCAGTGGGAAAGGAAAGTAATTTTACAGAAGGAGCCTTCAGTAGACCAAAGCCGAACCAGGGAACCAGCTTCCCCGGTTCTCTGTGGTTGTAGCTATTAGAGGGCAGGCACCCTCCAGAGGAAAGTGTCTAAAGCTTGGGGAAGGGTTCCCTACTCCTTAGACAACCTTACCCATCCCATTGCTTCAAATACTGTCTAGGAATGTATCAGTGGTTCACAAGAGTATATCTCCAGCCCTGACCTCATTTGTAAAATTAAAATTGTATCACCAACTCTACTCGATCTTTGGCTGTCACACAGGGATGTCCATCTTAACATGTCCAAAACCAAACTTTTGCCCTCCTGTCCTAACCCCATCCTGCCCCTCCTTCGGGGCTCTACATCTCAGTAACTCTAGTACCCAAGCCAAAGAAACCCAAGGTCGTATTTAGCGTCTTCCTCTTCCTTATCCTTTTCCCCTAACTTGTTAAATCCAGCAAAAAGTCAGTTCAGTTTTAATCTCCATCCATTTCTTTTTCTCCTTTCCACAGTCCTTGTTCCTGCCTGTGTAAAGTCAGTCGCATCCTAACTGGCCTTCCCATCGCTACCCTTGCCCTCCCTAGTCCGTTATCCACATTGCAGCCAGAGTGATATTTTAACATCAGATATATCACTTTTCTGCTTGAAACAGTGAGTCCCCATTTGCGTTCAATAAAGACTCACATCTATGGGACACCTACAAGGTTCTGCCTGTGTATTCAGCCTGCTATGGAATCACTGGCCCTTGCTGGGCTATCTATACCCTTTCCATCCTGGTTTTATAGCATTTGCTTAAAAATACTAACCTCTCTCACCTTAGGGGTGTAACCCTCCTAGGGTGTGCTTCTCCCTCCCCATCACCTGGCTAACTCCTGCTCAGATCTTGGCTCGTGTTCCTTCCTTATCACCAAAACAACTAGAGATGGCAACGTGACAGTCGAAAGGTGGGAAAGGGAAAATGTTTCCAGTGTGCTTTAACAGACAAGTAAACTGATTGCATTATTTTCTGTCCTGGAAGGCAGTAGGAACAAGTGTGGGATACCGAAAAAAAGGGTAAAGACATGGGGGTTCTGTATGTTTGGTTTTTCATTTTCTCCATTTGGAAAATTGTATATACGAAAGGATTGGCAAAATCAAACCATTCGTCCAAAGAAAGAAAAAGCCAATACTAAAGAATGTGATAAAAATAAGAAATACGTAACAAATGTCATGGCATAACTTTATCACAGCCTGACTCCTAGACGACATGAAAATAGTGAACTCACACTGAAGAAAATATAGCTAAGAAGTTAGTGTAACTCTAGGGAAAACATTTGTCTCATGACACTAAAATAGGAATTCTGAGTAGAGTCTACGTCCTTCAAAGAAGTTTTTATTCTTGAGGATACAGTGTACATATGGCTTAAACTAAAATATTCCACATTAAATAAATGTCTTAATCAGATAGCTGTGTTATCAAAAAGGATAAAGAATACTTAAATATTTCACTCATATCAAAGAATCTAAACACCACTGTAAATGCATTTACATTTTTATTTTTCTCTAGGGTTATTTTAAGATTGCTATTTTAGCACACCCTCGGGAAATGTATAGTTGCTATAAGACTGTGGATGACCTGGTGTCGTACGAGCAGATATTTTTCAGGGTCAGTTAAATATTGTAAAAATGTTACCCTGAAATTATCTCAAGAAATAAATTATCTCAGAAAAGAGCACTGGCTATGGAAAGAGTATTTTCCAGAAGGATTCAAAATCATCAGTAGCATTGCTGGTGCAGAATTCAAAGAGCTCATAAGGTATATGGCGGAGAGAGAGAGAGAGAGTGAGTGTGTGTGTGTCTGTGTGTGTGTGAGAGAGAGAGTATGTCTGTATATCTTTTCAGACAGATAATCTTGTGATACCTTTTATTTTCTAGGCTGCTTTAGTAATTTTCAAATATCTCGCGCACTCTGTTTTGTGAAGAAATTTTTTGACTTCACGTATTTAGCAAACTGATTATACCCATTACGCTTAAAGAAGCTTTACAGAGTGGAGGCCTTCACCCTCTTTTTTAGTTTTCTGGACAGTGACTATGCCAGCTCTCTTGGTTGCATCTCATTCATTCCTTCAACAAGTATTTGCCGAGGACCTGCTCCGTGCTGGACGCTCAGCGGTCACCATCCATTTCCGAAAATTAAATATTGGCTTCTTGGTTTTTTTCTAGGAAGATAATTCTTTAAGGAACAAGAAGAGTTCTAAGGGAAAAGGAACCAAACATGCTTTAAGGAAAAGCATCAGCCCACAGACACCTATGTTTAATTTTTTACACTTACCCATTGCAAATTATAAAGAACATTTAAATATTTCACCCAAATCGAAGATGCTAAATGCAAGTGCAAATGCATTTCCTTTCCAAATTTAAGTCATAGTCCCTGGTGTCTTCCTTTAGGATTAGGCCTCACTTGTAAGCTTAATATTTTAGCAAGAAAATGTTTAGTTGTTTTAAGACTAATTGTGGATGCCCTGGTGTCACATGTCACTTTTCTCAGAGATCCCAAAAGGCTCTGTGATTTTTTTTTAGAACAACAACAACAACAAAAAAGAATAAAAAGGAGAGAGTAATCTTGACTCTTAAAGAACTGCCAGCATATATAATTTATGAAAGTGTTGTATTTAAGAGTTTGTGTAAGATGTGATTCTTTACTGGCTGGTAATTTTTTAATGTCAGGCATTGAATATAAACTAAAATGAACTAAACACGATTATTTGCTAGTTAAATATTTAATCCTCAGTTTTCTCTTGTCAATAAACTTCTTTGTCTTTCTTTTCTCTTTCTTTCTCCATTTTTTTCTCTCTTTCTTTCTTTCTTTTTTTTTAGGACCTGGGGATACCGAAGGTGGGTCATATGAAGCGAATTCTCCAGGGAATTAAAGAGCTTGGAAGGAGTACTCCCCAGTCTGAGGTGTAATCAAATTGGTGCTATTCCTTGGAAGGGAAGTAATCGCTACTTAATACAAAGTTCTCGGAAGCACTTTGGCTGTTCTTGCAGTTTTCTGCCTAGATGAGTAAGCACCGCTGAGGCACCTCTAGAGCTTGACATTTTGCCGTGGGTGAAAATTTTGATTTGCGGTATTAGAAAAAAATTTTTGTGCCAAAAAATACATTCCACGAAGCCATTTTCTTATTGTGCAAACCTGACGCGTTCAAGTATGCTCAGAGTAGTGAAAAGGTAGGAGGAATCTGAGACAGTTGCGTTGTCTAAGAGATCGAATTGTAGAATGTTTACTTTCCTTTAACGTGGCCAGATGGAACATTCTTACTGTGCAACCACGTAGCTATGTGGCTAAAAGTACTTAGATTTCATTATTGGAGGCATTGGTTTCCTCCTAAAATCATTGGCTAGAAGACTAAGATGTACATTAAGTTGTGATTTGAATTGGTATCACCTCAGATTCCTAACACTCAGTGGTCAAAGAATATGGTGAAAACCCCTCAAATACTACAAATGAATGCAAATCTTCATGCACGATGTTCCTGCCTGAATTGTCTTTCTGGTTTTTGCATGTCACATTTAATATGGTAATACTTAGCTTTAATGTCAGTTTTAATGGAATTTAATTTATTACTACCTAAGTACCTTTGTGTTGGTTAAAGGCACTTTTCTGTTCTTTGATGTGGAATTTTGCATCAATATTCTATATCTAAGAATTTGTAAACATGTGTCTGTGCCCTAATCAACAAATGATTTACATATTATGCAAGCTAATTTTATATCAACAGATCATAAACAGTAGGTGTGCACATTAAGAAAATTCTCTGGATATTTTCATAAAATTATATGCTCTGTTGCCTAACAAAAATTATTGTAGCTCTCCAAACCAAAATTCCCACATTTCGTTTTTATTTTCATTTCAGTTTAATAATTCTTTAATACTCTGTTTGCATTTATAATACAGTAGACTGTTAACATCCAGAAATTTCTCCAAGGTCTCAACTGGGATTTGCATACTGATTGGTCCCCAAGACTCACCCACTTAGAAAAGTGACTCCTGATACAAACTTCTCAACAAGAGGTTTTAATTTTTTCTTAAGGGCTTTCCATTATTATTATCTCACTTAATTCTTGTGTCTTATCAGGGAGATATTATTTTCCTTTTGCTAAACCACTACATTTCAGTGTAGCTCATTAGAACTTAACATTACAATGATCAAAATCTTTGAAAGCCAAAGGCATACATATCAAAAAGTCACAAAAATATCCTTCAATAAACTTTCTTTAGACATTCTATGCCAAAAAACTAATTATAACGTTTAAAAATCTTCTATAGAAGTAAAGTAAACCGGATACTGACCCAGTGGTGACAATTTCCATAATGTAGCCTTCTAGGTAGGTGCTCAATAGATACACATACGCACGTATATACCTGTACGCATATATGTGTATATACACTTCTGTGTACATTCACACTTGCAAACCTGTAATCTGACATATACTCTCACTGATATTTTCCAGACATTTATTTACCAAAGGCTTAAAGAGAAATATTGATGGGAAAACATTTAAAACGAACTATTGTCAGACATATAATTTAATTATATCAAAAGGGTTTAAATAGTTGACACTTTATTCTGATTTATAACTTGGCTATTTACTAGTAAAATCAGAAAATTGGGATCTCTTAGAAATAAATGAACTTGATGGGTTCCTGACCAAGTGTGTCTGACCATATATTTTACCTGTCTAAATTGTGAATAAATGAAAATTTTCCAAAGGGAATTATATCAAGGAGTTTAAAAGAGCAAAAGGCTACTCCCGTAATAATTTTAATGTTATCCACACCTATGGAATCAAAGGTATTTCTTCTCCAGTCCCTTTTTAGCCCCCGCCCCCACCACCGCAAAATGTCCTGCGCTTTCAGGCACTTCCCTATTGAAATCAAATAGGGGGCACCAGGAGCTCAGAACTCTGTTGAGATCACCAACACCTGACCAGCGCTACCAAAAAACAGGAAAGGTGGAGGCAAGGAACCCTAGGAAAGAATGAATTAATAAGAAATCTTTATTGATTTTCACTCCCCAAAATACCCCTTTGCCAATAGGAAAGATTCTCAAGTTATCACATGTTTCAGAATTTAAGAGTGAGATATAAATGATAGAATTTTTAAATTTGATGTTGATTTTTCACTCCTAAGTAACCTCTCATATATATGCTGAACCTCAGTTAAGGGGATCCTTAGCTAAGATTTTCCTGCAAAATGTCTTTTGAATGAGGAAAATTCTTTAAAATCACAATTTTGAGGTATTTTTTGGTTAAATGAAAGCATCTTTCCCTGTAGCTTTGTCTGTGAATGGCTCTGTAGGACCCACATGACCTCACTCACACCTGTTTGCCAGGACGGTACCCTCAGAGCCTGGTAGGCCACCGTCAGCCTCACGGAGGAGCCAGCTCCTTACACTGGATGGGACTACCACAAAAGTGAGAGGGGCTTCCCCGTGGGACCGGATTGCAGCTCTGGGGAGCGCAGGTGGGGCCTCTGTGCCTTGATCCACATGTAAGCCGAGGTGAGAAGCTCAGCCCGGTCCTGCTAGCCAGCTGTAATTGCCACCTTTTCTCCCCAGTAGACTCTTCCACACGTGGATCATTTGGGAGGGCTGGAGGGGAGTCACAGCCAAATTCCACCTCCTTTCATTTTTCCTTCTCTGCTCATTCTCCTGAGGAAGAACTTGCTTTTCAAGAGAGAGGGGAACAGGGTCAGGCCTAAATAAAATTTTGGCATGCTCAGTTTTTCTCTTCTGTGTCTTTCCACCTCACTTTCTGAGTTTCTTTCTCACTTCTGGCTTCCCATTTTTCCACCTGCCCAAGACATTGATGATTGCTCAAATTCTCACTGCCAGGTACCATCCTTTCCTCATCCACTGTCCCACTAGAAAATGACTCCTTTTCTGTCTCCTCACCTTAGCCCCCTTTGTGGGTCATCTCGCCAAGTATTAGGAAGAAAACAATCTAAATAAACTTAAGTTTACAGTTTGCACTTTATAAAAGGACACTTGCCAATCTAAATGAATGAAAGGATTAAATCATTTGGGGACCAGGACATATATTGCTCTAGCTGAGGGAAGAGGTGATCCATGAACGTCTAGATCTGTGCTGTCCTAGGTCGTAGCCACTAGCTACATGTGGCTCTTTAAATTTAAGCTAATTGCGGGGAGGATATAGCTCAGCGGTAAAGCACGTGCTTAGCACGCATGAGGTCATGGATCTGAACCCCAGTACCTCTTGAATTAAAAATAAATAAGGAAACCTAACTACCTCCCCCCACAAAAAAGAAAAAGAAAAAAATTAACTTAAACTAATTTAATTAGAAATTTAGTTTCTCTGTTGCACTAGCCATATTTCAAGTGCTCAGTAACGGTGTTGAATATTTCCATCATTGCAAAAATTCTCCTGGATAGCACTGCTGACATCATTGCTACTCAAAAAAATGCGGTCCATGATCGAGCAGCATCCGTATCACCTGGGAGCTTATAGAAACGCACAATCTTAGTCCACTCCAGACCTGTTGAGTCAAAAATCTTCCTTTTAATAAGATTCATCAGGTCATTAGTACTGGCATCAGTATATTTTATCTCACCTAGATAGGAGAGATCTGAGGTCTTCAGAGGTCCTCAGAATAGCATACTCCACAACCGTTTCCTATCCCTTCTCCAGCTGACCCCAGAAATAAGCTGAAATTCACTCATCACCCAGCTGAGTTTTCTTCTCAATCTTTTTTTCCTAATTCTGGTTCTAGATGAGCCTTACCTACCCAGTATGTATTTTGGTAGCTAAGGTGGAACATGGGAGATTGACTGACACAGCTTGCCCTCTCTCCAGCCCCTCACCTCATGTCTAAGTCACTTACAACCTGCATTTGCTCGCTTTGTTGCTCATGTGACGTTCTCATTTGTTCACAACTTAAGTCAGAGACAACATTTCAGAAGAGTATGTACTGAGATAAGTAAAGACTGGGTCAGTCTCCAACAGCTTGCACTTTTCACTTCCTCTTATCAGTAGGTGATCCTGTTGACATGATTCATGCTTGAGGACACACGGCAGCACAATGTAAAATGAATCATTAGGCATGGAAAAAAAAAAGAGAGAGACCTAAGATGATTACAAGTAAAGTGAATGTGTCATTAAAGCCCTCTAAGGGAGCATGTTTTGCTAGACTAAAACCTGGCTTTCTTATTATGCTAACTTATCCTGATTTTCTGATAGTTAATAATTCCCTAAAGTAGTGCCTGAAAAATAATATATTTTTGACCCTCAGGACAGAAATTATTTAATTTATGGTAAGGTCTTTTCCCAGTGACAGATGGTCAATAATCCTTAATTTTTACATAGTGATATAATTTACCAAAACTTTACTGCCTAGAGATTCTTTAGCTAATTTTAAATTAATAAAGAAGCCACTACTTTGGTCTCCATAGTAGTTATTTTTAAAAGGAATTGAGGAAGGAAATATTCATGCAAAGCTATGACTTAAAAAATTAGAGTGGAAACCTGTCTACATCATTTCTAAAGTAAATTATCTGTTATCTCTGGGTTGACAAGATAGTGGACTTTTATATTGTACAGATGTGAATTCTTTACAGATGTCACTTTTCACTAAGCTATAAAAACATTACATTTCACAACCTTGACACGTAGGATCTCCCCTGCTCCCTCCCCCTCAAGTGAACTTATCTTGCATTTTTCAGATGCAAACTGGATAAAAGCGGTGGGGCTAGAGATTGATGGTAAAAGTGGCAGTTTTTAAACACCTAGTTCTTTAAATCAGCTGAAAAGACTGAGAAGGGACAATTCCTCAGCGTTAACCGTTGGTCAGTGGAATAGCTTCCTGAGTGGTGTCCAGGGCTTGGCTGCCAGGCCACTCCTCTCACTGGCCCACACCAAGTGCATGGGGCTTGGGATTTGTCTGTCTGCAATATCATCTCCCCAGTGACTCTTGGCGAGCAATCCCTGTGTCAGATGGCTAATATATTGCCTTTGCAATAGGATGCCTTCCTAAAGAAACAAGTAAAACTTTTAAGAGGCAATGATTATTGGTTTTGATCATCCACAAAGCATTCATTTTTCTCATTACTGTTTTCTCTTTGTTTTCTCCAAATTTTGTTTAAAGACGCTTCTCGTAGAAGTTAAAAAAACTATAAAGGTTTATCATTACAGAGAACAGAGCGATAAAAGACAGCTGGACTGTACCTATTTGTACACTTCTTTCTGTTATTTTCAGGAAAGAAAGTTTAACAGAGTAACTGAGACTGCATTGAACTCAGTAATGATGTTTAAGGAAAAACCCCATTATTACTAATATAGGTGAACAGGTTAATTCCTTTATGTAGTTCAGATTCTACGTACATATATTTATGTCCTCTTTCTTTAATTTTTATGCACTTCCAAGTTTTAGTTGGAAAATAGAAACCAAACCACTACTTAAAAATCATAAAAACTCCACATAAAATATTTCATGTTATCTGCAAGTTATTCATTGTATAGGAATTTATGAAATAGTCTGGTTATTTCATAGAACTGCATTTCAGGAGTAAATTAACCAAACCTAAAGGAACATAGGGTTACTTTTTAAATAGATTAAAATAAATTTCATACTCAGTTGATAATGCCATTGAAGTAGGTAATGCAGTTAAGATACACAAGCTAAAAAGGAAAATGAATATATTTTGTGGTCCTTCCTGTTTGATTGCACTGTTGTTTATCACAGCTTAGCCATATCTATTTCTGTATTCTAAGTATTAAGCTGATATGTAGCTAAAGATTTCCTACAGTTCTGGTAACTGGTAACTAGTGCTGTGAAAGGTTTTGGTGTTGTAACATTCCCAGTTTTGTGAGTTATATATTGTATATTGAAGATGACTAATAAATGGGAGTAATATATTTATCTAGAGCTGGGAAAATATGATAATTATTTTCAGATCTTCAAGTAAGTTGTATTGAATTTTTTCTTCCTCTTAGGTGAGACGAAAGACTCACTTTTACGTTAAAATGTCTATTTATACAACAAGTTTCTCCTTTTACTGGTTTTATTAATTTTCATATTAAAAATCTTTCTTATCTTTTTATATTAAGAGAATTATCATGCTGGTGACTCAAACTGCCAAGATGTATTTTAGTTTGCAGGGCTTTTGGCAGACGAAATATTTAATAACCAACCAGCTTTGTATATTTTGTGGCTTTGGGAGCAAGAATTTTACCTTTGAATCTCTGTGCGAGGCAGTGCTGATATCAGCAAAGTCAAAACAGACAGTATTATACATAATCATCAGTAGAAGGTTTTTACACGTTGTATAAATCAGTGCATTTATTTATTATGTGGTGAAATTTAACCTTTATACAAAATGCAATTCTAGCTCTTTTCTTTGTTATTGCTGTTGCTTAGAATGTAATAGCTCTGTCAATGATTTACTTGTGTACTTGAAGTACTCGTTTCTGTCAAACAGATGCCCAATTTTTTTCCTTGTAAAATATGGTATTTTTTTTCTACCATCAGAGATAACTGAAAAGTAATAGGCATTTGGTTAAAAAATAATTTTCACGTTTAAAGGAAATATGGAAAAAGGCATAAAGCCAAAATGAAATCACCAATATTAAGAATTCAATGTAACCAAGGGATTCATTATGCTATATTTTGTCTGTATATATTTTATCTTCAATCAGAGCTTCTTTTCTGTGGTAAACTTTCAATTTTTGTTATAAAAGAGAGCTCAGTGGTTATACTGCCAATATGACATTCAAATGAACATGACGAATCTTGACCCCCTCCTCCCTAAATATCCCATATCTGCAGCTCTAGATTTCAGGGTGTATATTTTTAACAGGTTTGCAATTGACTCTGGGCTGCGTTAGTCATAATAACCACGAGGGATAATGGTTCATTTCTGTCAGTTAAGTCAATGGGATTTTATTTGAGTTTTGAATTACTTCTATTTTCAAATAGTCTCTACTCAACTGTTTAAAAAAACCCGAAGTTTAAAATTTAATGGTGCAACATACCACACAGAATGAAATCACGTTTTCAAGGCAGAAAAATAACTGTTCTGATTTAACATCAGGCCGTATCGTATACCAAAGAAATCACTTTAACAAGCCCAAAATCCAATGGTTTCATTGTCTTACAGTGTAAGCAGTAGATGAATTGTAAACTATTTAAGAGCTGTAGTAGAAGATGAAGAATTAATTGACTATCATTTTAAAGACAGAGTTTTATATTAATTTTACTGTTGCACAAGCAATTATCGAAGGCAGGCAAAAAGAAAATATATGAGAAACATGAAATGGGAATTAAAGGGAAATGGAGCTTGGTAATTTGGGAAAGGTTTGGAAATGAAGAGGTTGAACATAGACATCTTACATCCTGGAAATGCAAAACGTGTGAGATGCATCATGAGCACATACCGCAGAAACAAAAAAATGCCGCACTGGTAAAGTCTTTTCAAAATAGCTAGTGAGTGGAGGAGGGTGTAGCTCAAGCACATGCCTGGCATGCACAAGGTCCTGGGTTCAATCCCCAGTACCTCCTCTAAATGTAAATAAATAAACCTAGTTACCTCCTTAACCAGTGAGTTTAGGGAGCCCATTCTACTGTTGAAATCTAGAAGTTAGTTAAGCGGATAGTTTGAATGACCTGATCATTTGTGTTCATTACACAAGGTCTGTAGTCTGTCAACTTAGTGAGTGACACGGACGGCAAGTCTGAAGGGCTCGGCGAGCTCCCGGAGAACGCTGGTAAATGTCGATCAGACCAGACCATGCAGCGTAAAGAGATTTTCATGAACCTTCTAAGCCTTGAAATGTGTTAGCAATGATTCCTTTCATTTGAAACAACAAAAGTATTAAAATGTACAATATTATAAACAGCTGAACTCTGTGATGCTGGAGATGGGAGTAAGGTTTAGGCTTATTGGTTTCCACCGCTGACTTTGGCACTGACTCATGTCCTTTCTATGAGCTATGTGTTTTGGTGCCTCGGTTTCCCTAATTAGAAATGGTACACAGTGTTACCAGTTATACGTACTTGGTCATTTTCCTCGTACAAAAGGAACTGTGTAAAGTGTGAATCATACCTAAATTTACGGCTTCTTTCCTATTGTCGTTTTAGATAGAAAGAAAGGTTTCCCAGACTATAGCATGAAAATTGAAAGTCCAAATTAGCACCCCTCGATGTTCATCTTAAAAATGAGACTGAAGTCACATTAGTACTGTCTGCACCAGAGTAGGTTATGGCCATCTTCATCTGTGTACTGCAGGTTCATGTTATTTGTTTCAGGATAGATGAAAAACTCCCTTCTAAGAATTGCAGAAGTTTACAGTAATTTAAGTTTTTTACACTCTTCCCCAGACAGCATTTTATAACAGTAAATTATATAACAGTAAAACATACATATAATTGAATATATACAATAAAATATATATATTTTAATCAAGACCTTCACATCTTTTCTGAAATTAACAACCCAAAGAGGAATATGTCTCTTTAAATCAACATTTTAAAAAAAGAAATACCGGACTCCCTTACCTTGTTTCCCCCTGTGACGTTACTTACTCTCTGTACTAAGTGAATTCTGAATGGTTCCCTTGTTGTTTAAGCTGAAGCATGGATCTCTCTGGCTGTGGAATGGTACTCTCCCATGCAAAGTATGTTCAAAACTTCCTGTAAAGAAACAAAACTAGAAAATGTCTTAATTATTACCATAATGGAAATCCAAGTACAATTAAGGAAAAGAAATTAGAATAACCTAGTTAAAATTATTAAATGTAGACGAGGATAAATGAATATTGACTTTACCTGACATTTGAATTCAGTCACTAGCTGATCCATGACTTAAAATTTTCTTTGCTCAATCTGGTATTTATTATAGCTTAATCTGATAAATTAGAGCTCCTGCTGCATTTACCCCCAAAATGTTGGAATTACAAGAGGGTGTAAGCTGCATGACATGAGGGAAGAGACTGAATGAGAATTCATTCCCATGTATTTTGATCTGTCTTAATGATACAACTTAGTTTTCATGATGACAGCTCTAAATGATGATCCCAGAATGATTTGGTACCGTGACAGGAAGAAATTATTTTTCTGGGAACTTGCTTCCTGCAATGACCTGATATACAGATGACCTTCTTATAATTAAAATTAATTATAATTTTAATTGGAACCTGCCCTGTTTACAGATTTCCACTGTGCAGCAGTTTGTTCATATACATAATGATGCGGATGAAAGAAGTGCAAACTTGAGCAGTTCTTTTGTTTCCTCGCCTCCTTTTATTTGAAAAGCTTTCAGAAAGCTCTTGAAAGATGACACAGTTCTCATAGCAACATTACGTGATTATGTTCTTCTGCCAAGACACTCAGAAGCTAAAATATGGAACAAAACAAGTGCTTAACCTAATCTTAGTTTTGAATTGTATAAGCAAAAGCATTTTCTACATCAGACGGTTTTTTTAGTATTCGTGCAGTTGCGTATTTCATTTTTCGTCCATCTCAAAAATTGAATTGGCGTTTTATGGTCTATTTCTAATTAGGTGCAGTAAAGCAAAGCGACAATTCCATTGCCTCGTTTCAGGCCTTTATCAGTACAAACCTTCACCATTTTTCTCTCCTATGCTTTTGCCGTAGTTTTTCAGCAACTAGTTTTCCTCCCTTCATTCTCCCCTACCTCAAGTCTGTCATTCATATGGTTGACACTGTGGTCTTTCTGAAACACAAATTTGTTTTGTCATCCCTTTGCTAAAGATTCTTAACTAGACGCTCCTTTCTTTACAGCATAGCAACCCAGCTCCTTAGCGGGATGGATAAGGACCTCTGTGACCTTGCCTCTTCCCACCCTTTGTAGCATCCTCACCTATCATTTCTTCTGGAGACCTTTTGTAATCCAGGAATTTCAAACTACTCACAGTTAAGTGCTTTGGCATAATCACATGGCATAGATCAACTCACTCAAGACTCAGTTCAAATTTTACCTTGTGGGACCCTCTACCTGGCTTCCCCAGGCGGAGTTAAGTATTTCTTCCATGCTCCATAGTCTCTTGAAACCTCTATTAAAATGACATTTCAATAATTCAGTATATATATCTGTCTTTCTGCCACTGAATTTTTCTATCTTTGTAGCCTAGCACATATTAGGACTTTAATAAATGTTTTTGAATGAATGAAGTTAATGTAGAACTCATGTATCTCTGTATTTTTATACTTTCACAAATGGATGCATAGACTTCCCAGAGAGGCCTCATGAGGGGTGTGTGTATTCAGGAACACACTGGCACTCTGCAGAAACCAACAGAAGAGAGGCAGCAGGGAAGAGCAGTTGCTCCATGAAGGATAATTATTTCTTAGCTGTTAATCAGAAATAGTTACCAAATCTGAATTCTTGTTTCTAAAATTGAGGTTTAGAGGGGAGGGTATAGCTCAGTGGTAGAGGGTGTGCTTAGCATGCATAAAGTCCTGGGTTCAATCCCCAGTACCTCCACTTTAAAAATAATAATAATAAAAATAAATAAATATTTAAAAAAGATAAAATTGAGGTTTATAAAATTTTCACATAACTGCCAAAGTCTTGTCGTTCATAAATATTGCCCTAAAGATGATCTTTCTCTTTTGCAGGTAATCAGTTTATACGATCTACATAAAGACATACACTGATTACCTCCACAAAATAATGAGACTTGAGAAAGAATGAAAAACAGTAATGTAGGTGAAATTTTCTGAAAAATCATTTTCAACCAGAGATAGAGACTGAACATGTGTGATTTCAGGTCATTTATAGTTAATGATTATTTCATTTTTTATTATGCAAATGTAAGAAGACTCATTGGTCATTGTTATCGCCCCATATAGAACATAAAGACTAAAAACTATTACCTAAGGGTCTGTTATTCTTGTGCGATTTTTGTAAAGCCTTTCTAACATGTCTCCAAATTATGAAAAAGGTTAACACCCAAAGCCCTTTAAAGTTAAATAACTTTAAAAACGAAATGAATCCAAAATGCATGTAATTAAATTAATGGCCTCTTACTTCACTCACTTATTAGACATTTTTCCACCTGCTCTACCCTTGGCACCTGATTAGTCCTGGAGATAACAAATAGAATAAGTCATAGCTCTTGTTTAATAGAGTTCCAGTTCATTTTTATAATTATTTTTCTACAGTCTCTTTAAGAAAGTGGGAGGAGGAGAAAATCAATTATACTTCAATTAAAAAAAAAAAGAAATTGAGAAGACATGTTTTTAAACCAAGTATTTTTTTTTCAGAGAAGTGGTCACCTTCCGCCCAAAAAGCTACATTCTGTGTCATTAAGAGGTAACCCCATTTTTATGTCCACAGTTTTTGTATTTTCAGGTCAACCACAAATAATTTTTGACCATTTGTCAAGTACATCTTCCATCAATCTTATAGATCCCAGTTCCGCAACCATAGGTGCTACATATGAGCCAAGGGACCGATGAATTTGAAGGACACAAGTTAAATTGTGAGTTCATTTTAAGAAGGCAAATATCCTCATTAATACCACAGACACCAACATATACGAAGTATGGGAACCCACAATAGAGGGAAAAAAAGTTATCAAATAATGCTGATGTACTTCAAAGGCTCCATTTGAATGTATTGGTTGATGATTCCACCTCAGTGATTTTTAACGGGGATTAGGGAGTAATAATATTTAACAGGTAACATACTTATCTAAGCATATAGTAAATATATTACTCATATTTGTGTGGCTCAATGCACTAATATATAGATGAAACAAAACAAAAATATTTGAGTTATAAAAAAATTAACCTCTGAATATTTATTGATGGTTAGACAATAGGGTTCCTTTAAGAGAAGGAAAAACACTCTTGTCAGTAAGTATGAAAAAAAACCTTACTTGTATCTATATTTACATTTTGATAGGCATATTTTGAAGTCACTGTTTCCCATCATTATAAAGTATCAGCCATTTCTATGCTCTCCAGCAAAAGCAGACTTTTAATTTGATACAGCCTTGCTCTCTGTTCGATGTTGCAAAAGGTCCACAAGAGAAGGAGGCTCAGAAGGCTGGATACTTGGCCCTTATATTCAGCATATTCATCTTACCTTTCCATAAAGATAATCAGTCATTATTTGCCTCCTATTTATCAAGTTGAAAAACCTAACAGTATAGTTCCTTTTACCCCTTAAGTTGCGAAAGATAGTTGTACTCTGGCCTTTGCCATATTACTTATACTAAGAATTTGCTACATTTTGGAAGTCTGTTTTGAAACTTGTATCTGAAAGGTGCAGACTGCATCTATCTCTTTATTACACAGTGGGCTCTGTTTGCTGCAGAAAAGAGTGAAACTTTAACCTGCTTAGCACACTTGCCAGAGAAATATACCTGACAGAGCGGAGGTGATAACTTTGGCTCTATTTACTTTTAATAATGGTAAGAAAACGTGAGTTTTGTTTGTTTACATGCTGTTTACAATGGCATAATTTTTTAAATATTATACAACAATTGAGATATTTATTGCATACTATTTTAAAGATGTTTTATGTGTTTTCACCTTTGGAATATATTGTTACAGTTCCTTATACCAATAATTTGGGTGGCTTTGTTAATGTAGCTGGTAATTTTTATGACTACTAAGTGACCAGTTTTCCGTGCCTTTTATTGTGGGATGCATGATTATGTATTTATTGTATGGGAGTCACTGATGCGTGTATTTTTGTACTTTGCCGAGAGTAATGGTTGATCTCGATGTACATGATGAAGAGAGATGCCTTTCCCAAAGGGCACTGCCTTGAGATTGTCCTTCTCAAATAAAAAGAATGCATTTGGACAGTGTGTGAAGTCGACATTCTTTCTGATCAGAATCTCATTTTTTAAAATTAAACCTTTTATTTTGAGATAGTTGTAGATTCACATATAATTGTAAAAAAAATAACAGAGAGAGAGAATGAGATCCTGCATGCCCTTTACCCATTTCCCCCAGTAATGACATCTTACAAACCTGTATATAGCACATGATTGCAACCAGGATATTGACATTGACACATTCAAGATGCTGAAACATCCTCTCATCGCAAGGACCCACAACAAGGATCCCTCATGTTGCCTTTCTATGGCCACACCTACTTGCCCCCAACCTCCACCTCCTCCTTTACCCTGGACAACCATTCATCTATCTCCACTTTCATGACCTTGTTATTTCAAGAACGTTATATTAATGGAACCCTGCAGTATGTGGCTTTTTTTTTCACTCAAATTTCCTGGAGTTTCATCCAAATTGTTGCATGTATCAATAGTTATCAATAGTTTGTTTCTTTTTATTTCCAAGTAATATTCCATCTGGTGGGGGAATTCTTAATGGTAAAAACATAATTGAGTTTATCCTTAGAGTAATGAGTCCTTGAAGTTCACCAATAAATATTTGTTAAGAACCAAAGGTGGAACAGGTGTTGTTTCCAGTGCGAGTGGTCTAGGAAAAGTCCTTTGAGATTACTGTCTAGTGAGGAAGAAAGGTTATTGTAACATAGAGCGTTATGTGCGGTGATGAAACATGCAGCCAAATACGTGGGAAGCACAGAGGAAAGGACGATGTAGAGGAGGTTCAGGGGCATCTTCCTGAATAGGTTACCTTGAGTTGAGTGTTACAGCTGTTAGCCAGGCAAAGTATGGGACATGCAGAGGTGACAGTGCAAGGTAAAGCAGCAAAACGGCATGGTGGGTACAGCGTGGTGTTGCTGAAGCAAAAAGGGAGTACAGTGAGAGAGGTGATGGAACTTGAGCAGGAGAGGACCAACAATGGCATCAGACTTGACCTCCGTGGGTGGAACTGACTTGCAGAGATCTAAGAACAGGGAGAACAGCTGGAAGTTGCTGATGGGGTCTGAGCAATAGATGATGAGGGACTTCTTTAGGGCAGTTTTAGTGGAAATGGAAATGAGGGAACAGATCTGAGAAATACTGAGGGGAAAATACCTGCACTTGGAGACTGGCTGTGGAAGAACGAGGAGAGAAAAACCCCAGGTTTCTACTGAATGAAAAGGAAAGTACTATGCTCAAATTCATATTTGGGCATCATGGGTTTAAGGTGATTGATTGTAGGCTGTTCATAAAATACATGACAATGTTGGAGAGAGGTTTGGGGAGGAAATACAGATCTGGGAGCCTCATCAGGTGGGCTGAAGCCATTAGGATGGAGTTGTCCTGGAAGATCCTCAGGGACTCAGAAAAGGGCCCCCACAGAGCTGGGACTCTGACCTTGGAGGAGGGGTGCTGGTCCAGGAGACCAGTGTGATGGAGCTGGTTCTGGGAGAGCCAGAGGAAGAAGCAGGAGAGTGAGACCGATGGCCCTTCCAGGGTGAGAACTGGTACCCAGGTGACGCTGGCAGCAACAGTGAGCCAAACAAAACAGGAAGAGTGAGCCTTCCCCTCCCGCCTTCCAATTTCCCTCTTGGCACAGCGGGCAGGAAGCCAGCTGGCGAGGGAGCAGTGCCATTTGTATTGCAGAACCTCAACCCCAGCATCACAGAGCAGACGATCAAAGTGTGTACTGGGAGCTGAGAGGTAACGGTTCAGTAAGTGGCCACTTGGTCTAGCAAGGCACTCTTTTGTGAGAACAACAGTCTTTATCATATTCAGTGGAAAGTGGGACAAGACGCCGCCCCAGGAGGAATTGTTGAGGGAGTGGACAAGTCTTAGCTTATAAAAGAGAAACTTCAGGGTTGGGGGGAGGGGTAGAGATGGGAGGAGATGAGGTTGGATGTAGAATTGATTCAAATAGTTGAAGGACCATCATGGGGAGTT
Source organism: Vicugna pacos (assembly GCF_048564905.1). Classification (NCBI taxonomy): domain Eukaryota; kingdom Metazoa; phylum Chordata; class Mammalia; order Artiodactyla; family Camelidae; genus Vicugna; species Vicugna pacos. The sequence continues at coordinate 20,432,040 of NC_133000.1, read as the reverse complement.
GGACTTGCCTTAGTTCTCTTTAAAATTTTTAAAATATTTTTTATAAAATTTTAAAGGTTACTTTCCATTTACAGTTACTGCAAAATATTGGCTCTATTCCCCGTTGTACATTTCATCCCTGTCCTTATCTGAAACCCAATCGTTTGTATGTTCCCCTCCCCAACCCCTGTTTGCCCCCCCCCAGTTTGTTCTCTGTATTTGTGAATCTGTTTTCTTGTTACATTCACTAGTTGGTTGTATTTCTTAGATTCCGCATATGATTAGTATCATACAGTATTTGTCTTTCTCTGTCTGCCTTATTTCACTTAGCATAATGCCTTCCCAGTTCATCCATGTTGCTGCAAATGGCAAGAATTTGTTCTTTTTTATGGATGAGTAATATTCCAGTGTGTGTGTGTGTGTGTGTGTGTGTGTGTGTGTGTACCACATCTTCTTTATGCATTCACCTGCTGATGGACAACTATTATAAATGAGATAAGCAAATAAAATTGAAAAAAATGCAATGTCCAAAGACATACTGGGCTATTTCATTGAATGAGTTCCCCTTTGAGATAAGGGTTCATACAGAGGCTGAGAGAATGTGAACTCCATGTGGAAACAAAGTTTTTTTTTAGCAGTGTATCCCAGTGAATGGATCAGTGCTTGGCCCATGGTATGTACAGTATATATTTGGTGACTAAGTTGGAAGTAATTCAAGCATCAGATCACAGGACCAGAACACCTTGGGTCCCCTTCAGTCCTGCAGTTGGCTATATATAAAGGAAAAATATGCATAGTCCTAACCAAATTAGGAAACAAATGAACCAGAGTTTAAACTTCAAAAAAAGCTTGTTATCCACCATCTTTTTAAAAGCAAATCACTAGTAACCAAAACCTTTATGCATCTCCATGGTGATCCTGAGACTGCCAGATTCCGAAGGACTTTCTGAATCATCATATTAAATTACTTCCTCTCTAAAATGCAAATTATATTTTATTATATAATAATTATTTAAAGTAGTTATTTGTTTCTATAGCCATAATCCTTGATTAATCAGATGGCCAATTCCCTAATCATGGCAGTTAGCTGTTGATAGTCTTTGTCCATTCAGGCTGCTATAACAAAATACCCTAAGCTGGGTGGATTTTAAACAAATTTATTTCTTACAGTTCTGGAGGCTGGGAAGTCCAAGATTAAGGCATCACTGTGTCTGGAGAGAGCCTGCTTTCTGGTTCACAGAAAGCCATCTTCTCCCTCTGTTCTCATGTGTTGGAAGAGACAAGTGTTCTGGAGTCTCTTAAAGAGCCCTAATCCCATTCATGAGGGCTGTGCTCTCATGACCTGATCACCTCCAAAATGCCTGCCTCCTAATACCATGAAGATGTATTGGAGATGAGGATTTCAACAAATATTCAGACCATGGCATAGTGCTAGAAAATTAAATTTTTACCAGGAATTCTAAATTGGGTAGGTGTCTTTTTTTAAAATTATTATTATTATTATCATTTTAGAAATTAGAATTGTCCCAGTAATTCAATGATTTGAACCTAATCATTCCTTCCCTAGCTCTAGCCTTGGCGTTTGTCTCCCTTGGTCTTTGTGCCACCACTGGTGCATTCACAGGATGTGACAATCAGTGCTGTGGTTGGTAACATCCTGGAACTTGTCCTATGGCTGGGGTGTGGATTCTAACCACAAGAATGAGAGGCTACAGATGAAAAACTGTAGCCGCCTGTTATTGTATAGTACATCTTAGTTTGAGGCATTATATGTACATTTAATCTTCAGAATAACCCTGTATGTTTAGTATTAGCTGTGTTGGAAATGTCCTCACACCGTCCACACAACTCCAGTTGGTCCTACTTCTGGGGATGACATTTTGGTTAAATGTAGGCATTGGGCGTGATCCTTCCTTAAGGGAGTGATGCTGACTTACCAGATGGGAAGCAGCCCCCAGAAGCGTGGCGTCAGGAAGAGCACCTTCTCCGCGATCTCTCCCACCCACCTCCCTGCCACCCCAATCCACGCTGCCATGGCACCCTAGTGACTGAGAGGAAGCTCATAAATGGAAGGGATCCAAGATCACATTGTTTAGGTTGTTCTAAGCTTTTTTGACTGCTACTTACAGTGAGAGATACATTTTTCCCAGTATGCACAAATACATACATAGGTGTGTATACATATATGTATATATAAGCATAGATATTGATATATCAACAAGTTTGACGAAACAACACTTACGCAGAAGCAGTGTGCTTTAAGATTTTATTTTTCTATTTTGTTTTTTAAATTACTGATTACAACCTATTAAAATGATTTTATAACCTGCTAATGGAAGGGTCAGCAAATTTTTTCTGGAAAGAGCCAGATAGCAAATATTTTGGGCTCTGTGAGCCATGTGGTCTCTGTCAGGTCTACTCAACTCTGCCGCTGCAGCAGGGAAGCAGCCGCAGACAGCATGTAAATAATGGTCATGACTGCGTTCCAACAGAATGTTATTTACAAAAACAGACGGCAGCCCATCCCCTGCTCTAACAGGCCACAGCCCACAGTTCTACCGTTTTAAAAATGCAGCGCTAGTTCAACAGTTTCCAATGCACAGCTGACTTCCCAAGAATCATCTGGAAAGCATGTTTTAAAATGTCCAGAACCTACCCCAGACCTATGGAACTAGAATCTCTGGGGAAGGAATCGGGGTGCCACTTAGATCACCCTCCCTGGATGATTCTTACCTGTGATCAGGGTTAGGAATCACTGATCTGATCCAACCTCTCTACTCACCTCATCCCCTAGTTTACAGAAAATAAACTAAAGCTTGAAAGGCTAAGTGCTGGGCTTCAAGCAATTGTCAACAACTTTAAAGAACCCAGGTCACACACACTAGAGAAGTTAAGTTGGAAATTAATAACGAGAAATCTGCAACAGAGCATAAAACTTACCTCTTATAATTTGTTCAGTATATATCCCTGCAGAAATCCAGCAAAAGTGATAACCAATTAAAGGACAGAAGCCAATGCCCACTAAACTGACAATAAGAATATTAAACATCTTAAGGCTACTATAAATGTTCAGCCCAAAGGCGTGACTATCTAAAAGCTCATTTCTCCATAATGGCAATTTTCAACCATCAAGAAACACTAATATGTAACACTGTAATTAGCTTAATTATAATTTGATGAACTCTACAGTTTCAACTGGAAATCAAGTTATTGAAGCATTTCAGCTGATTTGAAAGTGAGAATAGCATCTTAGCAATTATGTTGTACTTTTTTTGGCCTGAAGTAATTCTTAAACTTAAAAGTAAAATTCAGTCTCTATTTTCATTAAGATAGAAATATCTTAATAGATGGACTTTAATATATTGAAACAATAAGATGTGTAAAAATATACATAAGCAAAATTGAAAATTTGAAACTATGATTAGTGAATTAATTCATTGTAAACTCTGTGAACTTAAATATTAATGTATACTCATTTTTATATCTACTCATTTATTCTGTAGTCTCTAATAACTTTAATTGCAGAGTATTTTAGGTATTAACTAAAGTCATTTCTTTCCCCTATTTATTGAGTCTAAATAAGAGGAAAACTTCCAAGCCCTCCTCTGAATTGCTGTTTCTTCTCATCCTTGTCTGTTTCATTTTCCTCTGGCTCCATATACAACACATATCAAACACACACACACACACACACATTACTCTAAATCACATCCCTGCTTTCCTCCCTACCTCCACCAACACCACCTCCTCTCTACCTGTCAAGCCCCTGCTTATCCAGAGCCATAGCTCAAGGGATCTCCCAGCGGGACCTTCTAAAATTCACCAAGGCATGCAGATATAGAAAACAAACTTATGGTTACCAGGGGGGGAAGGGGATAGGAAGGGATAAATTGGGAGTTCTAGATTTGCAGATACTAACTAATATGCATAAAATAGATACACAAGTTTATACTGTATAGAACTGAGAACTGTATTCAGTATCTTGCAGTAATCTATGGAGAAAAAGAATGTGAAAATGACTGTATATACATTCCTATATTACATGTATTGTGCTGTGTACCAGAAATTGACACAACATTGTAAACTGTACTTCAATAAAATATATATACAATAAAATAAAATAAAATTCACCAAGGCAAACTTAGACATTCTGATCTCTGTTCCCATTACACTTTGTTCCCATTATCTACCTTGAGTAGAGCAATTATATTGCATTCTAATTATTCATGCATCTCTCTTCCCATTAAATTAGCTGCTTCTTAAAAACAAAGAGTGTATATTATTCACCTTGTACCATCTCATTGCACAAAGCTTGACTCCTCGCTGGTCTTCAAAAAATGTCTATTGAACGAATGAAGAGACTATCTTACTTGCAACATTTAGTTTAAAACTCTTACATTGATGTTCTTAAGTGACATTCACTACCCTTGTCTAGTATGGGAGTCGAGGTTACAGTAACTCATAAAATGAGTTGAAGTCGCATTTCTTCTTTTTTATTCTGTGAAAAAATTTGTGTAAGAATACTGTTGTCTGTTCTTGGAACATAAAGTGGAGTTACCTGTTTAGTTGGGGCTCTGTTTCCTCTTATTTTCTTTGAACTTGTTCTTTTTTATTTTTCTACTTCCTGGGTTGGAGTCTTAGTATATTCCCTTATTTATTAATAAAAGCATTTAAAATCATCAATTTTCCTCGAAGTACTATTTTAGCTGCATTCCACAAGGATTTTTTCTTCTTTTTCTTTTCTTTTTTCTTCTTTTTTTTTTTTGTAGGGGCCATGTATGAGTTCAAGATGATTATCTGCTTGTCTAGGAATCCAAGGACAAGTTCAATCACTTGAGAGAGATTTGTGGGCTGAGACTCAGGACAAGTCTCTGACCCCAGTTAGGATAAAGAACCCCAATCAGACCACCAGCCCAGCATGGTGGAAGCAGGAGAGAGCTGGAGTTCACTGGAAAAATCCTGGGGGTGCTCAGACTTGAGAGTAAGTCCTCCAAACACTAGACCTGCAGTTTCACATTAACTCCGCGTGATAAGCCCTGCAGTGGGCAGAGACCCGCACCCTGCTCAGGACTGACCAGGCAAGGCTGAGCCTGCTGGGGGAGAGATTGTACATCCCACAACTTTTAATATTCAGCCTCATTATTATCCAATTTCAATTATATAATTTATGATTTTTTCTTTGAATCACAAGATTTTAATATACATGTTAATGGCAGCTTTCCACCCCAGAAGTGGTCTAGTCGTGGCCCATGGCTGGATTAATTCCTGACTCACCCTGAGTGAGACAGAGGGAGCTGCCTTTTAGCGTTCTAGCTTAAAAGGGGAAAGATGGATTTCTTGTTAGACTGACCATCTAGTATGGTTCCTGGGTTGCGTGTCTTTCTCCTGAGATCCTGGGAACCATCAAATTAGCCATTTTGGCAACGGTCTCAGGTAAAATCTGATCCAGTGATAAACTTAACTTTCTAGATTTTTGTTTTCATTTAGATTTTTATCCAGCCTTTTTTGTAATTTACAAAGGGAAGGTTGGTCCAAATCTGCACTGTCCAATATGGCTATTAAACACTTGAAATTAGGTTAATCTGAAGTTGGGTATACACATCACATTTTGTTATTTAGGATGAAAAACAGAATATAGAATGTCTCAATAATAATTCTTATATTGGCTAAATGTTGAAATAATAATATTTTGGATCTACTGGTTTAAAGAAAATATATTATGTTAATATAAATATATTTTGGATCTATTGGGTTAAAGAAAATATATTATTTGGTTAATATATTAACTAAAATTAGTTTTCCATGTTTCTCCTTACATTTTTAATGTGGCTACTAGAAAATTTTACACTATATGCATGGTTTGCATTAGATTTCTTTTAGACTATGCTGGTTTAAATAATCTAGTCTGCAATATTATTTAGGAAACGTATCTGTTTTTTTGTTGCTTTTTTTGTTTATTTTTCAAATGGAGTTACTGGGAATCGAACTAAGTACCCTGCACGTGCTTAGCAGGTGCTCTACCAACTGAGCTAGACCCCTGCCCCCTAAAACTTGGTTGCATGATTCATTCAACTGACTCCTCTCTTTTCACTGATTCTGAGGTCCTTGGTAACTAAAGAGTTGATCCACAATGGTAGCCTCTTTTGTTTTGGCCATTTCTCTTCCCCACCTGGTGTCTCACTTCTGCACGCATATGGATAGAGATTCTTTTCTTTGTTGATACACATTCTTAGTGCCTGCCAGCTGTCAGCCTGGATTTCTGAGTATCTCTTGAGCCTAGGTTCCCTGAGCCTGGATTTGTTTCCTTTTTGATCATCTCTTATGCTTGGTGTTAGATCCTTTGACACCTGCTGCATTCATGAACTATTTTGGGGATGTGGAACTCTGAGCTCCAAACTGGATTTCCACCCAGCTCTGTTGTCTGAAACCTGTTCCAATCTAGTGGATGAGTGTAATAAATAGCCCAGCTAAGAGCGATGAAAATTTACAGCTCTCAGCACTTGTTAAGCTTTCAGACTTCCTTCCTAACCTGTGTCAGACTGATCAAATTAAACACTCTGGAGATCCAGGTCTTCAAAATAGAAATGCATTTATTAGGATACAGCTGTCTCTCTTAACTTTCCCTCACTCCTCAGACCTAGAGATAACACACTTGGAAAAACCACCCTCTGTCTTAGAGATGACAGGGGCATCGGGAGTCCTTTAAGCATACACCCAGGATGGCATGCTTCCAAGGTATCTGCCTTGTGAAATACAGCACTTGTCAGCAACAGGTTGCCTCAGGTCTCCTGACCGGCACTGCGTTTGAACAGTGTGGCCTATCTGCTCTCTGAAGATTTCTCTCTAGCTCTACCTAGGTTGGCTTGTTGCTTCTTCTAAGACCCCTCTGTTTATTGCTTTTTTAGAGGCTACTACAGCTCAGGCCTGATTTAGACTCATTAGCAACTGGACCACACCCAACCTGAAATCCCACTATCTTCAAGGCTGGTAACTCTGACCCCAGATCTCCACTGCTTTTTATCCCCATTCCTCAGACCATGTCTCAAGGCCAGCATATGAAAAGAGAGAGCTAAAAGTTATAGTGGAGCAGCAGAGGTGAGTGCCTATTGCCTAATTCTGGGACACAGGAAAATTCAATGATAAACCACACACACCCGTCCCTCCGTGCCTTCAAGTGGCACAGCTGTCCAACAGGTTGCATAGAGGCAAAGATAATGGGTGAAGCAGGAGCGAGGCAGAGTCAGGGTGGAGGCAAATTTATTCCATGGAAGCTTCATGCCAAATGTATTTTCAAGAACCCTCAGGAGGAGTCAGATCCTTGGGGACAGGATTTCTAGGGGCCAGGTGGCAGCAGACATCTCAGCATCGTGGGATTCTGCACCCTCTCCATTAGGTAGTGGCCACGGTCTCCAAACAGCAAGCAGAGATGAGACGGTGGGCTCTCAGCTTTGGTCTTCTGCTTATATTCCATTTATTGAAGCACTGAAGATCTTTTCCAGTGCATCCAGAATCTGGTAAGACACGAACCACATATTCCTAAATATCCTTTATTAGTGTGAAGGGTAGGAGTTGAATTTGGCAGGATAAAGGGGAGGCTGATGGATGTGAGAGCTGTAGGATGTGAGAGCTGTAGGATTTGAGAGTATCGAGGAGCTGGAGTTGGAGGTCACTGATATGATAGGCTTAATACTGAGAAGATGAGAAGGGTGCCCTGCAGCTTTGTGAAAGGTTGTAGGGAAAGAAATTACCAAGATGTTACTGAGACTAGTAATATGCCAGTAGGGTTGCTCCTGGGTACCACTGCTGACGTCTCATTTGAAGGTCACTTTGGCTTCCTTGAGAAAGCCTGTCAGTTACCCTTTGTGGCTTAGAATTCCTTGACATATTTTACAACTACAAACACTGACAAAGAAAAATAAGACCAGGAAGTCCCTTAGTTAGAAAATATAGTGCATGAACATTTGATATTCTGAGATAGGGTGGGTGACACTGAGATAAACAAATTAAGTGGTGGGTAGGTGAGATGACCATGTAGTTATTTTGGTAATGGGAAGAGTGGAGCTGAAGATACAGCTTTTGGGGGGTGGCTGGTTATTTCTGTCCAGCCAGCAGTCTGGGGTGCTATCCTGGGACAGGTCTATTTTGACCTGGCAGGTAAAGCAGGCTTCTGTCTAAGGCAGGATACAAATAGGAAGTCATTTAGAATTTATTTTACAAACTGTGATTTTTTTTTGAGAAAGAAAGGAAGCATTAACAACAGACAAAAACTGTGATTAAGGGGGGAGGGTCTAGCTCAGTGGCAGAGCACATGCTTAGCATGCATGAGGTCCTGGTTCAATCCCCAGTACCTCCAGTTAGACAAACAAACAAATAAACTTAATTACCTACCCTCACCAAACAACAAACAAACAAACCAAGACCAACAAACAAAACCTTAAACAAACTGTGATTATACCAGGATTGCATATGATTGTATGAAGCACAAACAGAATGTAAAGTGACCCAGAATATAAATACAGGGGGTGGTCCTCTGACCAGAGCGATCTTGCTAATGCTTTTGTAGAGGTAAAAGATAATCAGTACGAACATCCCAGTGGCTCCTGGCGGAGATGGAAGTGAGAAACTGGTCACTGGAACAGGCACGAAGCTGGTGCTACATCGCCGAGAGGCAGGGAGCTTAGTGAGGAAATCCACGATGAGGGCAGCCCAGGGAAGCGGAATGCTTGGCAGGGGACACAGGAAACCTCTGGCTTCTCGCCGCGGGTGTTTTTTTTGCGGGTATCTTGTACAACATTCCATTCCATTCCTCCCACTTTTTGATGCAGTTTCCAGAAGTCATGAGTCAAAGAAAGTAGAACCTCAACTTGGCCAAAGTGAACAAATGAACAGAGGACAGGATTCATGACAGTCTTCTATGACATGTAAGTAATTTGTGAGAGACTTCCCTCTGAGGGCAGGCAGGGGATATGCTTGCTCTCTTCATGTATTGTTACCATTTCGGGATGAGGGACAGGAGGTCGAATACAGGCTGGATCTGAGGATGGAACATCGTGGCGTCATGAAACCCTGTCCTTAGTGCAGGCAGTGAATCAGATCGTCAAAAACAAGGAGAGGAAGCATTTGCCGTGTCCTAGCAGAAAGCACTGGTATATAGAGTCCGTATGGCATCTAAGAAGCAAAAGTTATTTCTGCAGAAAGAGCTGTCTGTTTGCAAAATGGCACTGTCCAGTCACGTTTTAATGAGGGTATGCTGTAGCAGAAAGCTGTATTGACTTTTTCGGTACAGGTCAGGTAGAAATGCCAGCGCTTCAGTGGATGCCGGTGTGGAGAGGTAACAATGATCAAGAATTGAATAGATAAAGTACATTTCAGGAGACTTCAGTTGAGGACTTTAGTTCCTCCTGGAACTTAGTTAAATCCTTAGAATTACACAGAAAGTCAAGTGAGCAAGAAATGGTCATGATAACTTAAAATGGTTGTAAAAAATTTAGAAACAGACTCAGACACAGTACACAATCTTACGGTTACCGGGGGAAAGGAGGTGGGAAGGGATGAATTGGGAGTTCGAAATTTGCAAATATTAACTTGTATATATAAAATAGATAAACAAGTTTCTTCTGTATAGCACAGGGAATTATATTCAATATCTTGTAGTAACCTATAATGAAAAAGATATGAAAAGGAATATATGTATGTATATGTGTGACTGAAACATTATGTTGTACACCAGAAAATGACATTGTAAACTGGCTATATGTCAATTAAAAAAAAAAGAATAGTTGTAAAAAATTCAGACTGATATTAAAGTTCACACGGCCCGGGGGTTGACACTACAAAAGTCCCTTGTAAAATGTTGACTTCTCTTTCCCATAAAAGAATGGCATTTCCTCAAGCCATACAGGAAAGTTAGTGTGGTACCCTATCAGGTTTTATTTGGCTGCACATCTTATTTTCATCAGGAGTTTACACGGAAATTTCAGAACAGCTACTAACCATCCGAAAAAGAGAGCAGGAATTACACACCATTAAACTGTTGAACAGGAGCTCCTCAGGAATCTTGTTACACCCATTATGCCCTGCCTTCGGGCATGATGTTTCAAGATAACAAGGTTTTTGTAAGAATCTCGTTACAGCAACTGATAAGGATAGCAACCTTATATAGTCAAATGCGAGATAAGGGCACAATTAAAAAGGAAGAATTTTAAAGTCAATTTAGAGATAAGAATGGAAGATGACAAAGTAAGAGATTTGGCCCTTACAAATTTGGGCTCTCTGAATGGTATCTTGAAAATATATTGCATGAGCATGATGAAGTGAAGCTCAATGTGAGTACTCTGAAGTCCAAAATAGAAAAAAAAAAAGAAAAATAAATTGTACAGATCCCAAGAAGTTGGACATGCACTATTTATAAAGATAACTCTTTCCATTTAAATATACTGCTAGCTATTTTCCCCTCTATATTTGATTCCCCCAAATGTACTCCCTTCCTTCTGGAAGAAGAGACGTCTAAGACATTTCTTGTATAACAGACTTTCAACTTCGGTTTATTATATCCCCGTGGGTCTTCCCTTCTCTGAGTGAAATACCAACAGGTTAAACTGACATATTTTCTAATTCCCTCACCTCTGGTCATATGTCACTTGGTTAATGCAGATGTGGGCTGACTAGCTCTAGAGCAGAGTTGGGCCACCACCTCATTTGTTCCGAGCACCATAATAGCATTCACGTAGCCTAAGGTTGCATTATTTATATTTTGGTAGCCACATCCATCAGAGGAAGAAGATCGTGCTAACCATGAAGTGACGTAGGTCAGTAAATCAACAAATGGTGGGCTACTTTGGAGTTCATGAGAACTGGCTATGAGGACGCATAGTCTGTCCTCCAGAAGACTGGCTGATTTCACGGTTTCCATTGTATGAAGAGGAACAAATCTGTTCAAGGACAACCTCAAGGAATCCAAAACAAATTGGGATTAAAACTAGTATGGGGCTAGACTAGACATCTCCAGCACAGTTTCATGGCTTGAAATTCTAAATGGAACAGGAATTTTCCAAGTGTAGGAAGCATTCAAGGTATCTTAAAAGTTCTGCTATTTTTCAGCCTCAAGTTTTACTACAATGTTTAATGCTTCTTGGGCCAGAAGTAGCAAAGCAATATTCATGTTTCATGCAAACATGAGTATTTATTACCTACTTTTAAAGATCTAATCATACAAGGATATATCTGTTGAATTTCATGTGAGTGAACCATTGAATAAGAATGCTCTTATCTGCATGGTTAATTAATGTTCCATTTGAAAAGCAAAGCAGCCAAGCAACAAGGAATGACAGCCCCGAGAACAACTTGTTCCAGGATCTGTTTTACCTTGTCATAAGGTGATGACAATATTCATAGGACTTACCTTGCCCTTTAGACACCAAACCCAGGGTAAGGCATCTAATACCCTTTTTTACGTAGTAAACATGTATGTTGTTGGCTCACATAAAGAGGAAGTCTATTTCATCTTTTGCAAAAACACATCCTTGAAAAGTTGTACATATAGATTGCTTTGTAAATTATTTTTCCATTACCTTATACTAAATGCTTTTGAAATGCTTGATTACATTTGTGCTTCTTTGAATTAAAAACGTCTGTAATGTAACTTTTTTAAATACAACTTTGTGCTTCTATTTTATAATTAACTCTACATCAACTATTTAAAATCAGCAGAGCAATATTTTAAAAACTCTCTTACGAAGTAATTAGATTTAGACATGATTACTTGCTTTCGAATGCCAAACAATAACACACTATATGTATTTTCAAAGATAGTATGTCTGTATTTTACATATTGGAAGTTAAGTCAGTAAGTTAAGTCATGTTATGATCATGATGTTTTAAATCAAAAATTATTATATTTGAGTATGATAGCACTCACATTTATTTTGCTAATTCAAGATGTCTTTAACCTGAAGTGGCACTTTTGAATTATCATCTGTACTGTTTACTAACACTTAGAGTCATTTCAGCAGTCATTGAGCATTTAATGAACACCGACTATATGTATGAAAACACTGCTATGTATCGTTATAAGAATGGTTAAGATGAATTTCTCTCCTTCAAGAAACTTATTACAAAAGAGCCAGGCAAGTGTATAAGTGATGAATGATTTAACAGACTGTAGTGTAATATACATGCTAGTAACACAAAATCATGATACTGCATTTGAATTTCAAAAGCATTTTGATGTTTTCAAATGGCTGATGAAATTATAGTTTTCATATTTTCCACTTTCCAAATGGTTTACATTGGTTTATTAAGAATTGTTAAACTAATGTATGTGAAACAGCCACTGGAAAAAGGTGGTCTGCTTGATTATCTTTTCCTGTATCTTCCAATGTTCTACATAATGAGTGAGTATTGATTTCTTATCACAACAAAGAAAAAGAAAATCCCCCCGCTGAGCAGTGTGGAGGAGAAGGACTTGACATCTCTCTCTTACAAGTGAATTGCCAGTTGGGGCCATCACTCAGGCAGGAAACAGGAATTCAGCAAGTGGGCCAAAGGGAGACTCAAGTTTTCAAACAGGAAGCGACATGGAATGTGCTCCTGGCTGTCAGAGGAGCTCCTGGGGAAAGATGATGCCTGCCTTTGTAGTCAAAAGGTCATTAGGAGGATCATTACACTGAGCAGCTAGCTTCGTGGAGCACGCCTAGTTCTGTGGAAAGACAGAACCAGAGTGAACCAGCTAATGTTAGTCAGAACTACCATACTAAGTGCCCCGAATGATCAAGAACAAATCAATCATAAATCCGGGCTGGGCCATAATCCTTTCAAGTGCACACAACCTGAATGTCTTGGCTCCATTAGGCTACGCAAAAAATGAAAGTAGTATTCCCATTAGATGACAAAATTACTTTGGAGGAGATGCCACCAGCCACCAACTTGATTACTAGAATCAGCCCACTAAAATGTGCCCTGGGGACATGGGAGGCTTTCCAAGGCACGATGTTAGGTGCACTTAGACACAGCCTGTGTTCTCTGACTTGTCACACTGCTGCCTGGGCTCCCTAGTGCCCCACTGGCCTTCCCCTCTCCACATCCCCTTCTGTATGGACAGGGGAACTGTGTGTCCCCTGCTATGCCATCTCAAGCATGGGACAGGTCTCTCTATTAATCCCACTTACCACAGCACAGATTGGGCTCACAACACTTATCAAGACTTTCCTGAAGATGTCTGGTATTACAAAATCGATTAAAGAAAACAATTAAGCTGATACAAATCAACTCTTAAAGCGGACAGTCTCCATTTGCAGAACTGCAAAATGCAGTGGAAGGCAGGAAGCTTTTATAGGATCAAGAATAAAGAACACGGAAAAAGCAAAATAGAAATAATCTGATTGGCTGGGGCCGCATAGTCAACTTTGCTTGGGATGAGAAGGCACAAGGAAATAAACAGAGAGCTCAGAGATGGCTTGGCATTTGGAAACTGGCTGATTGGATACCCTGTGTTTCTGGTCTAGTGGAGAATTTACAGCGACATGAAAGTTACCTAAGTTTTGGTTTGCTGAGGTGGCACCCTGGGCCTGAGTGGCTCTATTTTGGGTCTAAAATTTATTTCAATTCTAGCAAGAGAGGGAAAAATAGAACACCTCTTTCTTTCCTCCCTCCTTCTCTCCTTCTTTCTATGACTAGTTATTGAATAACTACTAACATCTGCTACGTGCCAGGCATGTATATAAGGTTCCTGCTCAGGGAACTAGGGACTAGCAGGGGAGAGAGACAGACATTAACCACATAGACACTCAAATAAAAATTAAGTTGATAAATGCTTTGAAGAAAAAGGAGGGAGTCCTAGATAAGGAGGAGCCTACTCAGTCTGGAGAGTTAGGACAAGAGTTCCTGAAGAAATGAGGGTAGAACAGAACGCTGAAGGACTGGTGGGCATTCAGAGGCTAAGTTGGGTGGAGAGAGAAAGAACATTCAATACTGAAGGAGCAGCTTGTGGGAAGGTTCTGAAGCAGGGAGGGGCTGGCCCTATTTTGAGAAATGCAAAGGACTGAGGAGGAGAATGATGGAGCAGAAGAGAAAGTTAGGTAGACCAGGAGTAGAACCTTAGTAAGCTGTTGAAGGGTTTTAAACAGGGAGTGACAGGGTCAGATGTGAATTACCCACATGGAAATGCCTACCCTCTGGCGATAGAGTGCAAAATAACTGTGCCAGGAAAAAAAATGGACTTTGTACCTGGATATATTTTGTAAAGTACTAAAAAGGAATAAGCTACATCAACACATAACTTGGATGCAAATGTTCAAAGCAGTATTATTCAAATAGCCAAAACGTAGAAACCACCCAAAAGTCTATTAACTGATAAGCTGATAAAGAAAAAGTGCTAAATCCACACAATCATTATTCAGTAATAAGAGAAATAAAGAACCAGTACGTGCTACATCATGGAATACCCTTGGAAACATGAAGTGAATGGAGACACAAATGACCACATAGCGAATAATTGTATTAATATGAAATGTCCAAAATAGGTTAAATTTACAGACACATAAAACAGATGAGTGGTTACTTAGGGATGTGGATGAGGTCTAGACTGACTGCTAATGGGTATCGGGTATCTTTCCGGGAGAGCAGAATTGTTCTAAAATTAGATTTTGGTGATAACTGCACAACTCTGTGACTATACCCCCCAAAACACTGAACTGTACGTTTTAAATGGGTGAACTGCATGGTATGTGGATTCTCTCTCAATAAGGCTGTTAAAGAAAATAAAAAAGAATCCAGGAACTCGAGACATCTGTAGAAATGTGTCTCAATCCTAATTTCTTCTCACTTTATATTTGTTAGACTTGAAATAATTGTAGCTGGCAACGAGAGACCAGTGACTGTCTTGCTGGAGTGAGCTGGGAGAATTTATGACTGTATTAAAACATGTTAGAATGGTAGAGTTGAGCCCATTGTTCATTTAAATCAGCAGTCTCAAGCAGCTGTTTCAGTTAATCATTATAAGGACTGCAAACAGCACTCAAAAGAGTGCTGGACTCTTTCAACATTTTAAAAGAATGCCTTTTCTCATTTAGCATTTTTTCCTTTCAAAAAGTAGCCCTATAATGTTTCTTGACATCTTAGTTTCATTAAAACTAAGGTGTGAGCTTAACTTTAAGATCATGCCCCAGATCTTTTAAACATTTATTTTCTATTTCTTATATCTTGATTAGGAACATGTGAACCATTATTTACTAAATACTACATAGGTTCAAAATAGCTACAGAGAAAGGGAATATGAGATTGAGCAGGTGGCAATGCTTCCGTTTTCACACTCTGAGAAGGCCAAGGTTTCTTAGGGAAGCATTCCTGGCATCTGCATTAATCAGTGTCATGGTGCCTCAGTTGTGGTGTGTGTGTGTGTTTGTGTGTGTGTGTGTGTACGCACGCGCCCACGAGCTCTCCCAAGTTCACTTGTCTTGTGATGCTGACTCTGTTAGGTTTTTATAAAAATTCATTTCATTTCCCTTTCCAGCTTCTGTCTTGCTGGCATGTGCATGGCAAAATGTAATTCAGGCTTAACCACTTTGGGCATAGGCTAGTTCAATTGCCTTGTTTTATGTATGAGGAAGGTGAGACTCAGGGATGATAAGGTACCTTGATATGGTTGAGTCACCAGTTAATGAGTTCTTCCAGTTGGAACTCAAGTCTCCTGATTTCTGTTTCACTTAGTGAAACATCTCCATTTTCTAGCCTTCGATCTCTGTATTTTCAAATCTTGCACTTAGAAATAATATCTGCATTGAACATCATTTTGTGTTGTTTTTTCCTAGAACTGACTTCTGGACAGAAAAGGGTGGTTATCTGTGTGTTGTAAATGAAGGGGGAAAAAAAATCAAAGGTGACTTTCCTTTTGGGCCATTTGTTTTCCCAAGGAACAAAATTTCTCATTTATTTCCCCTAATGTAATTAAATAGCAGTAACTGAAGAGTATCTAGATGTTTTTGAACAAAAGGCAGCAAACAGAACCAGGACTCTGACCTAATGGATTTTAGAATAGGAATGTCAAGGTCATTGGAAATTAAAATTTTCAGGCTTCTCTTTTACATAGATTACAAGTATCCTACTCTCCCTGCTTCCTCTGCGGCTTCCTTAAGATCCATTCTCTGCAGGGAGGAGCTTAAAAAAAAATTAAACCTTAGGTGTCTCTCCCCTATTTAAAACTCTCCAGTACTTTCCACTGCACTCAGAATAAACTCCCTAATTCCTTTACTGGCTTTAAAAAGCCATACAGGATCTAACCCATCCTTGTTTACGTCTCTAAACTTATTTCCTCATACTTTCTCATACCTTCCCCCTCAAACCCAATTTAGGGCCCTTTGAATTAGCTGTTTCCTTTGCCTGGAATGCTCTTCCCTCTGATATATGCGTGCTTGTTATGCAAACCACTGCTTAAATGTCTCCTCCTCAAAAGGACCACCCCCTCAAGTGGACACCCAACTGCAATCACCATCACATCATTCATTGTATTCTGCATAGACCTTAACACAAACAAGATATTCTTCTCCCCTCCTCCTCATAAACTCCCTAGAACCTAGGTTCATCTGTCTTCGAGGCTGCTCAATCGAGAGCCTGGAGCAGTGTCTAACATAGGTAAGAGTTCAACAAAAATTTGTTAAATGAAGAAATGAACATACGAATGTACCCTTTCTTCCCTGCCCCTCTCTCTCAAGTAGGGCAAAACTCCTAATAAGGATACACTTTGAAAAATGTCTTTCTCATCTATTAGGTATTTCCACCAATGAGGAACGGGTGTCTTCGAGGAGACTGCAACTTCACTAGACTAGTCCTTCCGATTCTAAATTGAAATAATTACATATTAGCTCTTCCTCTAGGGCTTTGGTTTGTCAGTGACCAATGCTTTACTTCCCGACTCCGACACCCCGTAACAACCTAAGGGTGAGCACTAGGGCCCGGAGATCCCTTGATGCTAATTGTTGAGGTTAGGATAGGGCCTTTGGGCTGGGGCGCTGTGAGTGGTCCTCCCTAGAGATGCTGGGGAGAATGGGCGGAGCCACCCCCGAAAGGATGAGCCCTACTTGGGCCGGCACATCTGGTGGGGCTGCCGCTTTGAGAAGGGCCCCGGGAAGCAGACGCAAGCACAGCTAGCCTGGAGCAAGGAAGGAGCCCAGCTGACCCCAGGCGGTAAGACCGAGGGGTCTAAGGAAAGGAGGTAGGGCCTGAAACCAAACCTGCAGAACAAGCCAAGAAAGACTTGGGTATTTCGCCAGAGGAAAGGGTTAAACGGTTTCCAAGGTAACGGACCAGGAAGCGCGCAGGACGTCAGCCGCAGGTTCGTAGGTCAGCCTCGAGTTTAAAGCTCCCACGGTTGAGCGGATTCTGGCCAATGGAGAGGCCTGTGGACGTGGCCACGTGATGCGCGGGGCCGTTCGGCTTGCTGCCCCGGAGCACGTGGGAAGGTTTTTCCTGTTCCTTCTTTCCTTTTTCAAAAGCCCACCCACTTTTGCGCGGGCTTGGTCGCCGAGTTCTTCTCGCGAGAGGCACGCCACCCTCTCGCGAGAGTGAGTGGGAGGCGTGAGGACTAGGAGGTGTTGCGGGCTGGAGCTGCAGCGGCGGAAGCCGGGGGTGGGCAGGGCGGGGGCGGGCCGCGGGGCGGGGAGGGGGGGAGGGCTGGGGGCCGCTGCGGGAGGGGTCGCCCGCCTGCTCGGCAGCTCGCGCAGCTGGTCGTTGCGGGCCGGTGACATGCCTGTGAGCTGCGGAGGCTGCGGCCCCCAGGTGAGCCGGGCGCGGACCCGCCCGCGGTGTGAGCAGCGCTGTTGGCCGGGGAGGCGGCGGGGGAGTGGGGCCGCGGTGGATGGAGCGGCCCGGCTCGGACGCCGCAGCCCCTCCGCCTGCCCGCAGCTCCTGCTCTGACTTCGGGGCTGCCGGGAGCAGCGCCTTCGCACAGCGGGGGGAGGAGGGCGGGAGGAGCGGGGTGGAGGGAGGAAGCCCGAGGCACCGGGCAGGTTGGGGGGAGGGGTGTCCTCGGGCTCGAGACGGGTCTTCCTGGGGTCCGAGTGGCGGCGGAGCAGCAGCCCCTTTGAATGACAAGCTCAGTTTCCATCCCCAGGGAGGTCTTCAGAGCCGGGGCCCTTTGGTGCGTACTGGTGCGTGTGCTTAGTTTGTGTTCGTGGTGCGCGCACTGGAGCATATGCAGGAGGAGGACGTTGCACTTTGTCCCCGAACAGCATCCTTCACTGTCAGAACCCTTGAGCCCTGGAACCAGGCACAGCCCAAATCTTGTGACAGAAACGGAAAGCGTCAAGCAGCTGCACGGAGTGTTGATACTTGGATTCGCTGTCAGATTTTCTCCAAGGCTGTTAAATGGCATAAGTGCTGGCCATCCGTATTCCAAACGGATGGAGTACACTCCTATTACTCCAGGCACCTAAACTGCTTTATAAAAAACAAGTCGATGTGACCGAAGTGTTAAAAACGTTGGCAAAATGACGATGGCAGTAGAATCTAAACCACCACAGTGGTATGACGTGGGAGCCATTCTGTTTTCCCCCTCCTCTGAAACCTTATTAAACTGGAGGTGGCTTAGCTTAAGATGTGAAGGAAATCTCAGGGTGAGAAATGCTGCTGAGACACATTTCTAATGTCCTTAGTGCAGACTGGAATTAAAAATTCTGGTTATTTTCAGCTTTCTAATTACTCAGTCCCTTGCAAAACTTGTAAGCTTTCCTTAGCTTCTTTCCACCTTGTTAGGGATGTTAATATTCATAGATACTAATTTTGATATGTCTCGAAATAGAAAACATGGATTACTCAGAAAATATAGGGTACTCAGCACTGCAAAGATGATTTTAGTATCTTGTTTATGATTTTAGAGTAAATGGCAGCCCAGTTTCCAGCCCAGTGTCAGTTAAAATAGTGCCATTTAAATGAATGTGTTTAAATATACACAGTCATATTTTTCAAGTAGTACCTTGGTTATTCATACATTTTTATGGTCTTGTTGGCAGAAATGACCCAGGAGTTGCCAGTGAATTTCACTCGTTGTGGTAGGTGTGAGTAACAGCAGTCTGTAAGAGATCAGAGAATGTAAGGAAGTCAGAACAAATGGATTTACAAGCATAGTTGGTAACTAGCGATTAGTGTCTGTACCCGCACAGCTGCATTATTAATAAGGGCCTAGTGGTTTACTTCTAGGCTAATGATACTACCCCGTTGTTCAGAATATGGGACTTGTGAAGACCCTGAACCACACTGAGAAATTCTTTAGCTTCTGAACTCCTGGGATAAGTCTGGAGCTGGAAGAAGTCTTTCTTTGCCTTTCAAGCTAGAAGAAGGATAGTACATTTAAGTTTTTTTTTTTAATTTTTTTAAATTAAAGATTACAAAATTCCAAGAACTTAACTGCCTGGAAAAGTAAATCAAACCATATCTGATGATGCATTTTAGGTTATTCTCAGGGAAATTTCCAGTTATAAATATGCAGTGGAGTTCTATGTATACTTGGAGAAGATGTGGATAAGTTAGGCAGTCTTTTTGAGAATGGGCAGAAGAAACTTGCATAGATTTTTAGAAAGTTCCTTGCCATTCCATCTTGGCAAGCTGAATTTCAGGGATAGAAAACTAGAATTTTTTGCTAACCTTTATGACCTTTTGGCGAGGGTTTCAGATCTTTAGGATGTAGCTAGCTGCTTCATTTTGCCTTTGAAAAGTAGTTGGAGTCACTTTCGGTAGGATAATTATTTAGGCAAGCTGATTTTGTTCTTCTGTGAAGTGGCCTGCATCATAGTAGTAAAATCAACCATTTGGAATGAAGAAGCAGTGGGACAGGTCAGGAAAAGATCTAAGCTAGCCTGGGCTTGAGTTAAGGGTATAAACTGGCAAAGGAAGGGAGGGAAAGAAAAATACTTTATCAGTTTAAAAACAGAGCAAACAGACCCAAGTATCTTTTTTCTGCTACTCATTTTTATATGTAAGAGTTTATTTTATTCTAAAATATTTACTAGCATATAGGCATGTGAAATGTATGGGTTAGACACTGGGCAGGATAAAAGGAGAAAAATCAACATTTTTGGATTAATCTGAAAATGTTTCATGGGGAAAAAAAGATAAATGGCATAGTGATTTGGAACAGATTGGATGTTACTTGAATGAAAATGAGGTACAGTGTAAAGAGCTTGGGAGTCTGGCAATCTGTTCACTGATAGTACTGAATCTCTTTTTCTTCAGTCCTGACACGACAGAGCCTTAAAAACCTCAGATTATCATGAAGCACGTAGTAACTGCTTACTCAGGGTTTGTTTTGTTTTTGTTTTTGTTTTTTCTTTTCTGTTTGACCTCTTTTAATGGCTTGAGCATTATTTGGCTGCAAGAAACAGAAACCATTGGAATGAACTTATTTGAAAAGGGCATTTGTCATACAGTTGCAGGACTGCTTCTGAAGTCCAGCCCAGCATCCTGGGACCCAGAACATCTTCAGGCGGTTTACTCTGCCAGTTTTTCTCAGGGAGCACATGACATCGGCTTCTGTCTGTGTTACTCTGTAATGTCTGTTTCCAATTCTTTCAGATTGGCTCTCTTTAAAGGTCTTGTTCCTGTTTCCCCATACCTTTGGTTTGCATGAAACTTTGGTTTGCCGTGGTGCAAACACAAGACTCATTTTGATTTTGTAGCAGGATTCTCAACAAACATCTCCATATTTTAATTTTGAGTTTCTAGAGAGATAATCCAGTTGGTCAGGTATCTACTTCTGGTCCAGTTGGCTGAGGGGGTGGGAAAACATGGGGATGGGAAAACGGATGGGGAGGGGACTTAGGTGTGTCTCACAGTTTGTACTTTTTCAGACGGGGTACCACAAGTCCTCTAATAAAGGGGGTGTGAGCAGGGAGGAAGGGGTGGGTGCCTCTGGTGTGCTTTAGCATCCTGCAGCTTGTGTTTTTCCACTAGTGCTGCACTGAACTTGCCCTCAGCCATGGTCTCTTTCAGGACAGATTCTCCTAGGTGTGTGAGGGCAATTATGTTAATGTTTTGTGCCTCAGTTTCCTTATATGTAAAATGGGTATAATAATTGCAACTTCTGTTGTGAAAATGTGAATTCTGTTTAATAGCAACTAAGCAATGCCCGACTGTCACACTATATGGGGGTGGTATTACTACTATGGAGTGTGTACAGGGTGGCAGTTTCTGTGGGAGTCTACAGGGAAGGGAGAATACCATTCCTGCCCTCAGGAGTTTGGAAGTCTAGTGCTGAACACCCCATGCTTAAAACTATTTCTTGACTTCGGCAACAGTAAATTCTCCTAAACCTTTACCTGGCCTGCTTTTCAGACTGCTGCTTATTTGCAGTTCTTTGCTCACTTGCCCGGGAGCCCTTTATCATGGTTGTCCTTTTAGATCCTCTCTTGATCCTCTGTTTTTTCCCAATCTCTAGGATCAGCTTTCAAGCCCCGTACAGGCAGATGATTCCTCGAGCAGCATCTCTAGCTCTGACCACCCCAACTAAATGTGTATTTTTTACATGCCCTTTGGCTATTAAATTGACATAAAATGCTGTCTTCCAGGTACCCTGTAATTGGCAGAGGCTGCATTTTTCTTCCAGCTCCCTAAGCTTGAAACCTTAAAATTATCTTTGATACTCTTTTTTCTTATGCCTCCTGTATGCTGTTGGTTAACAGATTTTGCACGGGCTTTTAAAGTCCCTTCTATGTGCCATGCACTGGAGCATCTGCAAAGCAGATCTGTTCACTCATTCCTGCTACTGGCAGCTTAGGGTAGAGCCTTATTACTTTTTGCAAGAGCTGCTTAAATGCCTTTTCAGCAATATATTCTGAGAGCCATGGCGTCACAGATGTTACTGATAAAGAGAAATATGTTCCTGAGTTAAAATTCTGAACATGTTTTTTGTTAAAAATAATCTTGTAGATGGGGTTATGCATAAGGTTAAGGCCGTTATTACTCTATCTTCCAGGAAGCATATTCACATGGAAAGCACAGCCTCGATATTTTAGGCCTTTTTTTTTTTTTTATGTTGTGTTTATTGTTGGCATACAGATAGAGAAGCTTATATCTTAGTGGATGCTACACGCCCATCTTTTTTACATGATTATTGTGTTGAAGGACAAAACAAAATAGTAACTGATAGCTGTGATATTTTTAGATTTTATAAGTCAAACGGCAGGTCTGTACCCAAGGAAGAAGTTAGCATTTCAGTTTCTTTTATATTGGGTACTGTTTTTTAAATGTATTACTTAATTGCATGCTTATAGCTGGCCTGTAAAGATGAGCCTCAGCTTCCTTACCTGCAAAAAGAGGGTCGCATCCCTGTTACACCGCTGTTACCCTGCTGTGTTACTCTGTTATTTTGTTTTTCATGGTTGCCCTAGGGTTTACAATTTAACTTAATCAGTATTGCTTCTTGTATAGTGTCTGGAACAGTATTTTTTCAACTCCAGCCCACCGCCATCGTGCTGTGTGTTATTTTGTCATTCATTTTATTTCTATGGATGTTGTAAACCCCATAACATGCTATTATTTTCAGTTTAAAGTTATTTTTAAGGGATTAAAAATGGAGAAAACATTGTTTATATTACCCTCATATTGACCCTTTCAGATATTACTCTTAGTTTAAATCCAGATTTCCATCTAGTATTTCTTTTTTTTTTCTTTTGCCTGAAAAAATAATTTTTTTTAAACAGTGGTTCTAGTGATGGTTGGCTGGTGATGAATTCTCACAGCTTTTTTTTTTTAAATTCAATTTATTTTGCCTTAATTTTTGGAAAATATTTTCACTGGGTGTGGATATCTGGGTTGAGAATTTTTTTAGATGTTACTCCATTGTCTTATTTTGTAGTTAGACATAGTTTCTGACAAGTTTGCTGTCTTTGTTCCTCTGGATGTAATGGGTACTTTTCTCTCTGGTTGCTTTTGAGATTTTTCTCTGTCACTAGGTTTCAGGAATTTGGTTCTGATGTGTACGGTGTGGTCTTCCTCATGTTCATTTTCCTGAGGGTTTGTTGATCTTCCTTATCAGTTTATGGTTTTCATCAGCTTTGAGAAATTCTGAGCCATTTTGTCTTCATACATTGCCCACCTCCCCTCACATATTTTGGGACTCCAGTTATTCACCTTTCATAGTCATTGACACTGCTTTGCTTGTGTTTAAGTTTCTTGGTGCAGCATGTTGGATGGTTTCTATTGCTCTGTCTTTAAATTCACTGAACTTTCCTCTTAACAGTATCTAATCTGCTGTTAATTGCATCTGGTATGTATTTAACTTTCATTTCCAGAAGTTCAGTTTGGGTCTTTTCCGTCTTCTGTTTCTCTCCTTTCCATGATCATGTTTTCCTCTCCCCTCTTGAGTGTATGGAGCACGTTCGTAATACAGTTTTAACATTTTTTCTGTTCATTCCATCATCTCCGTCATTTCTAGGTCTGCACTTAATGACTTTTTTCTCCTCCTCATGGGTCATATTTTTCTCTGTTGTATATCTGGTAATTTTGGATTGTGTGCCAGCCATTGAATTTTATGCTGTTACTTGCTTAATTTTGTTGTATTTTTTAGAAGTGTTGGGTTCAGTTAGGGGTCTACAGTTAGGTTATTTGGCATCTGTTGGATTGTTCTGAGGTTTTCCTTTGTGCTTTGTTAGAGTAAGTCCAGAACAGCCTTTAGCTGTAGTGCCGACTTAGTGCCCTAACCAAGGCGATTTCCTTCTGAGGAGTCTGTCCTTTGCCTGATACATTACAAAGTGTTTCCACTCTGGTTGGTGGGAGTGCAGCCTATTCCAGGCCGTGTCTGGCTCCAGGTTTTGTTTGACCCAGTACTCTCTGGTAGTTATGCCCCCGACCTCAGACGACTCAGCACTGATCGGTATTCAGTCAGGGAGCGTGGGGAACTCACCTGCAGATCTCTAAGGCTCTCTTTCAGAGCTCTCCCTCCAGTACTCTGCCCTGCAAATCCTAGCCACCTCCACTTTCCCGAACTCTGATCTTTGTTTCTGCAACTTGGTGAGACTGCCAGACTTCCCTCTCCTTGCGTCATGACCTGAAAGTGTTTCTCTTCTCTCAGGGATCACAGTCTTGCACTGTCTGTTGTCTGATGTTTGAAAACTAAGATATCCTATATTTTGCCCTGTTTTGTCATATTTATATTCAGCAGAATATTTATTTTTAACACCTGGCCATTTGGGACTTGGCAGAAATGTGTATTTGGAGCATTTATGATAAATATGTTCCCAAATACTATAAAACTGGAAATTATTGGAAAATTTTAATTACGCTTTCACAAATAATTCACTAAATGTGGAGTTGTCCATTTCATTATTTAAAGTTATACTTTGCTCTTTAAAAAGAACTGCTTTTTATGTATTCAGCAGATGTTTGAATGCTTACAAATACAATAAAACACTTTTGTTTTTAAAACTTGCAAAAGCAAAGAAGCATGCAGATAATGGCATCAAAGGAGTAAAGGCCAAATCACTTTGGGAGCATAAAGGAGGTGGCTGCTGCTTGGGCAAGGGGGGATAAAGGATATGATCCAAGCCTTTCTTAAGGAGAGAGGTGCTTGAACTGATGCATGAAGAGTAAGTAGCAGTTCAGCTGATAGAAGAGAGGGCACATCTGAGGGGGTTGGGGAGGAGGATGGGTTAGGATTTGGTGGTTGACTAGATAACAGTTGTCAGTAGTGACTAAGAGAAAGGCCATTTTCCAGCGTGACCTACTGGCTTGGTTGGTTTTCTGGCTGCTACTGATGCGAAGAAAACAGGAGGAGATTGTTTAGAGAGAAATTTTTATTCAATTTTTGAACATTCTGATTTCAGAGTAACTGGCATATTTACTTGGAAGTAGCTAATAAAAAATTGGATACAAGGAATTGATGCTCAGGTGCAAGAACTGAACTGGAGGTATATATTAGGGAGTTACTTGCATAGTTAAACCAGAGGTAGAAATAAAATATCCTTGGAAAACTAAATAGAATGAGTACCAAAGAGGAAGTTAGAAATATTAGTCTTTGAGTAATAAGTTATGAAAGAATTTGGGGAAGGAGGCAAATGTAATGGCTAAAGAGATAGACAGGTGTTTCTCAATCAGAAATCACATAGGGGACTTGTTAAAGGTACCAATGTCTAGGTTCCACGTAGACTTCCTGAATTTGGATCTTGTTGAGAGGAGGAATTAGAGAGAAGCTGATCTGTGCAAGCACTGAAGTTTGAGAACTAGTGCAGTAGGAACAGGGTCAGGGTAGAACAGTGTCACTGACAGCAGACCAGGAAGGTGTTTCAGAGACTCCTTCATGGTATTAAAAAGGTCAAGAAAGAGATGATGCTGACTTGAACATTTCTTAGGCCAGAGGAGAGGAATAAGGACTTTTGAAATATTTTCCTTATTATAAAAGAATTTATGCACATCTAGAAGATAAAACACACAGAATTGCATCTACCCAGATAAAACCAGTGTTTGTACCCATCTGGTATATGTTCTCTTTCATATTTGCATATATAAATACACACATGTATTAATATAGATTTTACATAAAATGGGATAATGTGAACATGCTGGGACCTGCCTTATTTTACCTAATAATCTATCATCTTTCCATGTTGTAGATATTTGACATTTTATGACATTAAAAAAAATCCTAGTTGTCACATGAGTGGCCACTATCATGAGTTTAGTCTGTATCCATCATAGTATTTCCTTGGTAGGTATGGACATACACATACATGCGTGTTGGAGTTGTGTGTATATATAATTCTTTTTTTTAAATCACAAGTAGAGGGCACACTGTTTACACTGTTCCGTAATTTGCTTTTCCCCTTAATATATTGTAGACATGCTGTCACATCAGTATGTATTGCTCTGACTCTTTCCAGCGGCGGGGTGATAGTCACGTGAATGTATTATAATTTATTTGAATTGATGGACTTGTAGATTATTTTTAGTTTTTTCAACCTTTTTTGTTTTAGTGATTATTCTTTCACGTATGTCTTTACAAATTTTGTGGAAGTACTTATGTAGGATAAATTTTAAAAAGTGAAATCATAGGATCAAAGGATCAGTGTCATTTATTCCAAGTGTCTGATACCTGTTCTCTGTACTCTTTATAATATTTGTTTCTCCAGCTTTCATTTGTCTTCTTTTACATTCTGTGATATTTCTTAAAACTTTCTTGATTGTTCCAGTGTTTCAGCAATATCTG
This sequence comes from Vicugna pacos, assembly GCF_048564905.1. Classification (NCBI taxonomy): domain Eukaryota; kingdom Metazoa; phylum Chordata; class Mammalia; order Artiodactyla; family Camelidae; genus Vicugna; species Vicugna pacos. The sequence goes on along the minus strand of NC_133000.1, from coordinate 20,405,876 downwards.
TTCTATTCTCTTGCAGCTTCTCAGGGGGTTTAATTTATTTCATGGTATGGTTTTTATATCCTGTGGCTTTCCTGAGCTCTAGCAGCTTACTTTTCAGTTGTTGGCCTTGTCTGTTGGTACTTTCTTGTGTATGATCTGCTTTGTAAAAAATTACCCAGGTTCACTTTAATTATTTGACTGTAGAGAAACATACTTACTTACACCCTGTTTAGGACTCTTGTTTATTCACCCAGAATAGGACACAAAACAAACAAACAAAAAAAATTAAATGAAAAGTTTATTATTGTAACATAAAGGTGTTCTGGAGAAAATACTGCATTTTTGCTCCTTTTGCGAATTCTGTCTAAAACTACATTCCTTCTGATTGTAAAAGATGGTGGCAGAACCCTGCTCTGCTACTATCAGCCCCTACCTGTCTTTGTATCTTTTCCAAAGATGATTTTTGTTTCTTTGCTTTACCAGAAGCATGAGTCACACTATCTCATGTCAGATTCACTTTTATAGACTGTTACGTAGATATTCTCTGATTCTTTTTTCTTTATGAGATGATATTTTGTTTATGTTTTAGGTTAAACACAAAGTGATGGAGTAAGATTCATCTCCTTTGTATTTTTCTTCAGTGAAGCAGAGTGTAAATGTGGAATTAAATTTAGTTTCTTTTTTAGGAATATGAATTCTGAGGTACTATGCTAAAACTGGACAATATGCATTTTGGGTGGTGTGATTATATTTATCTGGACTTTTTTCCCTTTCTTTAGTGTATTTCTTGTGTGTGTGTGTGTATGTGTGCACGTTTAATGATTCTTCATAGATCCATACTGGATTCTTTAGTACTCAGCCTTGAAAAGGGAGTACTGTTTAGGTCCGCTGTTGAGAAGTATTACAGGTGATGAACTGGGGTAGTTCAAGGTGTGAAATGCAGGCTGTTGCCTCAGAGCCTACAGCCTCCCCTCCCTACTTGTAACTGTTTCTTCCCTCAGGCGCTTGACCTGTCGCACCGCCCCCTTCCCATGAGGCACCCATGAGGTAGTGGTCAGTTTCTTCCCTTGTAAAGCCTCCAGTGAGTCCATGTTTCACCTTTGCTCATACTGACTTCAGCAGCAGCTGCGAAGGGTACTGCTGTTTCCCACCTCTTTTCCCAACCCGCCCTCGCAGACAAGGTTAGGAGTCAGAGGAAGTAAGGATGCTCTGTGCGGGTCCTCCGTCCTTCCACACTGTGTTGTGTCATCGTGGGAATTAGTCTGGGTTCTGCAGCTGCTCTCCTGTTTCTGGAATTTGGAGCACTCCTCATCTCTCTCTACTATAAAGTGTGATGAACAGCTTTTCACATCTTTATTACGCAGAAGATGAGGGTGAGAGCCTGGGGGCTGAAGTGCGAAGATTTGGGATTTGCATCTCAGCTCTCTACTGCTTACTGTGTGGCCTGGTGAATTGTTAATTTCCCCTTGCCTCCGTATTTCTCCTTGTAGAATGGGGGTGCGCCTGTGTCGGTCCGAAGGATTGTGTGTGGGATGTGCATGGAAATCTCTCAGCACAGTGCTTGGTGCGTTGCAAGCTCTCTTAGAACCCTAGCTGCTCCAGGAGCATCGTCTCCTTTGATGAATTCCCAGAAGGAGAACTGTTGTGTCATCGAGTAGAAATATTTTCAGGGTTTTGAAATGCACTGCAGAATTGCCCTCCAGAAAGGTGGTGCTGGTTTACTCAGGAGATGAGTTGGAGAGTTTCACTTCTCTGAAACCCTTGTGTTGTCCTCTATATTTTATATGTTTTATGTGAAGTTTGAAGCAAGTCCACTTGCCTCTGAGGGTTTCTGGCAATTGAAGAGAACACAGTGGGAAAAAAAAGGAGAGTGAGTTGGCCTGCGACAAAGAAAAGGATTATTTTTTTGCTTTGGTCCCATAAACCTTTGTATTTACATCTTCTTTTTCGAGTTTTGGTCCTCTTGATCATTTTGGTCCATAAGTAAATATTTTAATTTTTCTTTTACCTATGTTTTGTAATTCCCAAAGTGCCTTCTATAGATTATTTTCCATTTGATTCTTACAATAAACTTGTCCAGTAAGTAGGGTAATATACATCGAGGTAATATATGCATGGAGGAAACAGATCCAGAGATACGGCAGTTTACCCAGAGGAGGTAAAGCTAATGAGAGGTACAGCAGGGACATGCAGGATACTCGTCTGCATCCTGGTCTGTTAATCTCTCTCCTGTGCTGCAGGGGCCTCCTTGGCCTTTCTGACAGCCCCTTCGAGTCCAGTTATTAATCAGATTTTATTGTTAAAGAGACCGTTAGGATTTAAGAATAGAATATCGTCATAATTCTTTGTCTAAAATAGAATCTAGAAATCTCTGAAGGGAGGTGCATGTGTGCATGTGCACACACACTTCAGTTTTATCTCTGTAGTGAAAGAGTATAAAATTACAGCTCCGTTAAAATTTAGTTTTTTTACAGTTCTGCTGGGGACTAGGTTGAAGTTTGGTTTTGCATATAAATCTCTTAATCATGTAAATTTATATTAACCAAATGTCTTGAAAGCCACAACTAGGTAATTTTTGAACTTAGTTATTGGGATGCCATTAAGATTCCTATATAAGAGATTTCTTTTTGTCTGATATTACTTGATATATACAGATTTCATATTCTCATTTGTGTATTGTCAAACCTTTCTGTCCAAGAAATAAAATGCCTAGCGCATTCACAGTTGTTGTAGGGATAGAGTGACTTTCAGGAGCCATGAAGGCTGGGATTCCTTTAGTAAAATTCTCTGTTTTAGACATTAAAAGATTTTCCATATATTTCTTAATGAGGCTTTTAAGTCTTTCCTAATTTGTAATGACAAAAATGGCAATGAAATTGACTAGATAAGGGTAAACTATGTCATAATAATTTTGAACTTAAAAATAAGATTTTAAAATAATTTTTATTTTGGGGGGGTAATTAGGTTTATTTATTTATTTAATGGAGGTACCCAGGATTGAACCCAGCACCCCATGCATTCTCAGCAGGTGCTCTACCACTGAGCTATACTCTCCCTGCTACCTACAACCAAATTTTTGTAAAATTTGGTTATCTCATTAAGATACCTATATTCACATATTTTTCAAATATCCATGATGGATTGCTTAGTAAATTTTTATGTCTGAGAATTTTTGTTTATGATTTTATTTTATTTTTTTAGTGATTGTAAGGAAGTTATTTTAGGACAAAATGCTTGCCTGAATCACTAAGACTAACAAATTATTTTCTTTTTCTTATTTTTCTTTAGGTGTTTTATGGATTAACCCTTCATTGATTACTTACAACAGCTACATAGTTATGGCGACCTTCCAGACTTTCAAAAACAGTCGCATGAAAACTAGAGCATCTGTCAGAAAAGTAAGTTCACTGTATTAGATTCTTTTTAGGGATAGTTTTAATGAAAATGGTGACTTTTTTTTTTTAAGTCAAAGTCTTGTGAAGCAGCTATGCTATGGTATTCTTGTTTTAAAATGAATCTCATTATTGAAATTGGTAACAAAATATTGCAAAGATTAGCATATTTGAAATACTGATATGGAATCCTGAAGACAATGAACTTTATTTCCCAAAGACCACGCTGTTTCCTTATTTCTTCTCAGCCGATTACTTTTCTGTCCTCTTTTTAGCAATGTAAGTATCGGGTGTGCGTTTTCTTATATAGCTTTGCCCCCACAATATTGCCATCCATTCATTCATTCACTCACTCAGCAAGTAGGAATCTGAATGCTGCTTTTATGCCAGGCCCTGTGCTGGGCATTGGGTGGATAAGCAGTAGTGAGCAAATCAAATGTGATTCTTGAACCTTTCTGCTTTCTGGTCTGAGGAAGAACCTCCTCTCTTTTCCTCTCTTAAGATGATTAGGTTACCCTTTCATTTCTTGACATTTTTGTCTTTGCTAAAGCTTTGAGGGTGTTTCTTGAAGGAAGGGAGAACAGATACTGGAGGGTGGTTAGCATGTTTGCTAACCTTTTTCTTTAGGCTTCATCTTCTGCGTTGCGTGACACTGCTGACAGGTCCCCACGTGTTAAGATGCTCTTTGACTTCTTTCATTACAGCTGTTTTCCTCTCTTCTCTCTTAAGACTCTTGTCTCCTTTGCAGGTCTTCTTTCCAACTTCTAATTGTGAGTGTTCGGACAAGCTGCTAGGCCTGCTTTTTCATTTACTCACTCACTCCTTCAGAGACCTTTGGGTTTGACCTCTGTGAGAGTGGTTGTCAAATCTACAGGTGTCTACAAGGTTGGAAAACAGAAAGTAAACTTAAACAGGGTGGTAATTACATTTTTAAGTAATATACCCTGTGTGTTTTCAGGTACCTTTAGACTTAGTAAGTCCACTTTTTAATTTGGAAAAAAAAGGAGTATAATAAAAGCTATTTTCTCTGTATTTCTCCTTTCTGTAAACTGTAGTATATTACACATTTTTTCAAATGAGCAAGGGGACCCGTAGCTTTAAACTGACTGCTTGAAATTAGTAATTAGAACTAAGAAATATATATGCACAAAATACAGTAGTGAGCTAATGACTTTGTTCTTCAGGCATTATACTATGTGCCTCTTTGACTAGAATTTACCAGTATATTCCTGAGGTAAGGAGTTAGGCTCCATCTGAAGCTTTATACTATTAATTGAATGTCTTTGTTACTCAGCACATCATTTGTATTAGGCACACGATAAAGAGTTGACTTGAATTAAATACTTAGAAACCCTTTTAGATAAAAAACATGTGAATCTAAATATTTTTTTAAATTACTTAAAAAAATTTTTTTCCTTCTAGTTTTATTGAGATGTAATTGACATACAGCCCTGTATACTTTGTGGTGGGGGTGGTAATAAGGTTTTGTTTATTTTTTTAATGGAGCTTCTGGGAAATGAACCCAGGATCTTGTGCTTGCTAAATACATGCTCTACCACTGAGCTATACCCTCTGCCTCCCTGAATCTAAATATTATATACTTGTTATATGTATGTGTGTTATGTATACACTTAATTACCACTTTTGATACCTTTACTTGGTATAGTTGAATGACAAAAACTTCCCTATTGGCTAATGTGGAAATTGAAAGGTATACTTGAATTCTCTAGCTTTCACTTTACTTTGCATTAAAGATACAGATACATTGAATATTTACTGAGAATCGAGTATTATGAGAATCAGAAAGAGCTATACTTCCTACTCCATTGATTTTTCCCTAACATTTTATTATGAAAAATTCTGAGCATATAGAAAAATTAAAACCATAGTACATCCACATATAAACCTGCATACCAATCACCTATATTTAGTAGTTAATATTTTTTCTTCTTTCTATGTGTCTGTTTGTATGTGTGTGTGTGTATGTGTGTCTATGTATTCACTTTTTGGCAGAACCGTTTAAAAGCTAATGAATGGTTTTTTTTTTCTTAACTGTATTGTATTTCATTTACAGTATTGTGTTAGTTTCAGGTGAACAGCTTCAGATGCGTTTCCATTATAGGTTATTATGAGATACTGTGCTCTCGTTAGTACGAGATTCCTGTGCTCTGCAGTAAATCCTCGTGACACTTAACTGTCTTAATGTCTCTTTCCCCCGAACACTGGAGCATGCTTCTCCCAGGAATGACAACATCCTCCCATGTAACAATAATACCATTATCACATCCAAGAAAGTTAAATATAATTCCCTTACATCTAATACCCAGCCATGCTAAGACTTCCTTTATTACTCCTAAAATGTCTTTTATAGTCCCTCCCTCCCAGCCCCACTCCCACTTTGGATTCAGCTGTAGCTCCTGTTGTGTTTGATGGTGATAACTTACTTACATGTTTTTGGTCTGAAAGAGTATCCCCCCTCCCCTTTTTTTCTTTTTTTTTAATTCAAGACTGACTTTTTGGTTAGGCCAGGCCAGTTTCTTGTGCAATGTTCCATATTCTGGATTTGTCTGGCTGTTTTCTCACAGTGCTATTTAACTTACTCTTCTCACCTCTCTATTTCATGTAAACTAGAAGTTAGGAGTAAAGGCATAAATTAGATGCAGGTTAAACATTTTTAGCAAGAATACTTTTTGTAGGGTGATGAGAGGACAGAATTTCACGTTTTTCTAAGATTAATGATGCAAAAATTGGTTTGTTGATTAAGGTAGTAACTGCCAGAACTCTCCATTTAAAAAGTATATATTCTGTTTTTTATTTAGCATATAATTTTTGGGATACTACTTGGTAGTGTGCAAATATCTTATTTTTTCAACTTTCATCTAATATTTTGGCATCCCTTGATGAATGACCCTTTCCTGAATCTGCTAATTCCTGAAAGTTATACAGTGGTGGTTTTCCTAATTTTATTATTTCTTTTACATTATTAACTGGAAAGGAAAGTTTTAAAGGAAAGTTTTCCCTCATCAGTGGTCCAGATTCTTTTCTCATGACAGCAGATCTTTTTTGGAAGATCTGTACCAGTTATCTTGTAGAGTATCCCTGTATTCTGAATTCATCTGTTGCTTCTTGTGGTTAGGTTCAGCAGGAACTCCTCAAAGATGATGTTGTGATCGTTCCACTTTGTCAGATCAGAAGGTGCTTATTGTTAGGGCCACGTTTGACCAGGTGGTTAAGGTTGAAATCACCAGATATCTCCAATATAAAGACACATAATCCCTTTGTAATTAATACTATTAGTAAGTAATCTGCAGGGCGATGCTGCAAGGCAGTGTATCTTGTTCCCTGATAGCTTTAAACCTACTGGATTAAGATACATTGATGATCTTTTCCCAAATCAGTAATTACACTGAGAGTTACAAATGGAATTCTCAAATTTCGCCATCCTGTCCATATTTGTTAGCCAGTATTCAAATGTATAAAGCACTCTGTCCCAACCGCGACTCATTTATCTGTCTCTTATAATGACTCATAGTTTAAAAAAAATTCAGTTGTTATACTCCATTATCATTTTTATTCTTTTGATGCTCAGATTATCCCAAATTTGGCCAATAGGAATTCCTTCATGTTGGTTTCTGTGTTTTTATGAAATAACCCTGTTAGTCTGCACTTCTTGCATTCTGTCACAATAAGATGTTCCAGCCACACTTCATACTTTTCTGCCTCGTTCCTGGAACCAGCTGTTTTTCCAAGGAGTTCTAGTTCTTCTAATTGGTGAGTGGTATTTAGAAATCAAAATCTGGATGTTGGGTGTGCTCATTGTTGCTGAGGGTCATTGCTTCTGTGATCTGTCAATGGAAAAACGTAGTACATACATTTAAAGAATCTTGAATTCCTGTTGAAAGTTCAGGTTTAACATTCCTTTTTTTTTTTCACAATTACTCTGCTTTCATATTTGCATCTCTTCTCTTAGAATGAAGATTTCTACAAAATTTTAATTTATTATGATTAGCAGACATTTCCTGAGTTCATATGGTATGTGAGGTACTGAAATCTGGGTAAATGAGTAAAAGATAATCTCTAACCTCAGTAATTTGGTTTAATCAGTAGGAAAGCCAAATGTATCTGAGAACAGTAATTGTAATATATTGTGATATAGCTTAAATGATCTTAATGAGCAAACAGTACGGTCGGAACTTTGAAAGAGATTTATTATGACTAAGGGGTGGGAAAATACTCACAGGTCTTGGGATGGGTAGGGTTTCTGCAGGGAACACTGGGGAGGAAGGGCGTTTCTGAGAGAAGAGCAGGCTAACATGTCAGCAGAAGGAGAATAAGGTAAAAAGAAATTAATACTCTGTTTATGTCCAACGGTAACACTCATTTCTTCATGTAACTTTTTCCTTCCTCAGTTTCTTTGCACTCGTGACATTCTTCTCTGCCGAATCTGAAATGCCTTCCCTCATTTTCATCACATAGCTGGCAGAAGACCCCTGAAAAGCCTCATTTTGGGTTACTATCTCTTTCTTTTTTTCATCTCCAATTTGCTATGAGAACAGTCACGTTCTCAGCGTACCTTGCTGTAAGTTTCCACATCATCTTCTTGTATAGATGGTGGCTTCTGTTCTGCCAGTGACTTGGAAATCAGATATGTGCTCTGTTAGGTTTCAGAGCAGGGTGAGAGTAAGAGAACCTGGCCTCGTGATCTTCCGGCAGCTTGAATGCCTGGACCGTGGTGTGCGTGTTTTGAGCATGTGAGCTCTACATAAGCCTTTTGTTCTTTCTTCCTCTCAGGTGAATTGAGTTCTGTTATATCAAAAGGTGTCCAGTGAATATTCATTGGAGAGTTAGTGACCCTCCATTTAATCTATCTCTAGGATCTTTTATCTTGTCTTAGAATCAAATAAATTAAGAATATCTTTTATTTTCAGAGCTTCAGTGAAGATGTGTTCCAGTCTGTAAAGTCTTTATTACAGAGTGAGAAGGAACTATGCAGTGTATCAGCAGAGGACTGTTTAAAGCAGGATGAACGTGCCAATTTGACTGAGGTTGGGCATGCTTCTTTCTCTACCCTTTCCTAATACAGCACAATGCATTTGCATGTATCTTGGTAGAACTGTGTAGTCTGTTTTGTTTAAAATGCCTAAAATCTCTGCATATTAATACCTGTGTGAGAAGTACCTGTTTAAATATCCGTTATCCTTATCGCCCTAGTGTATTATAATGAACACATTTAATTCAGTGCGCAGGCGTGACTGACCACTCATTGGGCACAGAGCCCTGTATTAGAGAATTTCTATGTTCAGAAATTGGGACTTCAATACTAAAATTTTCTCCTTTGAAATGAAATATATATTTATTTCTTATATTGTTATCTTGGTGGTTTAAATTCAGTGCTTTGATTCAAAATGAAAAAGTAGTGATACATTTATTTTGAAATTTAGATACTTACCACTTAACAATGGGTATAGAACTTTCTCACCTGTTTCTCTGCTGCATCAGTGTTTCCAATCTTTGTTTGAATATACTAATATAAAAAGGAGTAAAAATTTTTCCTACAGTATAACCATAATCCATCAAAACATTATTTACCTTACCAAATAAGAGAGATAGAGTATTGAATCATTGAAGCTCAAAACTGATAAATATGTTAATTAAAAAAATTTTTTTTGAAATCAAGGTTCTAATAAATACTCTTGATTATTATTTTTGGGAATGATTTTCTTTCATGCTCCTTGAGAAAGTATATCTGAAGTAGTTCCATAGGGTGGTGAGCACAGCTTTCAGTCCTGTGATGTTCTCTGACCTGAGTCTCTTCTTCTGGTGTCAGCTCGGTGCTGTGGCTCGTGGCTCTTGTCCTCTTTGTTGCCCCTTTTTACTTTATTTTAGTAAAGCCAAGCCACCCCTATCTCCTCAGCTGTTGCCCAGCGTGATAAGTCTTCCGTGTCCTCTGCCCTCAATTTCCAGCCGTCTCTCTCTGGCTTACATAGTGCCCCTCTGAGCCCACATTCCTTGATCAATGGGAAATGCAAAACTCTGCTGACATCTTCACAACCCCATGTCAGCGTATCTTCTCTTTGTGTTCAGTAAAAGGAAACCTGAAGGAATTTGGTCTCACTTTAGGGTATATAAATCCCGAAGTACCTTTTTGAAGAAAGGAAGGATATTGAGTATTTGAGTGTGTCTGTGTTATGGAGTGCCTGCGGTATGTGCTAGGCGCTTTGCCCACATTGTCTAATTAGCCCTCACAACTGTGGGAGGGGAGGTATGTGCCTTAAGTTTTACAGATGAGGAGACAGGCTCCTGTAGGTTAGTAATCTACCTAGACACCTGGGAATTAACTGTAACATTTCTTTGAAGTAGTACCTGTTATTGAGAGTAAAGATTCTGGAATGACCTAAGACTCTGACTTGCTTTTGAATCATCAGAAAGAGATCAAAAATGTATCGAGTGTTGTTTTATATTTTAACGATGCTGTTTTCGTTTAATTCTTGAGAATTAATTATCCGTATTGCTACCATTTAAGTATTTCATATGTTTAGTCGCAGTACTTGCTTATTAAACAGTTTACCAGTATCTTCAAGTGGACACAATTTTTTCTTATGATGTCAGAGACATAGAGGGAATATGGATTTTTAGAATAATATTTTTTTCAGGTTATAAAAGTGTACATAGTCCATATAGAAAAATAAGAACTACTGAAAGCATAAAAAAGAAAATGAATTAATCCTGTGAATTAGGAAAGGAAAAAACCCACAGGGGGAAAAAATAGAGAAAAATAAGATCACCTGTAATTCCATCATTGATAGTTAACCACTGCTTAAAATTTGACACATTGTCTTAGAGTATTAGTTTCCATCCATGTTTTTAAAAATAAGGCTGAAATTGTGTGCACACTCCATATCATTTTTCTGTAGCTTGTCCTTTTTACTAAATAATGTGACGTTTCTTCAGGCCATTAGATTTTCTTTAGAGAGTTAATTTATATGAACTTCTGCAGAGAAATCTCTTTGTAAAGGCATTGAAAGAAATAAGTGATAATATCACAGAGGGTCAGTCAAGAGGTAGGTAGGTTTGGAGGTGCCCAGGGAAAGCCTCTCTGTGGAGGTGGCATTTGGGTTGGAACTTGAAGAAAAGGAGGAGCTTGGCATGTAAACATCTGAGGAAAAGAGATCCAGATTGACGGGGCAGTGCTCTAAGGTCCTTAGGCAAGAACATTCCTCTGGGTTCTAGACCCAGAAAGAGGGCCTGTCTGTATGAATGAAAGTGAGGGAAAGTTGGAGGCACCTGCTAACCCAGGGGCCTCTGTTAGGACTTTGCACTGAGAAGCCAAGAACGGTTTTGACAGGGAGGTGACAGGATAATTCCTGAGGCCAGGTGGGAGGGGATTGGAGTCGTGCAGGTGAGACGTGGAGGCAGGGGAGTGGAGAGCAGTGGGTGTGTGAGATCTGTGTGGGGCCTGGAAGTGATGGAACTTGCTGAAGTGGATGTGGGGAGGTTCGGGAGCCTCATTATGGAGCCAAATCTTTGGTGAAAAACCTTTGTGATCATCTTTGAAAAAATTTATCATCCTCTCTAGGGCAGTCAGCATTTTAATCCTTTTTTTCCCTGTTTCTCAGTTCTTTCAACAGTCAAACTGATACAAGACTTAAAAACTCTAATGGAGCTTTATTCCTTTTTTATTCAGGTCACATTTCTAGGTTTTAATGAAGAAACAGATGCTGCTCATATACAGGTAAGATCTATTTATTGAGCTGGAAAGAAGTTATTTGAAAGAAATTCTGAGAGCATAAAAAATTTATCTTATTAGTCCAGAATTCACATTAAAACCTTTTTTTTTTAAATCATTCCTATTTAAACGATGACATTTTGAGATCAGCTTTTTAGTGTGCCTTGGACATTTTCACTGAGTATTCTCGTAATGGAAAGCAGTTTTAGGTTAGGAGACCGCAAAAAAACCGTTCATCTGAGAAGGCTGCAAACCACAGGCTAACTTTTCCTCCATTCTGTCATAATGTAGAATATGAGACTTGTGTTTTTATTTTGGTACTTCTTATAATCTAACTTCAACAGTCATATTCTTATATTTTTAATTGAGATAGAGTTAAATTTAAAAGCTAAAACTTGTAAAAAAAAAAAAGAAAAGAAAATAATGGTTAGCTAACCCAAAACTTTTAGCCTGTTTAATTTGGGCTGGTATTTACAGAGGGACTGAGAGTTAAGTCAGGATCTGCCGAGGAAAGCCCCACAATTGCGTGGAGAGGAGGCGAAGCTGGTGTAGATGTGGTAGGCGTCCTTTTTCTCACCTCGTGCTGCTTCTTAAAATTTGTGGTTGTCCTGGATTTCCTTTTGTGGCAGTGAAGCGTCTCCTAGGAGGAGACAATTGTAGTGAATTTCAGCAAAGACTGCTGTAATTCGTTATTCAGCATTACTTTATTGGAAGTGAGAAACTGAAGGACATTAAGGCGTAGGATTGCTGTCACAATAAAGCTTTCTCACACCCCAGAGTTTTTTCCCTTAGTGTATTATATGCCTCTCCCAAATACAGTGACCGTTCTATCACACTTAAAATTAGGATGTTGGACTCTTGTCCGTATTCTGTTAAGTGCTGAAGTGCTGTGTGGATACAATGATATAAAAAAGATTGGCACCAAGCATCATGTAACACAGCTGGAAATCCTAAGTGTGTGGAACCACTTGTTTTGTATACAAAAAAGGGGGGAGAGTCTTAAAGATGAATCAATGAGAAGTAATGTAAATCTGGAAAACCTTTTACCTGGTGCTTTAACAGGATCAAAAGGGATGTCCTAACTTACTAGTGAAAGTTTAGCTCAAAACTGGATCTTTTCCTCACAGCCCGTTCTTAGGACCTACAGACTCTGTGCACAGAAATAGTGGGATGTCTTGGGCTCCTGGGCCCACGTGGACGCAGGAGGGGGACTTGGCACTTAGAGCCCAGACCTCATAGCTGTCACAGCACTGGGTGTCCCTTTACACATTATGGTGTTTTCGAAAAACGTTACTAAAAAGACAGTTCTTTGGCACGTACTTTTACAACATTAAATTCTCAAATTCATACAGCTGGTTTTTTTTTTTTTTTTGACTGTCTCCACTATTTCTATTTCTATGTTTGAAGGTTTTATTTTGTTTCACTTTTATACCCCTAATTCCAAGAGAGTCTAGTATCCATTGTCATGTGTTGTGGTAAACCTGTTTTGTTTTGTTTTGTTTTCTCTCAGTTGAGAACGTGATCAGCTTCTTAGGTAAAATTAAGCACCAGAGTGTTGATCCTTAAGTCCATAGCAATACACTGTGGTGCAGATAAAAGTGTGTTTTCTTGTTCCGTTCTAAACGAATAATGTGTGTTGGCATTAAAATTTGGTGGTGACAAATGGAACCTCTGTTGTGTGTCTTGATTGTGCCTCAGCCTGAAGGAAACAGTTTAGGCAGAAGGCACAAGAGAAGATGTAGTCCTGAGAACGTAAGGTTGAAGAAGGTTCCAGAGTATCTCTCTCCTCCTCTGCTTCCCCTTTAAGAATTACTGAGAAAACCATGTTTATAGAGGAAAGTGCTCTATGAGGGGTCAGAGATGTTAATAATTCTTTAACTGGGCAGAAGAGTAACATAAAAAGGACAAATGAGAAGAAAAACAAAGACATTTTCTTTTCCTTTACATCTCCATAAAATTATCAGTAAAGTCTGATATAATACCTTAGAGAGGGAAGCAGGAAAAGGCTTGGATTTTACAGGCATTTAACTTAAGCTCCAAAAAAGTATATTCCACAGGCAAGAATCCCATACGGAAAATTTGATGGTTAAACTTGAGGACTGCAGGTTGACGTTTGCAGCTAAAAACTGTTGAATGCTTGATTGTTACAGATATGTGAGGTACCGTGTACAGTTTGTTATAGCTTGGTATCATTATGTTTAAAAGGCTACAGAAATAGCCACTTAAAAATACTTAAGTGTATTTTAATTTTGAATTTAAAAAAAATTGATTGTGGCCGATAAACTTCGTATGTTAACTATTACGAACTGGAAAATTTATTAACTAGTAGACCTTGCGATTTTTGTATAGGCCACGTTAGGGGAACTTTGACAAAAGTGTTACGTTACAGTGTTATTTATTGTTTTATTGCTCTGTGTTAGGATTTAGCTGCAGTTTCTTTGGAGCTTCCAGATCTTCTGAATTCACTGCACTTTTGCAGCCTAAATGAAAATGAAATTATTTGTATGAAGGATATAAATAAGTCCTCAGATACAAACAGTGGTCCTATAAACCAGGTAACTTTTATATATCATTTCTAATGCGTTTTGGGGGACAAATTTTAGTGACATTTGAGAGTATTAAACTTTTAAATGCTGGGATGAAGTTTCTTTTTGTTTAATGTTATCTCATGGAAAAAGGATTCATAAGAAATCTAACTCATGAAGCTTTGAAATCAATAAAGGATAAGATAATTTTGGTCATAGTTTAGATTTATCACGTGTGAAGCTCCGTAAGTGGTATGCAAGTACACACTACTTTTTTTCTGAAAATGTATTATTTCTGGATTTCTTGAATTTCACCAGAGTGTACATCATAGGAATTTTCCCTTTTATGGCCCATTTCCAAGTTTATGTAAATATTGTGTTGTATGTTTTAGAGAACATACTTTAACTCATTTTCTGGTTAAAAAAATTTCCATGTACAATGGCTATCTGAAGATGTGTTCTTTGTTTATAAACAAACATGTCACCATTTCAGACAGGTCATTAGTGTTACAACATTGAGCATTTAGTTCTTTACCAAGTGTTAATTTGTTGATAATACATCAAAGAAAAATGCTTTGCATGTTTTCCCTCCTAAAAATTGAATTATAGGCTTAAAATTTGGATTACCTCTTCCTTCATGTATAAAAAGTACTGTGTTTATTTTGAGGTTTACAGATAAAAGTAGAATTGCTCTCCTCCTTTTCATAATTATAGTCTCCATTTATATTTACTTTTTCTATTTGCTAGGATATAAGAGGTGGGTAGCTATTTTATCTAATTTCTAGTTTTTCGAATGAGTAATTTGTCAGTATTTGCATTTTAAAAAATATAATTTAAATAGCTTACCATTTAAACATAGTATGTATGGAAAAAAATCTGTTGACTTCTGAATCAAAGCTATAAACATTATTGTAAATTGAAATACTGGAGCAATTCTGGTAAATGGAGGGGACAGTTCTTTTATAATGGGAGAGGATGTGGAATCCGGATGAAAGCTACAGGAAGATGGGATGCAAAAAGCCTGGAACCTGGTTGGTGTGCTCATGCAGTTCTCAGTGTGGCTGGTGAACTAGGTGGATGATGAGATAAGAAAAATCACAGGGCTGTCCAGTCACACGGGAAAATGTAATTGCCCAAAGGAATGGCTAAGTAAGTTCCACAACATTCAAGGAGATGGAATAGATACAATTTGAATTCCTGGGAAAGAGAAAGATGGGAGAAAAAGAGGTTGAGAAGTGAGAAGAACTGTGGGGAAAGAATGAAGAAAAGAAACATGGCAAAATCAGGGAGCCTTTCAGAATGCATGTGCTGCTGCTTTTTTTTTTTTTATCTTCCTGAGATTGGGGGTATTTCTAGGCTTCGTTTTCAGGGAACATGTTTCATTTTTCTGTATCGTATATTTTGAAAATAAAATGATTTTCATCATCTTTTATCTTTCCCAAGAGTCATCATTCTGGAATGCTTTGTGTCATGAGAGTGTCACCTACATTACCAAGAGTCAGAGCTGATTTTATCTTTAGTCTCCTAAGTAAATATGCCACTGGTATAAGATACACCCTGGACACATACTTGCATCAGAAGCGCCAGCTTGAAGCCACTAATGAAGATGATGACGACACTAACCAGTCAGTATCGTCCATCGAAGACGACTTTGTCACTGCGTTTGAGCACTTAGAGGAGGAGACTGCAAAGCCATATAGTGATGGTTTGTTCTTTACTAGACTTTTTCTTGAAATAGGGGAGTAAGGTTTAAAGTTCAGTTTTAACAGTTTTAAGGCAAACTTGTTCATTTGAAACATTTTAACCTTTTTTCTGATTGAGAAATTAATTTTCTCATGATTTTTAAGTTCATCATTACCTGATATTTTTGGTTTTGCTGTTTTTCTTCTTGTTTAGTTAGTACTGTTCATGTACTGTTTACCTTATTGCCTTAAATGTTTGGAACATGCCTAAGTTCAAATTTGAGAAGAGTCACCTAAATACTAGTATTTCTAACATGTGACAATACGCTAAGCATTCCATAGCCCGGGTATTCCCAGATGTGGGGCAGAATGAAAATATTTTAGTAAAAGGTGTAATTGCTTTTAAGTATGACTGGGGATGAATCTGTTAAACAACATAGTGTAGGAGACACTTACGGTATGAGTAAGCATTTCATGCTTAATGTCTACTTAGTCCCATTGATTTAAATTAATTAAAAAAACTATTCAAGAATACTTTATTCATGTTTTTCTTTTCCTGTAGGAATAAACGTTACTGCACTAAGGAGCCAGTGTGATGTTGCTTCACAGACTATTTCTGGTCACCACTTAGAAACCCATGATTTGAGGGTTCTGGTTAGCTCTGGGCGGCAGAAGTCCTTGGCTAAACCTTCAACTTCTCTAATAAACGTCCTGGAACATAAAGAACTGCCTTCTGTGAAAACTTCAGTCACAACATCAGTTTCTGAGGCTTGGGTCCAGAGGAGTTTCTACAGATCATCCACTGCTTCAGATAAAGTCAGTGCTGCGCAGACAATGCTGTTTTCTCCTTCTCCCGCCTACTCGTCTGAGTCGGAGTGCTCAAGTCCAAGTCCTGTTATTTTCTTGGATGAAGAGGGCTATCAAAAAAGTCTGAAAGCAAAACTTGAGTTACCTAAAATTCCGGTGATGAAAGATGATATTGAGGATTCAGACTCAGAAGTGAGTGAGTTTTTTGATAGTTTTGACCAGTTCGATGAACTGGAGCAGACTTTAGAGATGGCTTGTCCGTTTCTAAAAGATCCTGCCTCAGGGAAGCCACCGCAAAAGAAAGGGCCCAAACATGAACAATCTTGTTCTGCAACCACTGCTATGAATCCTCAAAAGTTCAAGTCTGATCGTCCAGCTCTCCCAGCTAATGTAAGGAAGCCAACTCCTCGCAAACCAGAATCCCCTTACAGTAACCTGTGTGAGGCTCCAGATTCTCCCCGCCTGGTGAAGGCCTCGGGGGAGGACAGTGGCCTGTTCAGCCCTATTCGGTCCTCTGCCTTTAGTCCTCTTGGAGGCTGCACGCCTGCTGAATGTTGTTGCCAAGCAGCTGCTGGTGGCAGTAGGATTCCTGAAAGGCACGATTCTGTTTATCACACCTATGAGGATTATGCGAATAGCATTTCACGTGAAGTGCTGGGCTCGGTTCTTCACCCCCGACATCCTAACGCAGCATCAGACGTTGATCGTATTAAAAAGGGGGAACCTAAAACTGTAGCTCTCAAGCGTGGAAGCCTTGATCACAAAAGTCGATCTAAAAATAAATCCTCAGTGATTAAGGATGGCATTCAGAAGTTTGCAGCGGATCTCGTGGAAAAAAGTTTTGGCAGTGCATTTAAAGACTTGCAGAAGGGAGTCTCTTCGTGTACCAACGCCCTGTGCCAACTGGCCGTCAAACTGACATCCTCCGTTTTTCAGATGGCATTTAACGAACTGAGAAGGCAGCGTGCGTTTTTTCTGAAAGAACGAGCCATTAGCAGTCTGGCTAACTTTTTGGTGAGTGAAGCTTTCTCAAATGCTTTGAAAGATTTGCAGTACGTAAAGAAGCAGATCTTCACGAACACCGTGGCGAGGTTCGCCGCAGATCTTGCCGAAGAGCTGGTTTTTGAAGGCATCATGGAAGTGTGTCAGTTTTCATACCCTCCAACTCCTGCATCTCCACGGGGCTGGTCATTTGACTATGAAGACAAAGTCGTGAAGTCCTATGCAAAAGATCTGTCTGAATCCGTCATACAGGAAGCATTCATCGAGCTGTCACAGGTCGACGTGACCTTTACAACAAAGGCAGCAGTCAGCGTTTCTACAGATAACGTGAAGTACGTGAGTGCAGAGAACGTGGTGCCGCCGACACAGGCTCCCACGTTTTCCCCTTCTTTTAACGGTCAGACGATGATGGCGACGAAACCAGTGCAGGAACATAAAAAGGAATACACAGTGCAGCAGGCCTTGTTTTGTACTTCTGGAGTGGCTACTTCTATACCCGTGCCCTTGGCAGGAAGCGCCCTCCTCCCGTATCATGCTTCATCTAGTGCGCGGCAGGCAGAGTCTCCCCCATCATCTGATGCTAGTGACTTGAATGGAGATTCCCCCCAAGCAGGTGTTACCACAAAAAACAAAGAAGAGGAAGTAGCTTGTCTCAGAAATATCTGTTTACCTTCAGAACACGACCCAGGTGACCAGAATGTTGTTAAGCCAACTAATGATTATATGGAAATGAGAAACCCTTCAAAATCAACAAGCGATCCTGTGGGTGTTAGCAACTTTTCTGCAGCAATGGTGCGTACGATAGTCAGTGAAACTTTAGAGTCAGTGATGTCACTCAGAGTTACAGAAACAGTGGAGGGACACACAGGTGGTTTAACTACAACAGTAAAGGGGAAGACCTCTCCTTCCCCCTGTGATGCAGCAGCACTGCAACAGAGTGAAGCCAGCAACAAGGACGTGTTTGCTGATCGATTATCTAAATCTATTATTAAACATTCCATAGAGAAAAGCAAATCAGTGATCCCAAAGGTAGATAGAAATGGACTAGACAAAGGAGGCTTGCCTTTGCCTGGAGAAGAATCACGGCTGACTTTGGAAAAGTTCCCCAAATTTCGTGAAGCTCAAGACCGTTTACCTCACTGTTCACATTCTGCAGGGAAGGATTGTGTTTCTGGCTGTAAAGGTTCTGCAGCTCATGAATTCTCTTTAGAGACACTACCACCTTGTCCAACTGTGGCAGGTCAGAAACCTGATTTGAAGGAAATAACTAAGGGCAAATCTGTGAAGAAGAGTAATTTGAATAATACAGCACTTGAGTCCTTGTCTCTGGGGCAGGAGACCCCCTTTCCCCATTCACATCCTCTCTCGTCCACGGTGCTTGCTTGTGCAGATGGTTTGCAAGTGGAAGACAAACAGAAGATCACAGATGGAAACGTAATGCCTGATACCCCTCCGTCAACTCCTCTAGGACCATCCCAGGCAGCTTCCGAATGGGATCTCAAGAAGTTAACCAAAAAACTCAAGGGGGAATTAGCAAAAGAATTTGCGCCCGCGACACCACCCTCGACACCTCACAATTCATCTGTTGGTAGTTTGGCTGAAAGTGAACAAAATCCTATAGAGAAAGAGGAGTTCATGCTGAAGCTCATGCGATCCCTTTCAGAAGAAGTTGAGAGCAGTGACGGTGAGGAGCTCCCGGAAGTGGACATGAAGTCAGAGCCCTCGGGGAAGAAAGTTCAGTTTGCAGACGCCTTAGCCACGCACATCATTTCTCTTGCCACCGAAACGGCAGCTTCCCATTTAGACAATAAAATAATTCAAGAACCCATGGTCCAAAGCCCTCGCTTGAACACACAAAGTCAAAGAAGTGGATCACCTCCCTTTTTGAATTGCTCAGATGAGAATTTACAGACACTGTGCAGCTTTGCAGGCGATATGGCAGCAGACGTCATTACAGAAGCTGAAAAAATAGCCAGAGTCAGACGTTGTCTGCTCTCCAGGCAGAAGAGGAACAGTTGTTACGTTGATGGTGACCGAGATGATACATCAGCGGAGAAGCTGGACGTCGAGGCTATAGCACACCCAAGAGAAGTTGACCCGTTTATTCTTTCGCTACCACCAAGTTCTTGTATGTCAGGTCTGACCTACAAGTATCCCAGCTGGGAAAGTGTGACAGATGAGTACGCAGGTCACATTATCCAAATACTAAAGCAGGAGGGTGGGAACAGTGAGTTAATAATGGATCAGTATGCGAATAGACTCGCTTATCGGTCTGTGAAGTCAGGATTGCAAGAAGCAGCCAAGACAGCCAGAATGAAGTGCAGCTCGGCAGCGTTCCCCATGCAGAGCTCACAGACAAAGACCAGCGATGAACTGTTACTGTCCCTAAGTAAAGAACACCAGCAAGAAGTCGATAAAAAAAGACACAGCAAGAGAGGTGGCGGTTACCTCTGTAAGAACCAAACTTGTGAACGGACCCGGGATCCGCACAGAAGCGAGGGCTCTGAGCTGTACAGGTTTTCAACCTCTCTCGCTCACAGCATAACAAGGGATGTTACAAGAGCGCTGAGGGCATCTCCAGTTGGCTTGCCAAAATCCGTAACAGATTCTTGCCTTTATGAAAAATACGGCTGTGATGAAGACACTGAGCCCCACGTGGAGCCAGACTTTCCTAAGCCTTTTGAGCCTTCCTCCCAGAGTCACAGGTTTCACCCCAGTCCTGGCAGCTTGAACGGGGGTGGCTACGGAGGGAGCGTCGTTCAGGCTGTAGAGCAGTATGCCAAAAAGGTGGAGGGTGACACTTTAGAGCTGAGTCCAGGGTCCGCAGCCCCCCACACATCGGAGACCACAAAAGCGGCTGAGAGGATCACTCACGCAGAAAAGTTGTCCCCTCTGGTCGGTCAAGCTTGCCGATACTGTGACCAGAAAGAGCTCCAGGACAGCACTGGACATTCCTCTCCACACTTTCCCAGACGGGATTCCCTTGCCAGCAGTCAGCCTGTTTCTAATTCAAAATTCAGCAACTTCTGTCAGAAGTCTAGAGGTTTTCATCTGGACGTCCCTCAGATTCCCGTTGACCTTGCTAAGAAGACAGTACTGGCTGAGAAGATAGTTGCTGAAGCGATCGCAAAGGCAGAGAGAGAGCTGAACAGTGCCA